>NC_044310.1:47086153-47426153 GCF_007474595.2 Lynx canadensis | reverse complement strand
CAAGCAACAGATGAGGAGTAAGAATTCTTAGGTTTAAACCTCAGCTTTGCCACTTACATACTGTGGATTCTTAGGCAAGTCAATGGGCTTTGTGGTTCTCATTTTATTCATATGTAAGGAGTGGATGGAGGGAACAGTAATAATAGTAATAACCTTCTTTACAGAGTTTTTTTTTTAACGTAACACCTGGATTTTGTAGAGTCTTAATGGTGTGCTAGATTATTTACATGCATTATTTTGTTTACCTAATTCATTTATTTAATCCTTCCAATGATCCCATGCTGTATAGATTCCATAATTCCCATTTCACTGATAAGAAAACTGAGGTTTAGGGGGTTTAAGCCATTTTCCTAAAAGATGGAGCTAAAATTAAAGTCAATTGATCTAACTCCATAGGCTGAGTACTTTATCATGCCAGACCACAGTTGTAAGAATTACATGAGCAAGCACATATCATACTGGATGTAATAGATGATCTGGAACATGATAGGGACTCAGTAAATACTAGTTTTCAACTCACCATCCTTGTAACTTAATCTTCTAAAAACTCCAGCTAAAATTAATCTTTTTCTTAAAAATTTTTAATGTTTATTTATTTTTGAGGGGGTGGGGGAGGGGCAGAGAGAGAGGGAGACACCGAATCCGAAGCAGGCTCCAGGCTCTGAGCTGTCAGCACAGAGCCTGATGTGAGGCTCGAACTCATGAACCATGAGATCATGACCTGAGCCAAAGTCGGACGCTTAATTGACTGAGCCACCCAGGTGCCCCTCGAGCTAAAATTCATCTTTAAATGTTGTGCCCCTGTGCTGCCTTAGCACTCTGGCTGGTCACAAGATGATGGCAGCAGCTTCAAGTGTCAAATCAAGATAACACAAGGTGCCTTTCTTGTTCTTTTTCAAGAGCAAGAAAAACACTTCCTAGAAGCCTCTTGTCACATCTTATCTAACAGGTGTGGGTCCACAGTCTCATCCTGAAACCAATCATTGTTAAAGGAGGATGATTGAATAACCCTTAGGCCAACCAGGCCTACCCCTGGAGCTGGTTGGCTTCCAAAATCAGCCTTCTTCTTGGAGAGGAAAAGGAGGTCATGGATGCCGGTAAGCTACCAACTGTCTCCTCTACACTCTTGTTATTCTGATGAGGAAAAGAAGGCTCGGAGGGGTGTAATTAATCTACCCAGAGTCCAAGGGCAGGGGCAGGACTGGAGGTAGGGAAGTGCATACCGAGGGTGGTTCTTAGGTAAGGAAGAGGGTTGGAGCTGTGGCAAGGTATGGAGAGGATCTAGGACTGTGGTCCTCACCTGTGCTGCACATTGCAGTGACACGAGCCACTTTACATAGCACTGATGACTGGATCCCACCTCTAGGGATTCTGACTCACTTGGTCTGGGAGGCAGCCTGGGCCTCAAAAGCACCCCGAGAAATTTTAATGTGCAGCCAAGATGAGAACCACTGGTTTAGGAAGAAAGCTAATGGAATGTGGAGGGCTTGAGGTCAAAGGCATAGAGTCTGCACGGAGTAACAGAGATCCTGTCTCCCCTGTTCCTCCTCAATAACTGTTGCCATTTACTGAGGACTCCCCACATTCCAGGCAGGGCTATGCCCTTAACACTTCTGTCTAGTAGGCAGTCAATAATTGAAGGGATCACAGATGCTCTACTCACAGAATGAATAATTTTCATGCAAACTACACAAGGTAATAGTGCTTCCATTTTAAGATGAGGAAACAAAGACCAGACATTTTGAGGAGCTAAGTCTTTTTGGTTCTGTGCTCTCCAAGTCCTGTCCCCTCCACTCCTGATTTCTTCAGGAGTCTGAGAAGCAAAACTGAGTGTCCCCTCTCTCTTTTTGCCCTCCAAAGCCTCACCTTGCATCTTACACTGCCTGGAACCTTCTTGTGGTCCCACCTACCTACTGGGGAGCACCAGCCTTCTGAGAGAGGAGGAAAGGGTTGAAGCTTGCATGGGCAAGTGTCAAGACCAATCTTCATTTTTGAGAAGCCCTATTGGGAGGCCTGGTATCTAGCCTGGTCTTGGCACCTCCTTGTGGTATGACCTTGAGCAAGGGCCTTCGTGTTTCTGGGCTTTGTTTTTCCCATTGGTAGCATGAAGAAGTTGGACCAGAATCTGAAGGTTGCAAACTCAAGTACTTTTCGGTCTAGGTAGATGATGTACACCCACGGGACAGGCTGGTAGGGACTATAGGGAAGTAGCAAAAATATGCCCTGTCCAAAAGGGTGGAATTTGTTGAATTCCAGCCAATTGTCACTGTGGTGGCCTGTGGGCTCAGGGTTATGAGAGCTTTTGATTCATTTTCAAAGAAATGCTAAGAAGTCTTTATTTTATATTCAATCTCCTGCTTAAACTAATGTTAGTCTGATAATAATAGTAATAATGATGATAATATAATGTAGGGGAAAAAACATGAATGTGGACTGAATTTAGCCCACGTGCTATTTCTTTGTGATCTGTGAGCTAAATGGTCTCTAAGGATTAATCACATTCTGTGATTTCTAAATGAGGGAAACTGACCCAATATGAAACACAAACATTGGCACTCATGCACTAACTAAAAATTCTCTTTGGGAAGTAGATTCAAATGGCATCTTTCCTATTTTTCATTCCTAGTACTTTGCTGTGCATTTATTTCTGGGGTCTCAGGGAAATTGTATCCCTCTGCAAAATCCGATGATCTTGTTTGAAAGAAGACCACTGGCTTTATAGAGAAACAGTGCCCTCTGCTGGAAGAGTAATGCAGAAAGATGCCTTTGGGTCTGAGCTCATTTAACACTTGGGAAGAGTGGATTTGTTTGTTTTCACTTGAAATAGATGTAATGAAGAATAATAAATAAAATATAAATGCATATTTATGGATGGCTTGATGTATGTTAGGCATAAATTTGACTTTCATGTATCCATTTGGGAGTAATTACTCTTAATCTACAAAAAGGCCAGGATTCGAGAAAGGAAGAAAACATTTGTTACATCAACTGACAGCAATCTGGAATGCTCAGGCAAGGAAAGGAAATTGGAGTCTAGGTCTCAAGACTGTGTGCTGGAAAATCAGAGCCCTATAATAATGTGTTGCAAATCTTTAGGTTTTAATAGTTACTTTCACTGCATCCTTTTAATAAATTCTTCCAATAACACTCAAAGGTAGGTATTATTATTTTCATTTGACAGATAAGGCAAATGAAGCACAGACTCTGAGTGACCAGCTTGAGGTTTCTTGGCAATTAAATGGTAGAGACAAGGTTAAGCAAGTTGCTTAGCCTTCCTAAGCCTCAATCCCCCTACTGCATGAATTGCAAATATGTGTGTGAGGCACTTAACACAATGCTTAGCCCACAGTGAGCCTGGTACCCAGCATTAGTTAGAATCACTCTAATGGTTAGAGTCCAGGTCTTTTACGCTACATTGCAGAGTATCTTGAACGTTCAAAGCAGGGACACAGTGCTGCTGGGATTTACACCATGGCCTTAAACCTGAAAAACATACCCCAGATTTTTTAAAAAAATTAGTGGCTTTGTCAACAGCTATTAAGATCTTGAGCTGCATCATAAAGATAGGTTATTCCAAATGAGGAAAGTTACAGTTCCTGTGACTTATGCAGCACTCAAACCATCCTAGAACTATTGTGTGGATTGCTGATTCTACATTTGAATAGAGCATTGCCATGTTGGATGGTATCCAAAAGAAAGTGGAGTCGGGTCCAGGAACCACCTCACAGGAGACCTGTTGAAGGAACTGGGGATATTTGGCCTGGAGAAGACAAGATTCCCGGACCATATTCATTCATTCACTCATTCGCTTGTTCATTCATTCTATGCTTACTGAGTGCTTGCTCTGTGTCACATGCTGCATGCAGACACGGCCAGCAGCCAAACAGACATAATTTCTGGTCTCATGAACCCAAATCTACAGAGGATTTGCATGGAGTAATAGAGGGTATCATATGAAGAATAAGCCTTATTTTGGGTGAACCAGGACTATGGCCAGAAGAAGAATACATTTTGGCCGAACTCTTTAATTGGCTGCAGGCAAGGGAGCAGGGATGGCTGGCTCAAATGTGTGACCTCATTACTGCTAGGTGTATTTTAAGTCTAGAAGACTATTGGGGAGGTTTTAGAGGAGATTCAAGATGGGGCCAGTTTCGGGCAGGGTCTAGTGGCTTTAGTTCCCTACAACCCCAGGCACCACAGATATAGCAACACTGCCCAGGCTGCTCTGGGAAGGCCCTCAGGAGCTGCCACTTACCTTGTGGGGGAGAAAAACAAGGACCCAAAGTTCCTTGGTCTTTGGCTTCCTGTCTTGAGCCTCCATGTTCTTAATGCTTCAATGATACCGTGGACCTTTCTTTCCTCCATCACAGAGAATTCTTCTGAACGGTGTCCCTTGGCAGAAAATAAGGGGATAGGCAGCAACATTCTTTAGTAGAGGATGCAGATTTTTCAAAAGCCCATTATATATATATGTATATATATATATATATATATACATATATATATAATTCATTTCCATTGTAGCTAATTCTGAAGCAAAATATAAGTAACAAGAGTAAGTGGGAAAAAATCACCCAAAGATAACCATGGCTAAGAGTATTTCCTTCCATTTTTTTTCCCTTCTGTTTAGGATTTTATTTTATTTTTTTAAGTACATATGATCCCACTAAATCTTGCCTTTTCTCTTAGGATTATTCAAAACAAATCTGTCGTTAAAATTATTATAAACTTCATTACAATCATATACTGACTTCTATAATTATATACTTTTATAATATTATTATTTCATAATATTATGTCAAGTAAATACACCATAGTTTACTTATTCATTCTCCCATCATTGGCCATTTCCGGTCTTTGATACTATTTGGTGGAATATAGAAGTCCATATGTGATACTACTGTGGGGGAATAAATGAGGAAATGGTGTGCTCTGTGGGAAAGAAGGAGGGTGGCATTGGGTGGGGAAAAGGGACGCTGATAAAAAAGGGGAACAGAGGAAGTGACATAAACTTAAGGACCCACAGATGTTCCCTGGGTAGACAAGTGAGGAAAACACATTTGCAGCCAGGCCATGCAATGACTGAGTCTGCAGGGGACAGCCCCAGACTCTCACTACCAGAGACCAGCTGGGTGACCGTAGAGAAGTAACTTCTCCGGGCCTCATTTTTCCTACCTTTACATCACAGCGTGGCTGAAGGAATTACCTTAAATTGGTAGATCTGAGGACTAAATTGAGATAACATGTGCAAAGTGCTTCATGCCATGCCTGATTCTCAGCATGTGCCCAACAGAGGCCAGCTGTGCCAGATTGTCTCTTGGCAACTCAGGACCATTTTTGCCCTTCTAAGTTCTCCTTATAACATGGGGGTTGGAAGCTTAGCAACTTTGTCTTATAAAATTCCTACTCTCAGATTGTGTTAGTTTGCTCCGGCTGCCATAACAGAGTACCACAGGCTGGGTGGCTTAAACAGCAGAAATGTATTTTCTCACAGTCCTGGAAGCTGGAAGTCTGAAATCAAGGTAGCAGCAGAGTTGGCATCTTCTGAGGCCTCTCTCCTTGGCTCGTGGGATGGCCACCTTCTCGCTGGGTCTTCACATGGTCTTCCCTTTGTGTGTCTGTGTCCTGATCTCTTCTTATAAAAGGACAATCATACTGGATTGTTACACTCATGAGATCTTTTTTACATTCACTACCTCTTTAAAGGCCCTATTTCCAAATATACACACATTCTGAGATACTGGGTATTAATACCTCTGCATGGGAATGGGAGGGGGTGTCACAGTTTAGTCCATAACAGAGTCTGGATTAGAGGCATACTTGCAAAATTTAAAAGGCAGAAGAGAAGCAAAAGCCATTGTCTAGCCAGGAATCCTCTTGAAAATCACCCACTTTGCTGCAATTCCTATACATCCTGCTTCCCTGAACACTGGCAGTGGTTTTCCTAACCTTTTTCCCTGGAATCTTCTAGCGGCTTTGCAGGCATCTAATTTCCTATGTAAAATTAATTCCTGTTTGAGATATCTACAGTGATTTTGTATTCTGACTGCACCCTGAAGGCTACCATTGCTGTTGTTTTAAATGGTGAGGGATGGTTGGTGAGTAGAGTTTCAAGGGACCCATTAAACAGAACAGGGTAGCAAGACACAAATGAATAGATCCTGGAGAAATCAAGGATAGGATACTTGGAATTTATCCTAGGGTCTAGGACATTATAGACTTTTCCACTAAAACATCCCTAATGGCAGAAAAGGATAAACTTGGACTCCCATGGGTTCTGACAGCAGCTCCTACAAGAAAAATTCTTTGAATGTTTTAAACTCACCCAAAGTTTTCATCTTGATCTATATTAAGCTATAGTGTTTTCATGTAAAATACTATTTGTAATTATTGGCCATCAAGTAAAATGAACACTCTAGAGTAATGCTGTTTATCCTATGGTTTTGAGCACTGTCTGGACCCAGTCACAAACCACAATTCGAGAAGCAGAGCTCGAGGCAATATGGAAACACTGAATGGTTTTGAGGAACAAAGTAAAATAAGGCAATTGCTTTTCTGAATGATCTCTGTGCTGCTGTGTGGAGGATGGAAGGAGACAAGCATGTAGGCAGGGCAATCTGTTAGAAGGCTATTGGAATACGGAGTCCCTGGGTGGCTCAGTCGATTAAGTGCCCAACTCTTTTTTTTTTTAATGTTTATTTTTGAGAGAGAGAGAGAGACAGATTGTGAGTGGGGGATGGTCAAAGACAGAGGGAGACACAGAATCTGAAGTGGGCTCCAGTCTCTGAGTTGTCAGCACAGAACCCGATGCGGGGCTTGAACTCAGAAACAGTGAGATCAGACCTGAGCTGAAGTCAGATGCTCAACCAACTGAGCCACCCAGGCGCCCCAGGCGCCCAACTCTTGATTTCGGCTCAGGTCGTGATCTCACAGTTCATGTGATCAAGCCTTGTGTTGGGCTTCATGCTGAGAACACAGAGCCTGCTGGGGATTCTCTCTCTCTCTCTCTCTCTCTCTCTCTCTCTCTCTGCCCCTCCCACTCATCTCTCTGTCTCTCTTTCAAAATAAATAAATAAACATTAGAAGAAGAAGAAGAAGAAGAAGAAGAAGAAGAAGAAGAAGACGACGACGACGACGGCTATTGAAATAATCCAGGTAAAAATTGATGAGACATAGGGGTTCCTGGGTGGCTCAGTTGGTTAAACATCCAACTCTTGATTTCAGCTCAGGTATGATCTCACAGTTCTTCATGAGTTCGAGCTCCACATCCACACTGTCAGCGCGGAGCCTGCTAGGGATTCTCTCTCCCTTTCTCTCTCTCTCTCTCTCTCTCTGCCCCTCTCTTGCTCACTCTCTCAAAGTAAATCAATAAACTTAAAAAATAAATTGATGAGACTTTGAAGTAAGACCCTGGCAGTGAGAATGGAGCCAGTACAGGTGATTAAGAGACCTTGAGTGGTTACTTTCATCTCTGGGCTTCAGCAGAATAAACAAGTTGAACAACCCAAGAACCAAGATCCTTCCCAGCCCAAAGGTATTGTGATTTCTTTCTGCTTATATTTATTTTATGTGCTTGCCTTTAATCTATTATAAATATTCATGGTTTATTTCACTCAAAGACCAGCTTCATTCAAAGAAGACTTTTGCTGCTAGTTTGCCTATGAGATAACATTTTATAGACTTGTTTGTTTAAAAGGAGAAGAAATTCTATATATAAGGAGCAGTGATATTCTGACAAAGGTTTCTAGTTATTTCCAATTCTAATTGAATTCTAATTCTAATGTTACCTGGCATATAGGAGACACTCAATACACATGTTTTGAATTACCAAATGAATGAATTAATGGAAAGTAACATATTTCAATGGATTCAAACCCTTATTTTTTTTTATGTT
Source organism: Lynx canadensis (assembly GCF_007474595.2). Lineage (NCBI taxonomy): Eukaryota > Metazoa > Chordata > Mammalia > Carnivora > Felidae > Lynx > Lynx canadensis. Next base: position 47,418,259 of record NC_044310.1, on the reverse strand, counting down.
TTTATTTGTTTTTGAGAGAGAGAAAGGGGGAGGGCAGAGCGAGAGAGGCGGACAGAGGATCTGACAGCACAGAGCCCAATGCGGGGCTCAAACTCACAAACCACGAGAATACGACCTGAACAGAAGTCACTTAACTGACTGAGCCACCCAGGTGCTTCTCAAACACTTCAGAGAGCAAGTCCTCCCTTACATTATCTGTGTAACCTTACATCGTCTTGGCACTTCAGCCCATAACTCCAGGGTCTTGTTCATATATGTTCTGTGCCCTCAGTTTACAAGGCCCTTTGCCTCTTAATCCATCTGGAAAAGTGCCTTTTCATGCGTCACAACTCAGCTTAAACACCACATTGTCAGAGAAGAGCAAAGCTATGTAAGACAAACACAGGCATTTAGAGTCACACAGACCTGGGTTCAAATCCAGACTCTCACACATATAGTGGAAGGGTGTCCCAAGAGTCTTCTTGTAAACTTTTGATCTATTAGATGGTAAGTAAAACAAGAAAGAAAAATTATTTTGCCAAACCCAGGTGTCATTTTCCATGGGGGGGAAGCATATCTCTGCAGGCAATTCAACCTGGTAACAGCACCAAGCTTCATGTTCAACTTCGCTGAACGTCTCAAACTGCTGCCCATGTGGCAACATGTCATAGGTTGGATAGCAAATATATCTGATGACACAAAATCTCAGCTATAATGGATGAGCCAGCACTTTAACTCCATCCAATTTCTGGATTTTGTCTGGGTCAAACATGTTCGCCAAGCTTGTGTATCACTGTGCTGGAGGGATCCATACTTAGGGTTGACCAAAGCTGGGCAGTGAGGTTCAGAAAACTTGCAACCAACTGAACCAACTGAAAAGATGGAACTCTCATCATTCCACCAGTCCTACACCTTCTCCCTGTGCCTGAGTCAGCCTTGGCTGATGCACCAAATGTGGCTTGTGAAGCATTTCACCCATTGTCAATCTCTTGGCCTTGGCATTCACAGATGTGTTCAGCCACCACCTTTACTCTCAAGCCTGTTTTCCAGAAGAAACCCAGAAATACTTGAATTTTATTTTCATCATGACATATCTGGAGGACTAAACAACATAAAATGTGCTCAAAGGGCAGATAATATGGACACCTTGAAACAAACTTCAAAATGATACTAAACCTGCTTAGATACCATTGACTCAAAATAAGTTTTGACACATGCTAGATTTCAGTCCTTAGGCAAGCCTCCTAATATCCCTTAGCTTCGGTTTCCTCACTATAAATTGTGAGTGATAATTTCCATCGCGAGATCTCAGTGGAGTGTATTAACATACCTAGCATATAGTAGATACCCAGTAAACAAAGTCTACAATTATGCATCTCAAAGTTCTACCTTTCACGGAATATACTTTCTTCTTTGGTACCATGTACACAGAGTGTCCTCACCTATTGAGTGGGCAAAATAAAACCAAATTCACAGGATTCTTAGGGCTAACTTAGATAGGACACATAAAATTATAAGCTCATCACAATTCCCATTTGCATTATCCTAAAATGCAACATGCTTCCACTAGACTTCTAATCGCTCCCAAAGTGTTTATCATGTGTCTATATTGTTCATACAGCTACACATTCTTTGAGTTTCTCGTGTGTGTCTTGAAAAAGGACGGTTGAGTGATATGTGTTGAGAATTTACCATGAGCCAGGCCCGCAAAGGGTGTTTTTGATCCACTGTCTTGTTGGTTCTTCCCCTAGCCTCTGTAAGGAGGATGTTGGATCTCAACACAAGGTGGGTGTACTGATGCTATGAAGGTCAAAGTCCTCAGACCAGTGTGATGCCATGTTCTCTGCATCACTCTGTAGCTTAAGTGAGGCAAAAGCAGGCATTCAATAAATGTGGAAGAATTCTCCGGGTGATGAGGCACCTGTGCCAATGCTGAATGCTCACTAAGGCTCAGCACTTGAGAGCAAGCACTCTAGAGCCAAAATGCCTTGTTTCTTCCACTTTTCCAGCTGTCTGACTTTTGATAGGTTCTTAACCACTCCATGGCTCAGTTTAAATCAATTGCAAAGTAGAAATCATAATTGCATCTACCTCACATTATTGTTTGTTTTAAGAACAAAATATAATAGTGTATGTTGATTATTTCATACAGTGCCTGGCATACAGTAAGTGCTCAATAAATGTCTCCCTTAAATATACAGTCTCAGAGCCTCTGAATGGCACCACTGGGGGCACTCAGGAAGCTGCCCCTTGAGCTGTGGCAGGCCCGGGCCTCAGGAGCCTGCAGAAACGTGGATGCTGTTGCCAATGGGAAGTGAGGCCCATCTCCAGCTCTAATGGCTTCACAGCTGACAAAGGGACACTGTTCATTTCCTTCAAAAGTTGTTTTGCTCTCTTTCCAAGGCTTTAGGGCAACTGCTGCTTCAATAGGAAGCTCTCTCAAGTAGTGAGTCAACAGACACTCATCCTAGGAGGTGATTCACACACCAGAGTGTGTGGTCCACAAATGGTGTGGGGGTGGTACCTCTTGGGGAGAGACTGACGTGCCCCTAAATGAGTTGTTTGTGATTGCAGGCTGCTCACCGAGCAGACATGGGAACAGATGCGCTAATTAAGTACTTGTCATGTCCCTCCGCACTCCTTCAGGAGGGGTGCAAATGGTCCTCGAAAAGATGCTGAACTTGGAGATAAGAAGTGTCATTGCCCCCCATCCCCCAGGCCTCTTCAAAATGAGGGCCAGTTAAGAGTCAGACAGAATGAGGAACTGGAGGCTTGCATGGTTTCAAGACGTGTGCTGTTTGCGTGGAGATAAAATGAGAGAATTCCTGAAAAGCTGGAGCTGAGGGCAATTTCAACGGGGTGACAGTCTTGTCCCTAAATTTTTACTCAATGATAAAAATTTTATCAAGATAAAAAAGTAATTAACCTATTATTTATCCATTTCTTCCAACGGACTGCTCATGTTCTAGAGGTACTATAAATCTTATTCTGTATCCATTACAGCCAAGAGGGTTGCATGGACAGTGCCAAAATGCTTGGATCTGAAGCACAGCACTGGGAAATTCCTAAATCTCTCAGTGCCTCAGCTTCCTGACCTATAATATGGGTACTCTGAATAATACCTACCTGATAGGGTTGTGAACATTAATTGATCTAATACAGTGCTACTCAAAATGGGATCCACCCACCAGAGCTCATCTACAAACTTTCTTGTCCTCTGTCAGTTACGTACAAAAAGTAATAGTAACTGGGGTGCCTGGATGGCTCAGTCCGTTAAGTGTCTGACTTGTTTTCTGCTCAGGGCATGATTTCACGGTTCATGGGATCGATACCCACATCAGGCTCTGCACTTGGGATTCTCTGTCTCCCTCTCTCTCTGCCCCTCCCCTGTGTGTGCGCTCGCTCTCTCTCTCTCTCTCTCTCTCTCTCCCTCTCTCTTTCAAAATAAACATTAAAAAAAGTAAGAGTTGGGTCGCCTGGGTGGCTCAGTCAGTTAAGCGTCCAACTTTGGCTCAGGTCATGATCTCATGGTCTGTGGGTTCGAGTCCCACGTGGGGCTCTGTGCTGACAGCTCAGAGCCTGGAGCCTGCTTCAGATTCTGTGTCTCCCTCTCTCTCTCCACATTAAAAAAAAAAAAACACATTAAAAAAAAAAAGTAAGAGTAACCTTTTGGGAACCTTTATCCCAACTGCCCATTACAACAACCGTTTTATTATATTTTACAAAAGTATCAGTTTGAAGTAGATAATTTTTTTTTTTTTTTTTTTTTAAACTGGCCCTTGGGGCACCTGGGTGGCGCAGTCGGTTAAGCGTCAGACTTCAGTCAGGTCACGATCTCGCGGTCCGGGAGTTCGAGCCCCGCGTCAGGCTCTGGGCTGATGGCTCAGAGCCTGGAGCCTGTTTCCAATTCTGTGTCTCCCTCTCTCTCTGCCCCTCCCCCGTTCATGCTCTGTCTCTCTCTGTCCCAAAAATAAATAAAAAACGTTGAAAAAAAAATTAAAAAAAAATAAATAAAAAAAACCTGGCCCTTCATCACAGTTTGAGAACAACTAATGGAGTACATCTTAAAATGTAGATGTGTCGCAGTATCTACTTTTTAATTTTTTTATGTTTATTTATTTTTGAGAGAGAGAGACAGAGCACGAGCAGGGGAGGGACAGAGAGAGAGGGAGACAAGCATTTAAGGTACCCTCAGTTTTCTCTTCCATAAAGTGAGAGATTCAAAACAAATGTATGTATGATAGTGTAGTGTAGCAGAAGGAACAGAAATTTTGGAAATAGGCGTAACTGTGTTTGGTCTTTCACTCCGCTGCCTACTGCTTGAGAGTCATTTTCTGGGCCTCAGCTTCCTCACTAGTAAAACGGGGATAGTAACACTGAACTTTGTTGGGTCTTTGTGAGAATGAGCAGTGATACTTGCAGTGTGCCTTTGACATAGAGTATTTCAATAATTGTTAGCTTCCATCTCCCTGCCCTCCTGTTGCCAGGAAGGAACTTCTGAGAAGTAAAAATTAAAGATGGTCACAAATGTTTTGCTATCCTCCTCACTGAGAGGTGGAATCTAGATCCCCTCCCCTTGAATCTGAGCTGGGCTTAGTTACTTGCTTGACCACAGCATGTAGCAGAAGTCATGTTCTAGGACCTACAAAGCTAGGTCATAGGAAACCTTGCAGTTTTCACCTGGGCTTCTTGGAAATCTTGCAGTGGAGGAAGCCATCTGCCATGTAAGTTTCTGATTCCTCTGTTCTCCATGCTTCGAGGAGCCCAAGCTAGAGAAGGCAGTGGAGGAGAGATGCCCAGCTAGTTCCCAGCTGGCCCACGTGCCAGACATGAATGAAGAAGTCTTCTGATGAGTCCAATGCCAGCCATTATCTCTGACAATAGCCACGTGAAAGACTCTAAGCAAGAACCACCCAGTTAAGGCTGTCAACAGGCAGAACTATAAGAAAAAATACTGTACTGTTGTTTTAGCCACTGCATTTTGGGATGGTTTGCTAAGCAGCAGTAGATAGCCAAAAACATTCTGCTGGAGTACAGCTCCTGGTCTTTCCGCCTATTCCTAACTTATGAGTGGTTGCTGGTTTGCCAATAATTTAAACTGCATTAGTCCACAATCTTGTACTGGCCAGGAGTAAAGTGTTTAAGGTTGCTCTTCCCACATGGGCTGCCCTTGTTTCCCATTCTGTGATCTATGAGCATTCTCTTCCGTCTCCTCTTTGATTTGAGTGCCCGTTCTGGGGTGGGTGGGGAGGAGGCTGCTTGCCTCACTGATCTTGCCTGTCTATGACTAGGTAGGTAAGTGAGTGGAAGCCAATTTGGCTTCAGGCTGAAGTTACTTTCTCCAGTCTAGATCTGATATTTTGACCTCCTTCTCTTTGACTCAACTGGGTTAGAACCACTAGTGGGGAGCATTGGGACTGGCACTTCAGAGAGACCCCCAATGTCCCTTACAGCTCTGACATTCTGTAGAGCAAAGAGTTAGGTATGGAGCAGCTTCCTACTTTCCCTGTACCCTTGCTGATATGGAACTCTTGCCTACATTGCTAATAATGTGTTTAATTTCCTCAAACTTCCAAACAAGCTAAAGCAATTATAATCGTGGTTAGTAAGTTTCTGGTTTTCTCTTGACACTTTTGATGGTTTGCTTATATTAGTTCCCACAAAGATCATGACAAAAACTTTCTACCAAAGCCAAGCTGATAAACAGAGCCCTGGAGACTGCCATCACATCCTGTACATGACTCAAATATGACTTCTAATTTCCTCAGCCCCTGGGAAGATGACAGTGTGCATCCACTTTATTAAATTCTGTTGGGCCTTCAATATTTATTTATTTATTTTTAGTGATTGTTGTATTGCTTCCAATCATTCTTGTTGCTCATGACACGGAAGGAGAATGGAAATTCTGTTAAGGTGGCAAATGTGGTGGTTTTCTGCCTTCTCTCCACGACAATGGTAAGTCATATTCGTCCATCCATCCATCCAGTCATTCATTCAGCATGTCTTTATTGGGAGGCTTCTCTGAACTGAGTCAGGTGCTGAGCCCTGGACATATAACTGTAAGTGAGATCCTTGTAAGCCCTTTCCTCAAAGGGAGTACATCTAGTGATGGAGCACCTGAGCAGAGAGTGGCAATGCTGTGTAATGCGTGTTCCAACAAGGAAATGCATATACACATACACATTCTTCTGAGGGAGGAAAGCAGAGGCACTGAGGACACCATCCTCTGATAGCCATCTCCTCTGAGTATTCGAGTTTAAGCACAAAATTTGAACATTTTTGTGACTCAGCTCATGGGCAAATTTCACCATTGCATTTTGCATCCTTCATGCACCTTAAGATTTACAAAATACTAAGCAACACAATTGCTGGAGGTGGAAAATCAGTCTCTAATAAAATGCATTAACATGGCGATTGCAATATACATTAGCTTAGTTAAGCCGCACCACAGCCCTGTGAAGCAGCCTACTATATAGAAGCCTCTATAGGTTAAGTTACTTGCCTAAGATCACACAGCCAGGGAATGGCAGAAACAAGGTATGAAAACAGGTCTGTATGAGTCCAATTCCATCCTCTCTCTATCGTACTGCACAACAGGAAAATATCTACAGAAAGAGCAACTCCACCCCGAACATTTAAAAATAATAAAATAATTTAAAAATAATAAAACCCTTATTGGGGAAACAACAATAAAAGACAAATAGGAAGAATGCTAATGGTCTAATAATGTTAAGATACAAAAAAAAATGCAAATGTTATGGGCTTAATGTTTGTGTCCCCCCCCCAAAAGTCTCAGATCGAAGTCCTAGTCCCCAATATGATGGATGGTATTTGAGGTGGAGCCTTTAGAGGGTGGTTAGTTTTATATGAAGTCAGGAGGGTGGGACCCGTATGATGGGATTAGTGCCTTTATGAAAAGAGGAAGAGAGAGAGATGATCCATCTCTCTATCTCCAGGAATATGAACCAAGGAAAAGCCATATGAGGACACATGGATAAGGTGGCCTTCTGCAAGCCAGGAAGTGTCTCTCCCAGTCACCAAATCTGCCAGCACCTTGATCTTGGACTTCCCAGCTTCTAAAACTGTGAGAAATAAATGTCTGTTGTTCAGGCCACTCAATCTATGGTATTTTGTTATAACAGCCCAAGAAGACCATGACAGCAGAATACAAAATTCAATACAAGCATAACAATGTAACACAAATTGTACAAAACAGAGCAAAACAAAACAAAATAGAAAAAAAGCCTTAAAATGTTAACTCTGTTCTAAGTGATAAAAAATACTTTTTCAAACTCTTCTATATTTTCTAAAATGTTTATAAAACAGCTCATATGAGCTCCAACTGCTCAAAGGCTAATGTTTATTGAGCATTTAACTCCATGCCAGGATTCATAATTTCAGTTGGTCCTCACAACAATCATATGGGGCAAGAACTACAGATTCCTCTATTTTACATGAGGAAAAAGTGAGGCCAAGAGAAGTTAAGTCATTTTAAAGATCACACATCTGGGAAATGACAGAGTAGGTATTCAAACTTCACTCTGTATGGCTCTACAACTAACCTGCTTATTCCAAAAACAATAAACTCTATGCTCTTCCTTGGCTTCATCCTAAATTTAGACTCCAAAACTGTTATGTTACTACAAAATTTTAACCTTCATTTGTATATTTATATTTTGATACTGGGAAGACAATAAGCCTGCAGAGGTGGCTCAAAAGTGCAGACTACCCTGAGGGAGTAAATTCCTTAGTGTGAGGACATGAATTAATTCTTAAAGACCACTTAGTAATTTGTTTAATCTCAGGGGGCCTCCTTCATCCTTTCCAGCTTTTCCTTTCTGTTACCCTTCTCATTGGCTGACCTATTGAATCACAGAACCCTAAGGTTGGAAGGACCACAGAGACCATCTAGTCAGATTCCCCAGGTGATGCTGGAGGCCTTCTTTAACCTTCCCAGCAAGGGGTCCTCTAACTATACCTTGAATACAGGTCTGTATGAGTCCATCTTGAATATATCTTGAAGACACCTTCAGGGCAATTGCCGCCCTTAACACCATGATCCCAGCATCACCCAGCTCTTAACTGGGACCATGTTCTGGCTTTCAGGGAATTTATAACAACCACATTATCTGCAGAGACAAACGAAGCAAACACCGTGCTGTCCTTGCTTTTCCCTCATGGAAAAGGAATTTTAATGTGCTGCAGTAAATTGCTTGTCCAGCATATTCAAGACATTAGTGCCTGACTATGGAAGAAATCGTTGTCTATACTCAGCCAAGAGGCATCTTGCATCAGGCCAGGCTGCCTCTGACAAGGCTTCTTCTTCAGGCTGCTCCTGCTCCAGTCTTCCACATCTCAGTAAACGACACCTACATCCTAGCATCGCTCAAGCCAAAAACCTAGGAGTTATTCTTGTTGCCTCCTTCTTCCTCACCCCCACAGACAATCTGTCACCAAATCCTGTTGATTATACCTCTAAAATATAACTCAATTTCATCTACTTCTCTCATCGACTCATGTCCAAACAACTACCATTTCCCATCTGGATCCCTGGGCTCCCCCACTTTGGCAATACCCCCCCCCCCCCAAAACACACACACACACACACACACACACACACACACACACACACACACACCATAATCCATTAACTGTCCAATACCCAAAGTGATCTTTTAGAAAAATATGCTAGGTCATGTCACTTTTCTCCTTAAAATCCAAAAATGGCTTTCCATTGCCCTCATAATACCATTAAAAACACTTCCTGATACTTCCAAAGCCCCTATAATGGCCTCAGCCACCTCTTGGCTTCATCTCAACGGACAGCTTTCAATTCCTGCCTGCCTCAGGGCTCTCACGTCCCACCATCCTGGAATGTTTCCCCTGCACTGTCCATCTCCTTCCCTGACCTTTGTTTGGCTGGTTCCTATTCATTCTTCAAATGTCAGCTTAAATGTCACTTCCTCAGAGAGGTCTTCCATGATTTCCCAATCTATATTAGCTCCCTGTGGAGGTCAGGGCTCTTGCCTTGCAAATAACAAAAACTTAACTCTAACTGATTTAATTAAATAAACAGTTTTTCTTGGATAAATTAACATTTGACCCATGGAGCTGAGAAGTCTAGAAATGATCTTGCTTCAGACACAGTAGATCCAACATTCAAATGATGTCATCAGAGCTGTGTTTGACTCCATCTTTTCATTCAATCTTATATTTAAAGAATATTTATTGAGTATCTAGTAGATACCAGGCACAGTTCTAGGTGTTAGGATGTATCAGTTAAGAAAATTACCTTCATGGAGCTGTTATGCTAACAAAAAAAGATGCACAAAGAATAGTAAAGACAGTAAACGAGGAGAGTATACTGCATATTAGAAAATGTAGAACAAGATAAAGTAGATTGGTAGTGCAGAGAGAGGGAACGGGACTTGCAATTTTAAATAGGGTAGTCATAGTAGACTTCTATGATAAGGCGACATTCGAGCAAAGATTTGGAGGTGAGGAAGCAAGTCGTGTAAGTATCTGAGCTGGTAGGCTTTCCAGGCTGAGGGAATGGACAGTGAAAATGGCCCACACAAGAGTGTGTCTGCCATCCTCAGGACCAGCAAGGGAGCAAAAGTGACAAAAAAAAGGAATAGGTGAGGGAAGAGAGCAGGAGGTCATAGGTAGCAGGAGTCCCATCCGAGACAGCCTCATGAGCCATTGGAAGGTTTTTGAGTAGAAGAGTTAAAAATCTGACTTCTGAATGAATCATTCTGTGTTGAGTGAAGATTTCAGGGAAAGGCAAGAGTAGAAGCAGGGGTACCAGTTAGGCCCCTATCACAGTCTTCCAAAGGAGAGTAACAGGGACTTTGGACCATAGTGAAAGCAGTGAAATGGTGAGAAGGGGCTGGACACTGGACACATTTGACAGATTGGATGTGGGGTGTGCCAGAAACCCAGGATAAAGGCTTCATTTTCCAGCCTCTCTGAAGGTAGGTGGAGTCACCAAATTCTAAGTTTTGGCTCATGGGACATAAGCAGAAGGAGGTGGGCAATTTCTCAAAGGGAAGAGGCATGCCCTCCACTTTGCCTCTTACCTCTGCCTTGCTGGCTGACTTTCAGCTGTAACATGGATAGCTGTCTTATATGTCGCCATCTTGGATCCCTCCAGGGGAGCCACAGAGTGACCCAGGGAGGAGCTGTCACAGCAGCCCTGATCTGTCAATGCATGGTGATGAGAAAGGAAGATATCTCCAAGTATATGAGCCCTTTTACTTTAAATCTCTGCACAAGAGGGAAAATGCCTATCATATGTAAGACAATGGCCATGTAAGCTTCATCTCACATGTGCCAACAGGACTTTATATTGAATGTGAAAGGGAAATATTTTGATGGCAGAAATTTTAGAAGTTTTAGAAGTTACTAAAAGGAAGCTTTACTTCCCATAATGAACTATTTCATTCACAAAATATTTTTTTAATTGAATTATAGTTGACATACAATGATATATATTAATTTTAGGTTCACAACATAGTGGTTTGACAATTCTATACATTCACAAAATACTTTTAACTACATTATTTCCTTTAATTCTTGAAACAACACTGTGAGCAGAGTGTTATTCTCCACTCTATTGTGATCACCCGGTAGATAGGGACTGTATTTTAATAATCTTTATAACCACATCCCCTATATCTTCAGTCCAGGGTCTAGCATCCAAATGTGTTTAGTAGATACCTGATTAGTAAGTGGATTTGCAAATGCTTGGATGCGTGAAAAATATGGTTCCCCCGTTTTCAAGATATTCAAAAAAATACCAAGATGGTAAGTGACTTGCTCCGGGTCACACAGTTTGTAAGAGATCAAGTCGGAAAGCTAGGCTCTCTGAGTTGACACGTTGCTTTGGATTTTACCCAAAGAAGAGAGCAGGCAGGAGAAATATGGGGAAAGGGGGAGCAAGAGCTGAGGGAAGATAAAGGAAGAGAGAAGACGGGGAATAAGCAGGGACCTTACCCGTTGACTGGGTCATATTGCCTGAAGGGAAGAAAACAAATGCAGTAGGGATTTCCTCACTTGGAGTCCCGGGGTAGAACATGACGACATGGTAAAGGCACATCAAAAGCCGGCCTCTCTCGGGAGGGAAGCACGCCTCAGAGCCCGCTTGGCGCTCTCAGCTGTCTGAACTCCAGAGCTGCTCTGAGTCACTTTCCCGCTGGCAGATTCCCGACACAGATACTCTCTCTGGGTAATGGATCCTTCCGTAAGAAAGATCATTTAAGAAAACCAGACCAGTAAAGCACAAGCTGCTTGTGTTTGCCGGGAACAGAAACAAGTGTGTCTTTTCCTTTAAATCGTTCTCGTGTGACTTTAAACCTTCCTGCTTGCACAACCTGAAAGGGAATTATGAGACCCAGATTTTTTTTTTTTTAATCATTCTGCAGCTTTAAAGTTTGGCTGCCTTATTCACTTAGTGGGGAGAATGTGGGCAGGGTTGCATGATATAAAGTAAGCAACAAGGCCATGATATTCATCTCGGGCCACAACTGACAGCACAGAGCCATGATGACCAGAAATCACAGAGCTCTCCTCCCTGGGCAGGTGGCAAAGGCCGGTAGCTGGTGGTCTTAGCCACACCTTGCAGGCAGGCTAGTGCCCATTTGAAGGAGGAGCTATTTTGAGCACAGACCTATAGCAGGCGTTAGGGTCAAAACCAGCCCTGTGTGTATGGAGCGCAGCAATAACCTAGACGGACTGTAGCCCGAGGCAGCCATGTTTGTTAAGTACCTACCACGCACCAGACCCTGGGCTGGGCTGTTCCATTTCCATTATCTTTAGGTCATTTTGTTTCATATCATTTCATCCTTCCAACAGCCCTCTGAGGTAGGGATGCTGACCCACCATTACAGATGGTGAAACTGGGTCTCAGGAACAAGTACCTTTCAAATGTACCCTGCTAATAAATGCAAAGCCAGAATTCCCTCCTGTTCACTTTGCACTCCACCGTTCGTTGTCTACCCCAGCAAGCATCACCTTTGCCATTCTGAGGATCCACCTAAACTCCTATGGGAGCAGACAAAGGAGAAATAAAGATGAAATCTCTGCAGCCTGGGAAGCATAGTGTGGGTGTGTGTCTGTCTGGACTCCCCTGGGAAGCAGTTCAGTGACTCTGTGCTGCCTTCCCAAGACCCCGCAGCCAGAATGGGAAGATGTAGACCACAGGGGAAAGGGAGGAAGGCAGCCCCTGCTCTGCGGCTAATGAGGTGTAACCACTGCACCCCAGGCACCGAGCCCTCCAAGGTCTCTGGAACCTCACGGCAGGTCCACTAAAGCTGCAAATCCGAGTGGCCATAGTATATTTTCAAAGGCTTAGCCAGCTCAGTAAGAAGAATGCCCTAGAATCTTCACTAATTCCGTGAGGTCTGTTTCCAAGACATGGGGCTTAGAGTCCAAGAATCTTACTGAATATCATCTGGGCTGCTTAACAGAGGAAAATCACAGCAAGTTCAAGGTGTCGGTGACTGTGATGGAAATGGGCTCCAGTGAGCATGAAATTAAATCAAATAAAAGCGTGGAAAACCTTGAAAAACCCCTTCCTGTCTTAAATGAAAACCACAGAAAATGTATGTGAATAGTTCCTTGATGTCCAGTTTTTTTCTATCCAAGTAAATCCTTTCAAAGGGTTGGAAGAGTTAGGGATAGCATGTGGCCGCGCAAATACACCCTCACATGTAAATAATTAACACAATATCTCTACTTTCAAAATTATTTTTACTACCACATTTACCTAAACCATTTTTTTAAAAGAAGTCCTTGGTTTTCTTATGAATGTGATAGAACATAATCCATGGCATTGAAACAAACATACATAAAACACATTGTGGATAATCACACATGTTAAATCTTGAGTCAGTATGAACAAAAAGATGGTAATATGATATTTTTGTTGATGCTGAATCGTAGTGGGTCTATTTCATGATACTTTGCAGGTTTCTGAGGTGGATGATGGAATTTCTTTTTAAAGATTTTGTTTTTAAGTAATCTCTACCCCCAACACAGAGATTGAACTCACAACCCCAAGATCAAGAGTCACACGTTCCACTGACTGAGCCAGACAAGCGCCCTGGATGATGAAATTTTAATCCCATGAACTCTCCTATGCCAAGGAGGGTAAGGGTACATAGAAATCTGTTCTGTTTCATCCAACAAACATTTGCTGAACACATATCAACCATACACGTATCAGGAACTGTATCAAGTATTAGAAAGAATCAAGGTTGAACAAGTCAAATCACTGTTCACCACCCTGGGATTCACAATCGGGGGGTGGGGGTGGAATGAAATTGCAGGCATCAATTTTAAGTGATACGTTTTCTCAAATCTCTGGAATCAGGATGCAATTACAATCCACAATATGTCAAAATATAATTGACACCACTTATTCTTTCTTAATGGCACATAAAATAAGGGAATAGCTACTATCCATGGTAATGAAATTTAGATTCGATGAAATATGATAATTATTGCACAAGACAGAACATAGTGCTGAAACAAAGAGGTCCAAAATTTCCTTTCAAGCCGAAATGTACCATCCGTTCCTGGAAGAGTAGTTGTGGTTGAAGAACTTATGTCCAAGTGGGTAATTAAGGGTAAATAAGATAGACGCACTTATAAATTGTTTTGTTCATAATAACAAAACAATGAAAATGCACTGCTATTTTATGTAACTTTAATTAATAATAATGGGTATTACATAATTCATTTCTATTTACTTCATTTCCTTGAAATTTTTCAGGATCCCCTCTCCTTTGGTCACAATAAAATGGCTGTAAATTTGTTTTATGTACCTGCTGATAATATGCACATTGAGAGCAGTGTTAGTTTCCAGAATTTGGTCTTTCACCCAAATATTCAATTTTGTCTTGAGTGCATGGCTCACAGTTATCACTCAGTCCATGGGCCACTGATTTCCTAGAGATGAAGAATACTATTAATGCTTTTTTTTTTAATAGCATTTTATTTTATTTTTTAAGTAGGCTCCATGCCCAATGTGGGGCTCAAACTCACGACCCTGATCAAGAGTTGCACCGTCTACTGACTGAACCAGCCAGTCACCCCTAGAACCATGTGAATGCTTATGGGACAAACAACAAACACAACGTTGGGGTACCATTTTTTCAATATTTTCAGTCTAGTGTATCCAACAGGTATCTCTCAACGAACAAATCTCGCCACTGGCTTTCTCCTGCTCATGTCCTCTATACACCCCATGCTTTGGCCACAGCAGCTTGCTGCAACTCCCTCACCCTGTCTTCTTGTACCATCCATGCCTCCTTGTCTTCTCTTCTGCATTTTGTTTTCTTTTGCCTGGAGTGCACTTTCACTCTCTCTACACTTGGAAAGCTCTTGCTCAACTTTCAAAGCCCAGGTCTAACAACAGTGTCTTATCTTGGGCTTCCTGAGGAAAAAAGCCCTGAGATCAGGGCTTCAGACACTCGTGTATTTGGGAAGTAGTCCCAAGGATTATGAAGAAGGACTGGAAAGAGCGTAATAGTAAAGGAGGGAAAGTCATGGCAAGGGTAAGTTATTGCTCTGTTCCACTCTGTGGCCAATTGGGGCTCCATCCCACAAGGATTTGCTCCCCATTGGTGATCTGTTGTCTCCTTGTCTCGTGGGGTGTTAACACCCTTGCTTTCCTAGACTGTGCATGTGTGCACTTTCTGGTGCAGAGAGTGAGAGACGCACAGTGCTCTCAGGTTATATCTGTATGACACGGGTTGCCATGGCTAATATCGATCTTCAATCTCACTGGTTGCTACAATGACTTCTTGATTTGCTCGGAATGAAAAGTAACGTCCTTATAATGACACCTAAAGCTCTATAGCATGTGGTCCTGTTACCTGTCTGGCCTCCTCTCCTCCTACTCTCCCTTCGTTCATTTTCTCCACCCGGCTGGCCTCCACCAGGCACATTCCCGCCCAGAATCTTTGTGCTGGCCATTGCTTCCACCTGAACACTTTCTCCTGACATCAGTTTGGCACCTCCCTCAGCTTGGCAAGACTCTGCTCAAATGCTACCTTCCCAACAGCTCTACACTGAAGCTCCTATTTAAAACCTGCACCACTCCAACACTCTGAGCACTTGGGATCCATATCCTGCTCTACTTTTTTTTTCTTGTTCCATAGCACTCAATCACCTCTAACAGGGGCGCCTGGGTGGCGCAGTCGGTTAAGCGTTCTACTTCAGCCAGGTCATGATCTCGCGGTCCGTGAGTTCAAGCCCCGCGTCAGGCTCTGGGCTGATGGCTCAGAGCCTGGAGCCTGTTTCCGATTCTGTGTCTCCCTCTCTCTCTGCCCCTCCCCCGTTCATGCTCTGTCTCTCTCTGTCCCAAAAATAAATAAACATTGAAAAAAAAATTAAAAAAAAAATTTGTGCCTTTAAAAAAAAAAATCACCTCTAACAAATATATAATTAATTTATTATGTCTATTGTGTATTTTCTTTCCCCCTCTGCTAATATATAAGTTCTATCAGGGTAGGAACTTAGGCTTTTTTATTTATTGGCGTATCCCAAGCATGCAGAATAGTGTTTGGCACATAGTAGGTGTTCAATAAACATTTACTGAATTGAACGAAATATCTTGAAGCTTTGAGATAACAAGATGCTTCATAATATAGAGGACATGTCGTTCATCCAAACATTGATAGGGCACTTACTATGTGATAGGTGTGGATACCACGGACATGATCCCTGTCCTCAAGGAGGTCTCAGGCTAGTGTGGACATAGGCAGGCCCACAGACAATTACTGGCCAGAGTTATGGGCACTCTGACACAAGCATACACTTGTGGCTATAGGGTCACAGAGGAGGGGGTTTATGTGGATGGTCAGGAAGATATAAGAAAGGACACAACACTGAAGCTGGCTTTTCATATAGAAAGGGAGCTACCTAGGGGTGCCTGGGTGGCTCAGTCAGATAAGTGTCCAACTTCGGCTCAGGTCATGATCTCATGGCTGGTGAGTTCAAGCACTGCATCAGACTCTGTGCTGACAGCTCAGAGCCTGGAGCCTGCTTCAGATTCTGTGTGTGTCTCTCTCTCTGCCCCTTCCCCACTTGCACTCTGTGTGTGTGTGGGTGTGTGTGTATGTGTGTGAATAATAAATAAACCTTAAAGATTCTCTTATGATTTGTTTCCCTCTCTTAAAAAAAAGAAAGAAAGTGAGCTACCTAGACAATAAGGACATTGGACTGGATTTTATGTACACACACTCAATCATGTGTGAGCTATAGAACTGAGAGGTTTACACTTCATCTTAAACAGCCCTTCAGAATAAACACAGAATGAACTTTTCCTTTCAACTTGGTTATTTGCCTTCTTCCTACCCTCAATTCCCTCCAAAAGTATAGGCAGTGCACAAAATAAATAGGCAGGCAATAGAACTTCATACATCTTCATATATCTCTTTCACTAATGAGAAAGGACTTTGGGAATCTATTTAAGTTTATAATTTTTCCTATCTCTGTTGGGATGTGTACTTTTTGTCAGGATCATAATGCAACTGTTATATATATGTGTGTGTGTGTATATATATGTATATTTATTTATATAGTTCTCCTTTAAAATATCCATTGATTACATGTTTATAAAGTAAGTTTTCTGTATTCAATTAAAAGAAAAATCTCTGACTTTATTCTTTGTAGTTGGTTTACTCATTCAACAAAAAATCGTTAAGTGATTATTATGTGCCAGGCATTGTGCTACAAGCGAGGGATGCAAAGAGGAACAGAAACATGGGGCACCTGGGTGGCTCAGCTGGTTGAGCATCTGATTCATGATTTCAGCTCAGGTCATGATTCCAGGGTCATGGGATTGAGCCCTGCATCAGGCTCCCTGCTGAGCTCGGAGCCTGCTCAGGATTCTCTCTCTCTCTTTCTCTCTCTGCCCTTCTCCAACTTGCATGTGCACACGCTCTCTCTTTAAAAAAGAAAAAAAGAGGGGCGCCTGGGTGGCGCAGTCGGTTAAGCGTCCGACTTCAGCCAGGTCACGATCTCGCGGTCCGTGAGTTCAAGCCCCGCGTCAGGCTCTGGGCTGATGGCTCAGAGCCTGGAGCCTGTTTCCGATTCTGTGTCTCCCTCTCTCTCTGCCCCTCCCCCGTTCATGCTCTGTCTCTCTCTGTCCCAAAAATAAATAAACGTTGAAAAAAAAAATTTAAAAAAAAGAAAAAAAGAAACATGTTCCCTGCCCTTAAGAAGACTTTAGTCTAGTGCCATACTCAGACCTGTGAAAACATAAGAACACTGAAGTGTTACATGTAGTGCAAAAGAAAGATTTAGGGCAACAGTCACAAACTGCAGGTCAGATGCAGCCCACATAAGTGTTTGTTTTGTTCAATAGTGTTTTTTTTTTTTAATTTGAATTGTTTTTCACAAATTAATCTTGATTTCTGTCTTGTCTTAAAAGAAAAATCAGAAGATCTGGTAACTCTGAGCCAGAGTTCCAAAATGGCAACAGTTGACTAAAGCTGAGTCAGAACGAGCTCTTTCAGAGGGAAAGAGAGAGAGGGGGTGAGAGAGCGGCAGAGCGCCCCAGAATGTGGAGGGGCTGGGAGTGGGGGAAGGGTTGCCGATTCCAGGCAGAGGGAATATTTTGTTTATGGCCCGTCCTTAACTAAGCAGCCAACCGTACACAACCCCATGCAAACTTCCACAATTCCATCCCCGTTTTGTCCACAACAATGTTCCTAAATGTCCATGAAATGAATAAGAATGTGATGAAAGAATTTTACCTCTGGAGGAGATTATTTCATAGGTCGTTTTATAAATGAAGAAGCAACAGTCTAGAGAGGTTGAGTAATTTGCCCAATGTAGGGCTGACATGAGCCTGTAGCTGTTAACAGATTATACTAAGGGCCTGAGGAAACAGAGGGGACTTGAAACACAGCGCAGTATAGTGGGCATCTGTTGTTTTACTTACCCAGCCTCCATTCTTCCTCTCTCTGGAAACAGTACCCTTATTTTGCTCGGGGAGCCACCGCGCCTCCTTATTCCACGTGATGCTGGTGGAATTGAGTCCACCTGGCTTCTTGGATGGCACGTGACCCAAGCCTGGCCAGCTATACCCATCCTCCCGGAGCTGTTAAGAAAGAGGCATAATCCTTTCAGTGGGGGTTGCTGAGAAGAAAAAATGCAATTCTAAATGATGCTATTAGAACCTAACCTAAGATAGCATGATGTCAGGAAAAAACGATAAGCTACCGTTCCTTGGGTAAATTGCTCAACTATTCTGAACCTCAGTTACTACATCTGTAAGTGGAAATAATAATTCCCTACCTCCAAGAGCTATAAGGAAATAATGTATGTAAAATGGCTGGCACACAGTAGGAGCTCATTAATATTGGCATCTTTTCTTTCCCTTCCAAATAATGTCAGATGGATGTAACATTACTGTAATTAAAATGTAAGAAGTGCATTGGCAGACGTTCCTTACAACATATTGAGAACAGCTTTTTCAGTAGCTACCTTATGTGATTTCAGGGAACCGGGGAGGGAAAATAAAATAAAATGCAGCTTGTTTTCCTGGAACAATTCAAGCCATATCCACTGCCTGCCAAGTGTAGCCCATAAGTAAGTCTACGTCTGCATTCATCTATTATCTCACCTCTGTATAGATAAAGTGGTTTTCCTATCTGATCACTGGCCATTTTATTTTTCAAATGGGAACTCTTTTGAATCCCTGGCAGTCATTTAGCTGACAGCTCGGATCATAACATAACAATAACATTAGTGAGCAGTTGTGTGACTGCTTTTAAAGCACTTTACAAATCTGAGATAATTAGCATGAATGCTAACATGCTAGCTTTTTACGGATTAATATTGCAATTATACTTTGCTTCTTCAATAAAAATGCAGTGATCTTTTTTCACCAGAAATGGGGAGAAACGAAGCCATAAACTGCCTCTCCAATGGATTCAAACACAATGTAGTTAAAATGTGAGACAGACACTTTATTGACTGAACGTTCCTCTAACAACATTTGTGAGGATTTGCAGATATGGCACCTCTTACTAATTCTGTTTTAGGACCAACGAAGGAAATAGAGTGTATTAATGGGGGACAGAAAAAGAATTTGTTAACCCAAGATAAGTTTCCAACCTTCAAAATATACTTTCTACTCACTTCTAGACTTAAGCACCTCAAAGAGATCAGAAAAAGTATCTGGTTATAATTTATTCTTAAACCAAATGAGAAAATACCAGTTCACATAGTATTCCAAAAGACCCTATTCTTTTTGTTGTGAATTAGAATATAATAGAGTGAGGTATAGAGGGATAAAGACTTGGATTGAAATCTCACCTCGAGTACTCAGCTGTATAACTGTAACTCTATGAATTTTGGTTTCCTTGCCTCTAAAATGAGGTGGGGGCGGGGGATAAGGGGTGATAATATTTACTTTGCAGATTTCCTGGGAAGCCCAAAAGCGATTCTATCCTACACAATATCTGGGATATGGGAGGTGATCATACTAGCCATGACCCATCCTCTCTGTTTGTAAGTCATCCTCTTCCCTTTCTACTCTAAAGTTATTCTGACATTCATTCGATTTCAGTTTGTGGAAAGCAGAGCATCATAATGAACTAAAATGTTCTTCTCATGTTTGTGTTAGCTATTACAAATAACTAAATTTACAAGGATTGGAATAATTACAAAAGTTCATTTTGATGCGAAAAATCTTAACATAGGATAATTCAAAAACTTTCTGTTAACATACTATGAAATTGTAGAGATATGGCAGTTAAATTTTGTTATTTTGTCCTCTGTTCTTTGTACAAACTTAGCAAAAAGTGACATGAGGAGGTATGACAGTGGAGAGGCTGCCTGGGTCAGTTAGAAGGCTGTCTTGAGCACACTTAAATTGTTTCATTCATTCATTCATTCATTCATCACTTCAATATTTATTGAGCATCTATGACGTGTCAGACACCATGCTGAATGTTGGTAGTATAAGGACTAGTATGCAGACTAGCAGATATAGCCTTTGTCCTTAAAGAATTCATAGTTCAGAGCTAGAGGCAGACAAGTGAATAAACAGTTATAGCAATGTGAGTTGATAAATGCTAAGGTACAGGAATACTTTTAAAAAAATTTTTTTTTAATTTACTTTGAGAGAGAGAGAGCATGAGCAGGGGGAGGGGCAGAGGGAGAGAGAGAGAGTCCAAGCAGGCCCCACGCTCAGCGTGGAGCCTGATGCAGAGCTGGAACCCACCAACCATGGTGAGATCATGACCTGAGCCAAAATCAAGAGTCAGCACTTAACCCACTGGGCCACCCAGGTGCCCCTAAGGTAGATGGATACTTAAGGCCAATATCTAATTTCTTGAGAAGTCAAAATTTGAGAGAAATGGTGTTTATCTTTCACAGTTCCTAACATGATTTGTAGAGGGTGAGCACTCAGTAAAGGGTCAAAAGACCCAGATTCTGGTCCTAGCTCTGTCTTTGACTAGCTATATATCCTTTGATAGTCATTTCAATCTTCTTTTTTTTTTTTTAATTTTTTTTAATGTTTATTCATTTTTGAGAGAGAGAGAGAGACAGAGCCTGAGTGGGGGAGGGGCAGAGAGAGAGAGGGAGATGCAGAATCCAACTCAGGCTCCAGGCTCTGAGCTGTCAGCACAGAGCCCGACGCAGGGCTCGAACTCACGGACCGTGAGATCATGACCTGAGCTGAAGTCAGACACTTAACCGACTGAGCCACCCAGGCGCCCCAGTCATTTCAATTTTCTGAGCCCGTTCCTTCATCTGTAAAATGTGACTGATGATACCAGTCCTTACTGGGTTATTGTAAAGATCAATGGTTATGAATGTGAATTTTTAATTAATTGTAAAGATCTCTATAAAATCAGTTACATTCTTAAATATTTTTTGAATTTTAAAATAGAAACTGTTTAGTACTTCATATAATCGCTGAATGATCCTTTTCCTTAAAGAAAAAAGAAAAGGAAAGGAAAGGAAAAAAAGAAAACCAGCAGCAGGTAAGGGTCTTTCATTGTTGTCACCTTTCATTGTTCAAAGCAGGTCTGGTTTGAACTTTTCAGCACTCCAGATACTTACATTATTCCCATTTTACCAATGAGACAAGTGAGGAGCCAAGAATTTGTCCGAGAGCACAATCTTCAAAGAAAGCCTAAAGAGCTTCCAAAGGACTTTACACACTGGGTCCAACGAACCAAGGTGCACATTACTGTGGTCCTTTTTTTCTCTGGAGGCCCGCCTCCACTGCACGGAAGGGGCTGGACGAGGCTTCAACTCCGCCCCGTGACGCCTGAGACCCCACCCCAATCCTTCCACCTCTCGCGGGATCTCTCGGGAGGACGGATGGGTTTAGGTCCCATCATGGCGGCTGAAGAGGCGGATGTGGATGTTGAAGGGGACGTGGTGCCATCCACGGCACAGCCAGGGTGAGGCGTGGAGACCGAGTGTCGCTGGGATGGGGAGGAGCGCGGGTGCGAGGAGAGTAACCTGGAAAGGCTGCGGGTCCGGCAAGGAACAGGGAAGCGGAAGACCATCCGCTGGGCCAGGGTCTCCTGGTGGCCAAGGAGGCGCCGCGCCCATCCCGCCTGTAAGATACACCTGAGCTCCGCGGGCGGGGACCTGAGGCCAGTGTCAGACGGCTGTTTAACCTTTTACCGGGATGTTACGAGGGCGCCGACTTCGCCTAGCACATTGCACTCTCTGCAACAATTAGATTCCTTCCTCCTTTAGCTCCACCGC
This sequence comes from Lynx canadensis, assembly GCF_007474595.2. Lineage (NCBI taxonomy): Eukaryota > Metazoa > Chordata > Mammalia > Carnivora > Felidae > Lynx > Lynx canadensis. The sequence continues at coordinate 47,396,533 of NC_044310.1, read as the reverse complement.
AGAATCTCGCCAGAATCCGCCCACTTGCCCCCTCCGGACAATAACTAAAACAAGGGCGAACTCTGGGTGGGACCTGAGCTCTAGAATCCATAATTCTGTCGCTTGTTAAGCCGTGTGACCTTGGGCGTGTCGTTTCATCCCTACTGACCATAGGTTTCACTTGGGGTTAGTTGTGAAAAACTTCCTGAAAGGCAGCTTGACTTGAAGGGATAGGACTTTAGGACAGCTCTGGGTTCTCCTGCATCGGCCGGACTTGCCAGTTGCTAGCAGTGTGACCTTGGGCCAGACATCTAACTTGCCTGAGCTTCAGACAGCTCATGTGTAAACTGACAGTCATGGTGTGTGCCTCATGTGGTTGTTATGAACATCAGATGAAGTAATCATGGGATGTGCTGTAGCATACAGTACAAGCTATGTAAATGTTTTATTCTTCACTGTCTCCTTACCCCCGTGGAAGGTACTATGTGGACCTAGTGAGGGGTCACTATTTAATACTTGCAGATTCTTGGAGAACAGGCCAATGTGGTTTTAAGCAGCAATCTCCAGCTTGAGAGATCTAGCCTTTTGGCTGCTTGCTTTCCAAGTAAGAAATTGATACGTACTATTTTTAAAATGTGCTTCCCCAGTCACCTTTTAGAAGTGGAAGAGGCATAGACGGGTCGGGAATCAGGTCAGGAATAGGAAGAGCTCAGTTCTAAACTCAGCCAGTTATGTTGCTTATAAATGCCAACAGCCTCATTAGAAGTCTGTTAGGTTGAGTGAACCATGTGGATTTGCTAGTCTTAGACCATTTCTTGACTTAAAAAATGGCAATTTCATATGGTCCAACGTAATATTAGGGCCTCTGTAAATTTTGGAGAACAGTACCAACCTTGCCAGTGAGGGATTAAGATAGTGGGTCTAAAATTCTACTGAACACTAAAGCAGTATAAAAATGTGAGGAGCAGGGGCGCCTGGGTGGCGCAGTCGGTTAAGCGTCCGACTTCAGCCAGGTCGCGATCTCGCGGTCCGTGAGTTCGAGCCCCGCATCAGGCTCTGGGCTGATGGCTCAGAGCCTGGAGCCTGCTTCCGATTCTGTGTCTCCCTCTCTCTCTGCCCCTCGCCCTCGCCCGCTCATGCTCTGTCTCTCTCTGTCCCAAAAATAAATAAACGTTGAAAAAAAAAAATGTGAGGAGTAATTAAATTCATATAGTCATTCTCTCCCAAACTATTAGGCAAAACTGTACAGATGAGTAAGGAGCCTTTAATAACAATCATTGTTCGTATTTGTGTAGATCAAGTTAATCTTGACCAAGTGCTCTTGCATGGATGACTTAATTTACTTGTCACAATAAGTCCATGTGATAAGCAAGGGATACTTATCTGCAGTCCAGAGAGAAGTGAGTTGGCCTCGGAAACTCAAAATGTCTGAGAGCATTGGCTCTACCCCTTTACCATAGGTTCTTTATTTTTCTGATCGTGTTTAATTTTTCTGCCTTTTTCTTTCCTTTCTCTTGCTAATGTGCTTGAGCCTTGGGTCTGCTAGTGACATCTATGATCATCTTAGATTCATGCAAGCAGGAATACAAAAGTTACTGGTTCCTGATGGTCAGAGCCATCGCCTTACCCAACTCCAAGGAGCATCATTAACATATTCTGCTGAGTGGTGTTCCCTGATGTTGGAGCTCCAGGCGCATGGAATGTAGTGTGAATGGTGCCCCTTGAAGTATGTAGTTACAGCTAATGACAACGTCTGTGGAACCGTTGAGGATTAATTGAAAACACACTTCTAAGTACTTGCTAAACTCTAGCTACCAAAGTTAGAAGGTGGCATTGAAACTTTGGTTTCCCTTTTACTTCTACCTTTCGTTTTCATCTTCCTTTTCTTCTGCTTGTCCTTAAAGTGTTCCGTGGGGTTTTGTCATCAGACAAAACTAACAAAAACTAACACTAGCCACGCAGCCCCTAGTTATGCCATCTCTCAAGATTTAAAATTGCTCTCTGGTGGATTGGAACGTGTAAAATATTGCCAATGTTCAACCATTTTTTACCATAAAAAAAAATGACAGTTATTTCAAGTTACACCTTAAAACATGCTGATGTTTCCCAAATCCGTCACCAACTCACATCTCTCCTGAGCTTTAGATCCATTTATCTACTTCTCTGAATCTGTTTTTGGATGTTTCATACGCACCTCAATCTCAGCTTACAAACTTTTCCCAGCACACCTGCCATCTGCCTCTCCAAGTTCCCTAGTTCAATAAATGGCACCATCCACTCAGTAATTCAAGGCACAGACCTAGACTTTATCCCTTTTCCTTACCTCTCTTCGTTCACTCCTTCTGTCTGTTGATTCTAAGTATCCTCTCAAGTTTATTTACTTCTTCCTGTTCATACTGCTTGTTCCCTAGGCCTAAATTACTGTCACCTCTCTTAATATTTATATAATCACTCACTCTCAACTTGTCTCTTTGTCCCTCTTCTATTCCTTACTGAAGTTAGATCAGTCTTTCTTACATCCAAATCTGATCATGCTGTTCCCTTCAGTCCCTAATTTGTTTTATGATAAAATTCTCATTCCGTAACTCTATAGACCTGGGTGACCCATGTTCCACCTATCTTGTTCATTCATTCAACAAATGTTGATTGAGCACCTTTTATATGGCAAGGCCTACATATATAGCAGTTATCAAAGTAACTACTTGCTCTCCTAGAACTAACATTCTTATTGGGTGAGAGACAGTAAAACTTACATATGGGCCAGATGGGGATACATGGAAAAAGATAAGGGGAAGTGGATGACGTGTCAGCTTTATCTTAGGCACTTACCCAGGAAAAGTGGGTCTGAAACTACAGGACCTTAGAGGTCAGCGTGGATATAGTGGAAGGACTGGATTTGAAAAGGGAGGAAGCCACAGGGTTGGCAACGAATTGAATGTCCATTGTGAGGAAATAAGGGCAGGTTCAGATTTCTGGCTTGGGCAACTAGGGGAATTAATATGTTTTGAGATAGGAAACAATGGAAGAGTAGCAGATTTGGGTGGAATTTTTCAACTAAGATTTAAACATGTTAATTTATGCCTACCTGTGGAGATTCAGGTAGGTGTCCAGATGTATACACCAGAGGTGTGGAAGTTGCTAATCCTTATGGAGGAACACTGTAAAAAGATACCTGCATTGAACCTGAAGTGATACTAGTCCCACCTCCTGCACCCTTGGCAGACTTCCTTACGCAGAGTTTTCCTGCTGCTGATACAAGTCTCAGAATCCTTTGGAATGCTACCAAATCACAGTTAACACCTGAGTTAAAACCTTTTTGCCATCAACAGCAGAGAGAAATTAACTGCTTTTAGTTCATTGTACGTAATCCATTAGTCCCACAATTTATTAGAACTACTGTAGAACTAATTGAGGATTCAAAAGTATAAACCTGGAAATAGGTTTTTGCAGCCTGAGGTACAAAATTCTTACCACTAGAGTAGGTCTGGGAAAAGTCAGTAATTTTCTAGGAAACTATAACTTCAAGACATAAAAAAGCAAATATTAAATTTAATTATATCCTAGATTGGGCCTTCTAAAATTTAACTGTTTGGCTTTTTTGCATAAGAAGTGAACAATGTGACTTCAGAGAGTTTTTAATAGTTTGGTGAAAGGAGTGAGAATTAACAGTTTAGTCCCCGTGGATGTAGAAAAACCCCCAGATAACCCAAGTTAATTTTTTTTTTATTATATAAGTTGTTATTAAAACATCAAGTTTTCTGTTCTCTTTACTGTGAGTATTTTCTATTTTGGTTCTTTGATCCACTGTTTTGTTGTTTCATTTTGAGGGTGGTGCTGCTGTTGATGGCCTTTATGCTTTAGATATAACTAAAAGAATTAATTGTAAAGTTGAATTCCTGTATTCATATGCATGCACATCAAAAGAACTCTGAAGTGTTAGTTCATAGCCATAGAGCATGTTGTGGTTGCTGCTGCAGGGTATTTGTTTTCTCTTGAAATTGTTTACTCTTGGCAAACAGAAGTGAACAGACTAGCTGGTTAGCGGTTGAAATAGGGTGGCTTAACGCCACTGTATATATCACAGGTTAAAGAAATAGAGCAGGCATTTCTGCACTGGTAAGTCTGTTAATGGAAGAAGGGAACACAATATTTGCGTAACATCTATACCCTGCCAGTCACTGCTGTGTAAATTATTTTCATTAACTGGCATAATATCCCCCCTTTTTTTTTTTTTACCCATTTTCTTAATTATTACAGAAGCAATGAAAATACAGCGTCTGTTTTACAAGATCACTATCTTGATTCATCATGGAGAGCTGAGAATGGTCTTATTGTAAGTATTTTATGAAAATATCAGGTGCATTAAGCTACTACTTATTGCCCGGGTACCTCTTTTCTTGCTTGGTGGTTCTCAGCAGTTGCAGAGGTAATATACTGAAACATTTTTCTTGCTTTAAAAATAAAAGAGAGGGGCGTCTGGGTGGCTCAGTCGGTTAAGCGTCCGACCTCAGTTCAGGTCATGATCTCGCGGTCTGTGATGAGCTCGAGCCCCGCGTCGGGCTCTGGGCTGATGGCTCAGAGCATGGAGCCTGCTTCCGATTCTGTGTCTCCCTCTCTGTCTGACCCTCCCCCGTTCATGCTCTGTCTCTCTCTGTATCAAAAATAAATAAACGTTAAAAAAAAAAAATTAAAAAAAATAAATAAATAAATAAAAATAAAAATAAAAGAGGGGCACCTGGGTGGCTCAGTCGGTTAAGTGTCCAACTTTGGCTCAGGTCATGATCTCACGGCTGAGGGGTTCAAGCCCCGCTCGGGCTCTGTGCTGACAGCTCAAAGCCAGGAGCCTGCTTTGGATTCTGTGTCTCCCTCTCTCTGCTCCTCCCCCGCTTGCACTCTCTCTCTCTCTCTCTCTCTCAAAAAATAAATAAACATTAAAAAAGAGAAAAGAGGGGCGCCTGGGTGGCGCAGTCGGTTAAGCGTCCGACTTCAGCCAGGTCACGATCTCGCGGTCCGGGAGTTCGAGCCCCGCGTCAGGCTCTGGGCTGATGGCTCAGAGCCTGGAGCCTGTTTCCGATTCTGTGTCTCCCTCTCTCTCTGCCCCTCCCCCGTTCATGCTCTGTCTCTCTCTGTCCCAAAAATAAATAAACGTTGAAAAAAAAAAAAAAAAAAAAAAAAATTAAAAAAAAAAAAAAAAAAAAAAAAAAAAAGAGAAAAGAAACTTAGTCTTAACTTCTTTTGACTTTGAAAAATGGCCTGTTGAGAAACAACTTTGGAGCCAGCTAGATTTAGGTATATATCCTTGCCCTACCACTTACCAGATTTTTGAACCTCAGTTTCTTCTAAAAGATGGGGATCGTTGCAGGGTTCATTTTTTTCACTTAGCAATTATTTATTGAGTACTTACTGTGTGCCACACACTAGGACAGGTTCAGGGGAAACATAATTGAGACATAGTCTTGCTCACAAGAAGCTTGTATTCTAAAAGGGAGTCAGGTGATAAGTAGGCTAATTAATTATAGACTGTGAAGAACATAAGATGATGGCTGAGAGTAATGGGGTGAGTCTATTTTAGATGAAGGTGTCTTTGAAGGAAACTGAGAAGGTGACAGTTAAGTTGACAAGTAACAAAGAGGAGTAGATACATGAAGAGTTGAGGAAAAACATTCTAGGCAGAAGGAATAGCAGCACAGAGGCTCTGTTTGAAAGCCAGTATCTAGAATGTCGTGGGAAAGCGGGGAGTGGCAGGGTTGGAGAGGCAGACCAGAGCTCTGTCATGTTTGTATGCAGCAAGAGTAGCACCAAAGAGACCAGTTGGGAAACATTTGTGGCAACCTAAGCAAGAGTAGATGGTGGTATGGCCTGAGGTTGTGGCAGAGGTGTCAGATTTTAATTATGTTTTGGACATAGAACTGCTTGGTAGATCGGATATGGGATTGAGAAAAAAGGGAGGAATCCAGGATGATTCCTAGGTTGAATAAGTAGGTGACTAATAATGCTGGGTACAAAGTTGGGAACACGGGAGAAGCAGGTGAAGGTATATGTTAGTGAGTTTTGAATATGTTAATTTTGAGAAGCCTGCTAGATATCCACGTGGACATTTTGAGTAGACAGTTGGATATAACAGTCTAGATGGAGCCTGGAGAAGAGACCTGAACTGAAATTTTTTAAGTTTTGAGAGTTGAAAATGAGTATGATCCTTTAAGGAGAGATTGTGGCCTAAGGGAAAAAAGTGTGGTGAGTTTTGAAAATAGGTGAAATATCTAGCAACATGCTTGCTACCTGATAACTTTTCGTACATGATAGCCATTATGACTTTATCATGGGCAAGGAGCCTGAGCCTTGGAATCCAGCAGTCTTGTGTACCAACTCTCTAGTCTTCCACTTGAAACATTAGCGGGGCCATGGATGCATCAGTGAAGTAATAACACCTATCTCACAGTGTTATCGTGGGAATCAGAGATATGTCTGTGCTTAGTAAATGGTAGCTTTTATTATTTGTAATCCTTGTATCATGTATTTCATTTAATAAGACATAGAAGATAATTTCAAAAAGCGTAAATAAAAAGAAAAATATTTATTTTTTAATAGCCTTGGACTCTGGATAGCACCATCAGTGAAGAGAACAGAGCTGTCATTCAGAAGATGTTGTTGGAAGAAGAGTATCCTTTAATGATCATGAGGAAAGTAAAACTCTCAGGGTTAAAAACCTGTAAATGCAAGACTTACAAAAGAGACCACTGTTATTACTAGATGGATCTTGTTTGGCCCCAGACTGCAGTTACATAATGTGTTATCTACCTATGCAAATAGTCTCCTTTTATTCCTTTAGTTCTGTTTTACTGCAGAGTTTGAGATCTGACTCAGTATGTTTGAGTTTCTTTTGTCAACCAACTCTTTATACTATCTGAATGTTGAATAGAAATTATAGGATGTTTTACGTCAGCTGGACCCTTTAGTCCATGTCCAAGATCATTGAGTCCAGGCCTTTATCTTCAGTTATAGAAGCTGAAACGCAGAGATGTTAACTTACCCAGGGACACTGAATTAGAATATGTAAAAGTTCTCCCTTCTTACTCCACCAATTTACAGATGTTACATGGTAGGAATCTAAGTAAAAAGCACAAAACAAATAACTGCAGGTTGAAGATTTTTTTTCCCTCAGAAGTCGTAGATGTTTATCCACAGTTTAGCCACTAGCTTCTTGTCCGTGTTTAAATTTGATGATGGCAATTTAACTTCTTTGGGACTCTGTTTTCTTATATGTAAAATGAAAGGATTGAACAAAATGATTTCTGGTTTTATGATTTTTAAAGATTATTAATAATAGTCTGATAAACAGGGGGTTATTTTTAACTCTCTCATCTGTATTTTATGGATATCTACCTCCTTGTTAAGCCAGAATTTCTCTGTTCCCTTTATTCAGTTATTGCTATGTTGATTTCAGAGTGTCTGTGTACCTTTAATTATCCTAGGTTAACTCCTTTTAGGCTTTCTTATTCTCTTACTTTCCCCAACATCATAGCTACAGCCTAGATCATTGCTTTTCAATAGAAAAATAGTGCAACGCACATATATCATTTTAAATTTTCTAGTAGCCACATTTAAATCAGGTAAAATTAATTTTATTAAGATATTTGATTTAACCCACTATATCTAAGATAACATTTCAACATTTAATCAATAGAAAAACATTACTGAGATATTTTACAATCTTTGTTTATATGTGGCTATCGGCTAATGCATTGAACCTTGCAATTCTCAATGAATATTTAAGTGGTCATTGACTCACTTCCAGATACGGAAACAAATAATGAGAGTGAAAGCTGTGTGAACTTTCAGAGGACAGGGATGTTTGTTTTCTTGTATCTTGGTCCTCAGCTCCTAGTACCTAGCGTAGTTCCTGACATACAAGATATATAGTCCATATTTGTTAAGGGAAGAACATCTCAGACTAATCTAAGAGTATTACAATGGGCCAGTTTTAAGAAGTTTGAGAGGGAGGGTCCATAGCAGATTTGACCTAAGTTATTTTAATTAAGGTAGAGAACAACCCTGAATTCTGTTCCCTTTAGAACTATGAAATCATAGTCCCCAGTTAATCCTGGACAACCAATCAAATTCATCTATTACATTTCCCATATGTTTTAAGAAAAAATTATTTAAATGAAACATTTAAGGCTACATTCTTCTCTTAGCCACTTCTATCTAATAGGGAATATAGGAGAAGCTAATATTTTTGTAGCACACATTTTGTGCAGGTGCTATGTTTGTGTGATTTCACATGTAATATTTAATCCATATAACAGCCTTGTGAGGTATATTTTCAGCATAATTTTTGCAGACCTGGAACGGTTTTAAGAAGAACTAGTTTAGCTAAGGTTCAAGTGTGATTTTCATGATAATGAGTGCCTACTTAATATAAGTCACCTAAAAATTACATGATTTTATTATTTAAAAAGTTTCTTTAATAATTACACAGGTATTACTTATCTAAAAAATCATTTCCAGAAAATTTCTGGCTTGATCAAAAGGAAGGTGATAAAAAATACATGAAGAGGTAAAATTAATTTTTAATACTCTTAACAGTATGAACTGTATTTTTAAAAATGTGTTCCTAAGCTCCCTTATTTTCTTTTTCATGTGGTGCAGTCTACAGAAAACAGCAAAAATCATGTATGTACTTATATGTTTTATATTCTAAAATTATAGGAGAATTAAATAAAAATTATAGTTGGCCTGTGGAAAAACTCTCAACCTTGGGTTGTACAAAAATATAAAATCAAAATTTCTTATACAGATGTTGGAATGCCACAAGATAATTTTATGATATTATTTATATGTCAGAATTTCTATTATGGTCCTGCATAAGCCATTCCATTAGGTTATGGAAAAGATGTTTTCCTAGGGATATGTGGGGAAATATTTTAAAGCTGCTAATGTGTTAGGAATTGGCTTGATTTCTATTGTCCTGTCAGTTAATTTTCACTCATTTCAAACAAAAATTTAATTTGAATTTGTGGCCTTCAAAAATTATCTAGAGAAATTAAGTATTAATATTTTATAAATATTCTTTCCCTGTAATTGAAGGAAATTTGCTGTTATTTATTGTTTATAACCTTTCACGTTTGTGGTCCCTCAAAGGGTAGACTTACAAAGGGTAGATTTACAATTGCCAAGGGTTTGAGCACTGAGCAGACTTTGGCTTTTGTATTTTGCTGAATAAATAACAACAAACAAAGAAAAAGAAGTTAATAAAGATTAATGGTTTGCTTGAATTAAATTAATGAGCTTCATCACTATTTTATTTTTAATTTCTTAAGGGACTGCGTTTCAGAAGTAATAAACATAATGCCACAGTTTCTTCTTTTCTTGCTTGATATTTACATAGATTTACATGAAAGAATCAGAGAGATAATATTTCTGGAGCCAATTTAAACACTCATATACCTTTTAGGATTTGGAAATTTATTAATGTCTGCTGCTTTGTGTCCAGTGTAAGGAAGCCTGCTGGCTACCACATTGACTTCCTTTGATGTCTTTTAGTGTTATCTTCACTCAGACCCAAGGATTATGTCTTTTGAGGCTCCTATCATCCTGGGCTAGAGAAGTATACAAGACAGGGTAAATCTGCCCCCAGGTAGAGGCTGCAGCCTTCTTTTTCTTCTTCTTTTTAACTCTTAGACACAGTATTGAATTTAGCCTATGGCTATCTGTGTAACCTTTAGCTGCATAAATATGGAATGTTCCATTTCAGACTTTTTTTTTGCAATTCCTTTTTTTCCCTTCAGGGCACACTCTCCTACAAAACCAGCCAGTTACTCAGTAAAGTGGACGATAGAAGAAAAAGAGCTGTTTGAACAAGGGCTGGTAAATAGTGCAATTTTTAATTTATAGTAAAATAATTCTAGAAGCCAATATTAATAGAATTATAAGGTTAATTTGTAGAGACCAGAGATTTCTTTTTAATGATCACATCTTTAGTCTTTCTGTAGTGGCGATGTTGATAGTATAGCATGAGAGAATTCCTTTTAACTCGTGTCTAGATTACTAAAATATTAAAATAGATTTGGATCAATATTTTAGATAGTTTTCATCCTCCCCCCACTCTTTTTTGGTATTGGTAAAACCCAGGAAACTGAGCTCTGTCTGTATACATAACACCAACTACCTAGATTAAAAGGAAGAAAATACTTATCTGATGTTTTCTTTTGGGGGGGAAAAAACCCAGAAAAACAAAAAAACTTGTATATTTGGAACGGTCTGCATAATGAGCTGAGTTCTTTTTTATTCAGATATTTGGCATCGTGCACACAGTCCGAATATTTTTTTAGTGGATGTAGTGGAAGACCAGAAATACTTCTTTTGCATGAATGTTTCACTGAGATCTATTTAAATGTCCACAGGTTACATAATAGAAAAAAAAAAGTACGCCAGTTTCTAATTCTGAAAATTCTCCTACTAACATGAAGAAACTTTTAAGAAAATATTTGGAAATTTTTTTCTATTAAGTGTAGGTTGTATCTTTTTCTTTAAGGTACATGTTACCCAGTATTATGCTAATTTTGAAATGATATATACTTATATATAGGATATTTATGTAATATTTATGTGGGATTTATGAATGCAAATTGAAATGTCATTGTTAACATTTCTGCAGATGAGGGAAATAAAATGTATTTGTATTTTTACAGTTATCACCATGACATCTATATATTCTGTGATGTCTTTGTATAAATAAATAAACTATCTTGAAGGTTTTATCTCCTCCTGAGGTTTTTATCCTGTATTGTTGATGTTTTTTATATTGGTATTTCATTCTGTTGCATGATTATCATTTTTATAACTGAACTTTAATTAACTAGTCACTTACTTAAGATTGCTGATTGCTTTGGTGTTTTGCCCCTTACTGAAGACTGTGTGTGTGTGTGTGTGTGTGTGTGTGTGTGTGTGTGTGTGCGCGCGCGCGCGCGCACATATACACACCCAATAATGGGTTGTAAATTTTTAGATTATTGTTGACACTGGTGGTAATGATAGGGGCTTCATCTGCATGGCTCAAAATTCAAAGGGTATCTAAAGTTACAGGGTGTTAAGTCCCCCTATCACTCCTGTCTCTGCCTTTAGTTCTCATTGCCGGAGGCAACCATTGTCATCTGTTCTTTGTGTATGCTTCCAGAGATATTTTGTCCCTATATAAGCAAATATATATTTATAGATAGATAGATAGATAGATATCTACTTGTATACATAAACAGATATTTTAAACTTAGAATGTTTTCCCACAAAACTACATGGAACTATTGGTTGTATTCCCAGCCTTTTTAACCTGTTGATATAGTTTGTTTATACACTGAATTCTCTCAGGCTTTAGGGAAGGGAATTGTGTGGTACTGAATGATGAAGGAAGAGTTTTCTTTCCCCTTTTTTGGGCATAGAGCTCTCTTTTTTCTCTGTTTTGAAATTGGTGAGTTTTTTCTTTGTTCCCCTTGTTAGTGTACCATCTCCAGTTTTCATAATGCCTAAGCTCCTACAGCCCCAATTGTCCAGATCTTTGCTGCGTCCAGAAGTGTTCCATGCTATGAAGTTATTCATTTGCCTTCATCCCACAATAAATATAACTAATTTTGCAGTAAGTTGCCCTCAGCTAGGTGTTAGTTAGGAGAAAAATTATTTAAGATAGTTGTTAATTATTTAATTTATACTTACTAAGAATTATCCTAGAAGTACGTTGAGTTTGTTTTTTTTCTTAAGTTTATTTATTTATTTTAGGGAGGGCGGGGCAGAGAGAGGGAGAGAGAATCCTAAGCAGGCTTTGCACTGTCAGCACGGAGCCCGATGTGGGACTCGAATTCATGAACCTGAGATCATGACCTGAACTGAAATCAAGAGTCAGAATCGTAACTGACCAGGCCACCAGGCACCCCAAAGTACTTTCAGTTTTAAGAAATGTTCATGTGTCAGATTTTCTCATGAATATCAGAAATAAGTATATAATTAATTTATTATTTGGGTCAGGTCTTGAAGATGATTTGCCACTGTAAGTCATGACCTGTAAATGTCGTAACGTGACCTATAAATCTGGCCCTGAGATCAGCTTACCTGAGTTGTAGAACTACTGTGAAGATTTATATGTCAAGTAATAGAGTTGACACTTAAAAATTCCTTTTAGCTTTAAAATTATACTGCATTCCCATGGGCATCTGGGTGGCTCAGTCAGTTAAGCATCTGACTTTTGGTTTCGACTCAGGTCATGATCTCACACAGTTCATGAGTTGAAGCCCCACATGCTATTAGCACAGAGCCTGCTTGGGATTCTCCCTCTCTCTCTGCCCCTACCCCCACTTGCACTGTCTCTGCCTCTCTCAAAATAAACTTAAAAGTTAGAACACCAAATATAGTTTAAAAAAAATTTATTGCATTCCTTTCTGTACTTCAGAAACCTCCAGATCTCCCCCCTGGGTCTCATTTTTTTTCCTGTCACAGCTTCATTGTTCCCAGGCACACAGCCTTAAACAGTACAGGGCTACAGGAAGCTGTTGGTTGCAGGTCCTATCATTTGTGATTCATTCTTGTAAGTCAGTGTACTGCCATACCGTGTAGAGTAAAAGTACTATGGGATAGGTAATGGGTATTGTAACCCATGGATCTGGGTTTAAAACAAAAAAAAGATATTTTGAAATCAGTGTCAGAATATAATCAGTTGATTCTATAAATGGGAAATGTAACCTCCCTTTTTTGAGGCATTTGTTTTTTAGGTTGGGAACCTCATAATGTGCAATATGAATACATAGTGTTAGGAATATATAAGTGGTGCATCTTCATCTTGAAAGCTGTAAAAACTAATTTCTAAATCATTTTGGTCAGTTTTCAGAAGTCTAGATTCTAATGAGTTTAAGAATCTTAGCTATATATGAGACTTCATTGTGTGCTTTAGAAAATAAAGATGGGTTGTTCTTTTAGGTTTTTCTTAATGTGACAGTTGCTTGGAATATTAATCAAAATCAATTTCTTTTCCATTTTGATAATATAGGCTAAATTTGGCCGAAGGTGGACCAAAATTGCAAAGCTAATTGGAAGTCGCACTGTTTTACAAGTTAAGAGTTATGCCAGGCAGTACTTTAAAAATAAGGTAAGCAGGATATAAATATCCTAGTCAGTAATAATAATTGCAATAAAAATTAGTAAGCAAAAGTAGCTTTTTAATTGAGGCATTAAAGTCAATGTCTGAAGTTTTTGTAATAAAAGTATTTTTTATTCATAAAGTACTTAACACATGTTTATCTTCAAAAATCTGAAAGCATATCTTTAGTTTTTTGAGTATTGCTATTGGAAGTCATTGTTTCCTGGAAAATACCTTTTCTTCTTAAAGATTGGCTGCATTGTAGCTTTTAAGAATGATTAGAGCTTAGGGGCCATAAATGTTAACATGATTCTAAAATCTGTTTAATAGCAGTGAAACTTTTATAATTTTTATGTAAAATTATCTGAGAACTTCAGTAAGTTGCAGTGTTATGGTCTAGTGCTTTATCCTTTCAAGTAATCTATGCTATATTTAACCATGTAGTTTTAATGTTTAGAAAATTGTAATATGTTTTCTGCTTGAGTTCTGGGAACACAATTATACAGAATTTGAAAGGGTCTTAAGTGATACTTGCTGTTTTCTTTTAATGCAAATAATAGGTTTTACCCTGTATACAAGATTTCTCTTAGTGTCATTTGAGCATAGGAAGTAGGTAATGGAATGGATTCATTATACATCAATCATGTGCTCCGTCTTTAACCAAACAAAAGCATTTACAGGGCAGCCCACCATGGCCAAGGTATTATGGAAGAGAATAAAGATTAACTTGGTTATTCGCACTTCCATGCTTCTCAGATTCAAACATGCACAACATCTTGTAGTGTTAATCTTTCTCAAAGATTTGGGGTGAAAGGATACACTGTGATGTTGAAAGAGACATTAATATCTTATGAAATATAAAATTTTATCTGAATTTTTAGGGTAAAAACAGGAGACTTCGAGTAAATAGCAAGATTGTTAAAAGCTATTCCAGGCTATATGTCCACATCTGTTTTTCTCTCCTCCTACCCCTTTGTTCTTTACACAGTAAGCCAGTTAACCTCAAGTACTGGATCCTGGGGTTCTATTGTGATACAGAATCACAATAAGCTCTTTTTTAGGAGCTGTCATCCTTGGGAATGTCAGTCATGTACAAGATTTTTCAAAAACCATTTATGTAAAGATTTTATTTTAAATCCTTTATATTCATTGACAATTGTTTTCTTTTCCTTGACTAGATATTTATGTCTATAATAGCAGATATGGAAGATAATTTCATGCTTTAAATTATAAGCTGTATAATGCTGGAACTCTATTAAATGAACCTTTGAAAAATAGTTGTTTCTATTATCGCTGTATTTACCTTCAATTTACTAAATAAAGATATGTGACATAGATTCCTTTAAATAATGAGCTGTTTAGCTTTATAAAAAATGATCAGTGGAAGTATCTGACATTCTAAGAATTAAGCCATTAAAAATATTTTAATATCTTAAAGAATCCCTTTGTATGACAGTTTGTTTGTTTGTTTGTTTTTTTTTTTTTTTTTTTTTGGTTCATTCTCTGGTTGATCTACACCAGATTCCTGTTTTAAACTTAAAATGGAAAAACAAGTGTAGTTGTACATAGGTCATGATTATTTGATTAATAAAATCACCAGACCATAAATGAGTCAAATATATTTATGGAAATTTGAAATGATGATATTTTACATTTAAAGTGCAGTTGTGAATCAGTCCTTAGAAGGAAAGCACAATAAAGGTATGTCATTGACATGTACTCGGTTTAATAATTGTATTTATCATATATGTACCAGTGGTTAAATTTTTAAATGTTAATATGGGGGTTTTATCTTGATTTTTAATAAGGTAAAATTAGATGGTCCAGAGAAGGGAACACCACATCAGAAGAGCAGCAGTGGTCTTCAGATTAAAAATGAAGATGAAGGCACAAAGGCCTGGACACCATCAGGTTTAAGGGGACATGCTGATCCCAACTTGAATGCTATAAAAATTGAAAAGTTATCTGATGATGAAGAAGTAGACATTACAGATGAGGCAGATGAGGTGACTTCTCAAGCTCCTCCCAAAATTCCTGGCAGTGATGTCTTATTAAACATTCCTAATAGTAAAAGTCATGAAACCAGTCAAGGAGAATTTATTGCTTCTTACAACCAGGAAGATTCCATATCTAAATCTTCCAAGGAATATTTTGAGAATACAAAGCAGGGTGAAATGGAAGTACTTTCAAGCTCAGGAATTACATTTTGGACTGAAAAACAGAGCACTAGTGACAAAAAATCAGTTGAATTAAATGATCAGAAATGTAATAAACTGGTGAAAAGCTGTGAAAAACATGATGGAAATGGAGTAATAGACGATGCCAGGCAGCTGCCTTCTCCAGAGCTTTGTGAAGTTCGGGAAGATCTGAGTGATGAAGAAATGCTTTTTCATTCTTCCTGCCAAATGGAGGGGGAGAGCCACGAGGAAGAAGAGCTTAAGCCACCAGAACAAGAAGTGGAAATAGATAGAAATACCATTCAAGAAGAAGAAAAACAAGCAATTCCTGAGTTTTTTGAGGGGCGCCAAGCTAAAACACCAGAACGCTATTTGAAAATTAGGAATTACATTTTGGATCAGTGGTAAGGAAGAATTCTATTTTAGATACCGTTTTAAAACTTCTGATACTCTAGGGTATTTTAATGAGGCCTATTGAG
The DNA here is from genome assembly GCF_007474595.2 of Lynx canadensis. NCBI lineage: Eukaryota > Metazoa > Chordata > Mammalia > Carnivora > Felidae > Lynx > Lynx canadensis. The sequence continues at coordinate 47,380,778 of NC_044310.1, read as the reverse complement.
GTTTTAGTCATTTACATTGCAAGTGATGCAGAGAGCTTGAACATATGAATATATTTTAATAGGCAAGACTTCAAATTTCTCAATAAGGAAGTTTTCTTTGAAAGCTTTGGTACATATTGTCATCTATAGCTATTTCATCCCATCTGTCTGTTCATTAAGGGTATTTGGTCCTGGAAAAAAGGGATAATTTGCTTTAAGAAGCCGTTTCTTAGGACAGTGTTAGGAAGATACAGAAAGAAAAAAACTTGAAAAGGAGAATGTCTTTCCTAGTTTATCATGTACTTCTAAGTACAAAGAGAAAATTTTGGTAACAAAAGGATACTGTCATTAAATGTGGCTAGATTACAGAAACCTTTTCCTAAATTGCTATAAATGCTTTCAGCTTTGAACTTGTAACATAATGTGAACGTAATCCCTTCATCTAGCTTCATTAGGATACAGGAATTTTCTGATAGATGAAGTTCATCTTTTGAATTGTCAATACCTTTTATTTGAATTATTTAGTGTTGGGTGGGGCGCAAACCAAAAAACTTCCCACCTTATTAGCCTAAGTGCTCTGCAAATTGAATTTTTCGTGATAGTTTAATTAAGACATTACCAGACATTCATAATTGTTGTTACTGCTTCTGGAGACACTGAATTGCATAGAGCCATCTTTACAGAGGACTTGTGCCATAACCTTGGAAGATTACCAAAGGAAAACAAATAATCATGTGTATTCTGTCCGTAACCTTCAGTACTCACACAATATTAATTTGACTAATTTTTAAAATAGCTTTGTCAGAAAAGAAAGATTTTTGTTCTTGACTCGTGGTTGTCTTGCTGATGGTTGAGATGGCTAAAAGTAAAATTTCTGGGCAAGGTGGTCTCAAAGGAAAGAATAAATATAAGGAACAGCTGCTATTCACATAGTACTTAACGGTTTACAGAAAGCTTTTCTATGTTGTTTGATTCCTCACAACAGTCCTGTAAAATAGGCAGGTGGTATTTTCTGTGTTTGGGAGATTCTAAGGTCAGGAGAGGTCTAGGGGCCTGCCTTTGATTATATAACCAGCCACTGACAGAAAGAGGACCTGTGAGCAGGTCCTAACTCTGTCATTTCCTCCATTATTTCACATTGCCTGATTGACACTACTGAAAAAGACCAGTCAGATTAGATCTAATTTTGTTTTTGGAAATAAGAGGATGAATGGCCAAAATGGAAGGACTTCAAAATAATAACTCAAAAATTTTTTTTACCTGTGTGAATCATCAGTGAGTGACTTAATGGTACTTTAATCAAATTTCGTTTGTTTGAATTTTGAATTCTCAATAAGGCAGAATAACTTATGTAGATAGTATAAATTATATGGCAGTAGTTTCCTAATGACATTTGCCTTAGTCATAACACCAGTTAAATGTTGTTTGAGTATGTGATTTAACAGAACAGTGTGAAAGGAGAAAGAAGTGTTTTGAACAGGAACTCCAAACTATTCTCTTCAGAAATAGAAGAGGGGACTGGAGGTGGTGTTAAAAAAAAAAAGTAGAAGAGTTAAAGTTTTAAAAGAAAAGACCTGATTTGTTTGTAGCTAAAGGATCCTTTCCATAAAAACACATGCAACTGACCCCCTGTTTATGGGAATGTTTTAAGATAGTTAACACTGTTATTGAATGCCTCCCGAATGCATTTAAATGTATTTAAGTCATCTCCAGTTCTGACAAACTCGTCCTCATTCTACAGATGAGAAAAATGAGTCTCAGAGAGGAAAAAGAACTTGTTCCAGGTCACATTAGGTGAAGGTGACTTCAGGGTCTGCAGTCTTGACTTGTAATTTTCACACTTCATCTCAGGTCCTTGACTCAGACTTTTTCACTCTGCCCTGAATGCTTCCCCCATGCTGCCTTCTAGATCTTGGTGAACCATGCATCGTTGTCCCCTCAGGTCTGCTCCAGGGAAATTAGAGGACTTCACTGACCACCCTATCTAAAATAGCTCACATCTTCCCCTCACTCTCTTAGTTTGTATTCTATTTATCTTCATAGAACTTACTACTACTGAAGATACGACGTTTTTATTTCTGTATTGTCTTCTCTTCCTTCCCTCTCCCTCCCCATGATAATACAGACTTCATATGGACAGACTTTTGTCTGTTGTGTTCATTGTTACACCTCTAGTGCTTAGGGCAGTGCTTGTTCTAAGCAAATATAAAAGGCACTCTTTGTTAAGGGGAAAAGTTGGCATGATGAATCACGAACAGGGATCTTTAGAGGCCTTACCGTTTGTTCAGCACCAAACTAGTGCTGAGCTTTGTTTAAAGTCTTTCGATTTGGGCAGTCTTTAATTAAATCAATACTGTTTTTAGATTGCTACAGATTTTTGGTAGCTTGTTACACCGTGCTCATTCCTGTTTTCTTGCCTTCATTTGTGCAATTTGTTTCCTTTTCTTTCACACTGAACTGAAGTGAAAACACTGAAATCTCATCTTTTCAATGGCATTTCTGATACCCTGCCATATCACAAATTACTTCTTGCCCTCACTGAATGTCTGTAGAATGTATGATTTTAAATTTGGTTTCTGCTTAGGCAGGCCTTCCCTAAACACCCTCTCTGAAGTAGTCTGTGCCTGTTTGTCTCTCTATCCCTTTATCCTTCTTACTGTTTCTTCCTAGCACTTACTGCTATATATATAATTAATTATATATTAATATAAGATTACAAGCAATATATTAATATGTAATATATATTAGTCATATTCTCCCATTAAATTTTTTTTAAATTTTATTTTTGAGATAGAGAAAGAGACAGAGCAGAGGAGGGACAGAGAGAGAGAGAGGAAGACACAGAATCTGAAGCAGGCTCCAGGCTCTGAGCTGTCAGCACAGAGCCCTACATGGGGCTTGACCTCATGACCCATGAGGTCATGAGCTGAGCCAAAGTCAGATACCTCACTGACTGAGCCACCCAGGCGCCCCTATATATCCTCCCATTAGCATGTAAAGTCGGGAGCTTTATATTCATGTCTGTATCCTTAGTGCCTAGACAGTGCCCGGTATGTAAGATGCAAAGTAAATATTTGTGGAATAAAATAAAGATTCAATAAGAAATCCTGTTACATGATATGTCTGAATACTTGGTCTATAATGTCTGTATGTAAATCTTGACTTTAACTTCCTCAAATAAGTACTTTAATTCCTTTGACTTTTTGCTTCCTTATCTCTAAAATAAGAATAATAAAATCTACTTTGTAGAACTGTTGTGAGGATTAAGGCTGTGTAACTGTTAGTACTGGCATAAGCACTCGGGAACTGTTTGCTGCTATTATTAAGTTCTCCACTACTCTTAAACTCTATCTGCCATGGTACAATAAGTACATTCAGTAAATATGAACTGTATTATGTAAACCTTGTATTTTTTTCATAGTCTTTGGGCATTTCTTGATTTCTTGGAAATCCTCTATAATATTAATATTTCTGTCTTCCACTGAGAGTGCTTACTCTTATTTATTGGCCTAATGATTAAAAACTGGTATAAAACTTTCAAGCATTTATAAGGTAGCTTATAATTAAAAGATACTGCCCAGCAAAGTGAAAGTGGACGAACCTTAGTAATATATTAAAAATTAGAAAAGTCTAATACCAAATACTTTAGATATGTTGTCAGAGTGCCCTTTTTATTCTTGAAGCTTGAATTTGGATCTGTTGACAAAACCTCTAACTTTAAAATCCTGGGATAACGAATCTATGGCATTTCATATGGGAAAAAAATAATAGTTAATAAAAATCACATTATACTTGTAAGTTATTGTATCATTTAAAGGTAATTTCAGGAAAAAGTACAGTTGGGTATTATGTATTAGCATTGTTTTTACTACACATTTACAGATTGAGAGGGGGTAAATTTTTAAGATATTTCAAATATTAAAAGTTTTCCCCAGAAATCTTTTTTCATGTTTTTATTTATCCAAAATAACTGTACTTCCATCTCTTAATTAGGGAGATATGCAAACCGAAATACTTAAATAAGACCTCAGTACGTCCTGGCCTGAAGAACTGTGGGGATGTTAATTGTATTGGACGGATTCATACATACCTCGAGTTGATAGGAGCAATCAATTTTGGATGTGGTAAAAATAAAAACCCAACAACATCTTTTACTCAACATTTTTTATCCTTAGAGCACCCGTTAACTTCCTTGATGGTTAGAATTCAAGCAGATTTAGTATAGATGCAGAATTCAGAAAGATGCTATAATATGGAATAACTGTATTACTAAGTTTTTTTATAAAACAGATTTCTGTTACTTAAGCTACATTTTCCTGTAACCTACAGTGAAAATTGGTGGTATGAAAAGGAAAAATATTCTCTAAGTGGGAGAAATAATTTAACAATGAAGCTCTTTGTCAAGTACAAGTAACGTCATTTTAAGAAAAGTCTGATAGTAGCCCATTCAGTATGCAAAATCTGTATTAATGCTAGAAATACTGTCTAGCAGTGTTTAAGTAAAGGAAATAATTTATGAGCCTCTACACTTAAATGTAATAAAAGTGCCAAAATATTTTTCACGGAAGAAAGTTTCACCCTAGTTTTTCTCAAATATGCATGATTTTGAATGTATTTTTCACTTTTATTGAATTAACTTGACACAAACATTTTGAAGAAAGTTAATAACCATAGTTGTGATAAGGTAATTAGATAGGTAATTAGAACTTTGTAACCCATGGTTTCAGAAGAATATGTTCTGTCTTTGAGAAGACAGCTAACCAGAAAATCTCCTATCAGAGATTATTTATTTATCTTGTAGAGAGAATTTACAGTCTGCCCTGTGGTCTGTTTTTCATTTCGGTGTCTGTTTCCCCAGGCACTGTGTCTTGGGACTGGCTGCTCAGGAAAACTAAGGGGTCGCAGCTTCCACAGTCACTAAAAAAAAATGAAATCACGTTTTCTGTGTTAGACCTCTGAATTCAGCAAAGTGAGCTTAGCAGTCGTTTAATTAGAAATTAAATTACCCATTTCCTGAATATCCCATTTTACTGAGATTTCCTTAAGAGTGTTAGTTTTACGTGAGACTGCCAAGTAATTGCAGAATTAAGATAGAAGCTTAGGTATAACAAAACTTAGAAATTGGCTTACAACTTCCAGTCAGTATAGGTGTGCCTTCCTATTGAACGAATGAGTTTCAGAAAATAATAGACTGTTTTATTTTTCCCGAATTCCAATAGAACAGGCTGTGTACAACAGGCCACAACCAGTTGACAAAGCACGAGCCAGGGACCGAAAAGATGCGGCGGAAGCATACCAGCTCGCACAGCGTCTGCAGTCTATGGTAAGTGTTCACCTGTCATCTAAGGTGTGCCCCCTTCTAGCCACCTGTTAAACACATGGACAGTGAGTGGAAGAATGTGTTTTCTCTTGTATGTCACCTTAGCCATTTACTTTTCTGGTTTCTATTCAGTGTCATGTTAGTTTATAAGGCAAAAACCAAAAGCACCTCATAATTTGCCGGCAGACTTGACACGGAAGCGTTGTACTTTGCTCGCGTGGCCTTAGAATTCTTGGTTCCGGTTTCTAAGTCTAGTGTGTCTTTTACAGCCATACAGCTAAGCTCCTTTTTCTTTCAGTTACTTTGTTTAGCTAAAAAGTCTTAGGTTAAGATTCAGCTTCTTGGAATAGCTATCCAAACTGTTGTAGCCTTTCTTTTTTCATTCTTGAAGTTAGGGAGTTTTACAGTATCTTACAATTTGTGAATCTTATTTTAAAGGTGAGTGATCTACAAGTCTCTTAAAAGGCAGAGTCATAGTGTGATCTCGTTGGTTTTCTAATAAAGTAGATCGGTAATAGGTGAGGTAAATGAAGAAACATATAGATAATAGAGTGAACATTTTTCTTAGCGTATTCAGGCTGTTAACCATTTCTGCCTACCTAGATTTACTTTTATAAGAAAGGATGTATTTAGATACAGTTGCTGGAAAAGGTGCCACTCAAACACTGGCCTCTGAGCCAGTCTTTTTTGTTTGTTTGTTTTTTTGTTTTGAGAGAAAGAGAGGGAGGGAGTGCAAGCTGGGAAGAACTGAGGGAGGGAGAGAGAGAATCTTAAGGAGCCTCCACCACGCCCAGCACAGAGCCTGACATGGGGCTCAGTCTCACAACTATGAGATCATGACCTGAGCCGAAATGAAGAGTTGGACACTTAACTGACTGAGCCACCCAGGCGCCCTTGAGCAGTCTGTTTTAAAGGCTTCAGTATTGGGGTTTATAAAACTAGATATTAGTAATCTTGTCAACTAATTTCATAATGTTTTATTGTTTTTATTGCATCCACTAGTCAGTCTTTCCCTTTCTGAGGCTGAGATGTAATTTTGCTTCTACTTTTAATATTCTACCTCTTGCTACGCGTTCTTGCAAGTTTTCTACCACAAGTGGTTGAAAGGGAAGTCATTTTCTTGGTGGTTCTTTTTAATCTTAAAAATATTTTTTGTCCTAGTATTTTAGTTTCTAAGTGGCGAAAAGAAATGAAAATTCAATAAGAAATCCAGGTAAAATTCAGAAAATCATTACTGATTTATTTCTGAGCAGAGTGCAAACTATTAAACATAAATTAATAAAATAAAATTTAGTCAGGCAATGCTGATCAGGGATTACAATATTTTAATGGAGAAATTAACTGATTTTTTTTAAATATCATTTTGGCTTTGTGTATTGTGCTGTGATTTCCCCAGGTTAATCTTGTTACCTTTTGCTTCATTTTAATCTTATCACAGCGCACAAGGAGACGTAGGGTCCGAGACCCATGGGGAAATTGGTGTGATGCAAAAGACTTAGAAGGACAAACCTTTGAGGTAACTTTGACCTTAGCAGATAGGTCATCACTAAAAGTTGTTCCGTCATTTATATATGTATGTCTTAATGTCACATATATTACACTTGTTGTGTGTGCGTGTATGTATCCGTCCCATGTTAATTTGTCTAGAAGTCACCTATAAACAACAAAATAGAAGGCATTGGTGCAATTAACTAGGAGTTGGATTCGTTTTCCAAATTTTGTCTAATCTCTGTATTCTGGTCTCTAGCTCAAGAATATCTGCCAAGGTGCCAGGAAGTTGGTATGCCTAATTCATTTCAGTAAACATTTATTTATAGAATGATGTTCTGATATACCAATTAAAATATTGTCCCAAGCATTAGACATAAATTGAATTACAAATACTAAAGTGTCATTTCTGCCAATAAAAACTGTGGTTCTGAAAAGAAACATGGGTGACGAATGTGTGTGTGTGTATAAGTTCTGTATCTATAGAATTTATTTGTGAACACCCAGTGCAGTAGAATGGAAAGAATGTGTGAATGTGTACTTACTGGCTTTCTTACCTTGAGCAGTTTCTTAACCTCACTGAAATTCAGGTTTTTGTCTATGGAGTGTGAATAATACCTCTGTCCAAGAATTGTTATGAGAATTAAGTGAAGAAAATGGAATAAAATGTATGAAGATTCTAGTACTAGGTTACTTAATAAGCCTTGCATATACCAATTACTCAGTAAATTTTAGTTTTCCTCTTGAGTTTCAGTACAAAAACAAAACAAAAAGAAAACGTTCTCCTCTTTTTCTCTTCCCCATTCCCTGTCCCTAGCCTCACTTAATCTCTAATCTAGGCACAACATTAGTAACGCATGATTCCTGCCTAGAAAGAACTTCTATAGTTTCTAGTAGGAAAGATGAAACCTGTGTTAAGTTACATAAGGTTGATCTTAAGAAATGTCAGTTCTTCCCCAAGGGGTGTGTGTGATGAGAGAAGGTTTCACAGAAGATGTGACTTGAGGGATTAGCAGGACAGTCTCAAAATGTAGAAAAGTAGGTGAGGGCATTCCAGGCTAAGGGAGCAGCATAAACAAAGGTAGAGATGTGGGAAAATACCAGACATATTCTGGAAAAGGTGCCTAGTTATTTGGGCTAAAGTGTAAGAATGATAGTAGAAATGGAATGAAAAGATTAATTTTGTACTTATGTAGGACTTATTATGTATGTGTCCAACCCTATTCTAGTGTTTTATAAACATTAATGCATCATTACGATGACATCATGACACTGTTATTATTACTATTTTTGTTCCCATTTTAAAGATAAGGAAACTAAAGCACAGAAAGCTTCAGTAATTTGGCCAGGGTCATCCAGTAAGTAGCAGAGCGAGGCATTCTGTCTCCAGAATCTGTACTCTTTATCATTATGCTGCGCTGTCTCCCTGTTGGGAAAGAAAACAACACAATAGGACTTGATGACTAGAAATGGGAAATAAGTAAAAGGAGGGACTCAGGTGATTCTGAGGTTTTTAAGTTTGGTGTGGCTGTAGATTTTGGAACAATTTTTTAATATATTATCTAGCATTGCAATTTGTTAGTAGAAAGAAGGAGGTACATCTCCATCAACATAGTCTATCCTGTTCTCACCTGCCTTTAATTATGGTGTTAAAGAGTATTCTTTATTATTATTGATTCTGCCTGTCAGTGGCTGATGGACTGGTTGATCAAATGGTTGTTTTCTGTTTTAGCATCTCTCTGCCGAGGAATTGGCGAGAAGAAAAGAGGAAAAATGTAAATCTGTTAAATCCTCAAAAGTACCAAGACCAACAAAAAGGTATAGTGTTTTACACATGTAATTTTTTTTAACTTATCACCAATGATTAGGAATGTATGGAAAAAATACCTGATTAGCAACATATTATTCATATTAAGTTTAAAAATACTACTAGATGGGGCGCCTGGGTGGCTCAGTCTGTTAAGTGTCTGACTTCAGCTCAGGTCATGATCTCACACTCCATGAGTTCGAGCCCCACGTCGGACTCTGTGCTGACAGCTCAGAGCCTGGAGCCTGTTTCAGATGCTGTGTCTCCCTCTGTCTCTGCCCCTCCCCAGCTCATGCTCTGTCTCTCTCTGTCTCTCTCTGTCTCAAAAAAATAAATAAAAACATTAAAAAAAAATTTTTTTTTAAATGCTACTAGAATTTTTGAAATTTTTTATTTCACTGATTACCAGTTTGGAAGAGCTTGAGCAAAAGTTTTGAATTTATAGGTTTAGTGACTATAGGATCCAACATATGTTGTAAAGGGGCCTTGATTATAACAGGTGGTCATTCAACTCCTTAGACATTATAAATAGGTAACCTCATGAAACGACTAGTGCTTTCTTTGGTGCTGATTGTTAGCAAGGTTTTTGGGGATTTTTCTGTGTGTGTGTGTGTGTGTGTGTGTGTGTGTGTGTGTGTGTATGTGTGTGTGTGGTTTTGTTGTGTTTTTTTTTTTTTTAATAATCTGTTATTTGTAACATAACAGTTAAGAGTCACCAAATAAGTTAAATGTCTTGGTTTTCTGGACCCTCACTTTCTGTAGATGCAGAAATAGATTATGGTTTCACCAGTGTCCCTTTTAAAATAAGATATCTAGGAATGTCCCCAGGTCATTTTCAGTGAAAGAGCCCTGATGTTTAACCAAGTGTAAGTCCCTAGGTAAGTTATGTAAAGCCTTAAGCCTTCAGTGCTCATTCATAAAATAATAACTATAATAGCTAAGACTGTTGACTATGCTTTAAGCACTTTGTATGTATTAACTCATTTAATCCCCATAACCACCCTGTGCAGTAGTTAATAATATCATTCATGAGGAAACAAACTTGCTCATGCTTGTTAGTGATGGAGCTGTGGTTTAATCCAGGCAGTCAGACTTAAGAATCCATACTGCTAACATTACATTATATATCCCCTCTCTAAAAGAAAAATTAAAACCTACAGTTGTTGTGAGAGTAAAATAAGATAAACTATGTAAAAAAATATCGTCATCCATAAGCTAGGACTCCTTATCTAGTATCCAGACATTTGCTTTTCTGAATCTCAGCATGAGACATATTTATTGTGATTTCCAAGTCATTGTTCCAGTTTGTCACAATCTGAATCCAGCCCCACTTTTCTTATACTAGCCTTCATAGATTTGAGTCAATATTTCAGTAAGCTTACCTCTTCTGCCATTGATCACTGCTTAAAATGTTTAACTGGAATAAGGGAAAGCCTCAGACATCATTGTTCCATCAAGTACACATTGCCACAGTTGACTCATGATTTTTCATCTTGTGCAGAAGAAAAATCATAGTAGATGTCTTGCTTACATTCAGACAAAATATATTTGAATCTTTATGAGTCTGCTAGTTTCTAGCAGATCAGTTCTATCAAAAATGAAATTTAGGGGCACCTGGGTGGCTCAGTCGGTTAAGTATCTGACTTCGGCTCAGGTCATGATCTCATGGTTCGTGGGTTCGAGCCCGTGTCTGGCTGTGTGCTGACAGCTCAGAGCGTGGAGCCTCTTAAGATTTCTTTGTCTGTCTGTCTGTCTGTCTGTCTGTCTCTGTGGCCCACCCTTGCTCGCGCTCTGTCTCTATCTCTGTCAAAAATAAACATTAAAAAAACATTTTAAAAAAAAATGAAATTTAGATTTACTTATCATGACATATATTTTCATGAATCCCTTATTACCCTTAGTAGTCCTCTCTTCACTCGCTAAAGGCTCAAAATCAGCTGTTGAATAATCTTTTCCAGAATTTTCTCAGTATTCACATTTAATTCCTCTGCTCCCAAAGTCTGCTTTTTTTGTTTAAGAAAATAAAGCCCAAAATTGCCTATTTGTAGCCCTCCAATAATTTTTCCTTTCTGAACAGTTCCTCCAAAAAGGTCAGTGGGTTTCACATCATGGTTCTTCATTGCTCTGGGATGCATATGCTGTCTTTGTGTTCTTTTTTTTCGTGTTGATGAAGCACTTTTTTACTTGAAGATCTTTCCTCTTCATTCATCTTATATTTCTGAAAAAATGCTTACTATGTATCAGGCACTGTTCTAGGCACTTGGAGTACAAAGTGTCTGAATTGCTGACACTAACAGTCTCTGGTAGAATAGGAGCTAAATAGTCCTGCTCTTTTCTGGTTGTGTTAACATGAACATATATTCCTTGTTTTTTTCTTTCTCTGACCATAGCCTAAAGAAACCTTATTCTTGATATCTTCCTCAGACTTCAGTTCTTTACTGCTCAAAGCCTTTCTAATATTGCTCTCAGATTAATACATGCTTTTTTATCTACCCTTGCTTACGTGCCCCTCTTTTTTTTGTCTTTTTTTTTTTAACTTTCTCATTTTTTTTTTCATTTTTTTTTTTTAATGTTTCTTTTTGAGAGAGAGAGACAGTGCAAATGAGGGAGTTGCAGAGAGAGAGGGAGACACAGAATCTGAAGCAGGCTCCAGGCTCTGAGCTGTCAGCACAGAACCTGACGTGGGGGCTCCAACTCAAGAGAACTGCCAGATCATGACCTGAGCTGAAGTCAGATGCTTAACCTACTGAGACACTCACCTGCCCCTAACTTTTTTATTTTAAAATACAAGTTTATCATTGAACTTTTCATATACATTAATTTCTTTAGTAGAACCATTGCCATTCATTCAACAAATATTTGAGTCCCTACCCTGTGCTGATACCGTACTGACAAGTGTTTTTGAGAACTTTCTTCTTGAAACTTTTTTTACCATGTCATGTCAGGGAGTTGTTTACATTTTCTTCAAACTTTTTGAAACCTTTCAGTTTAGGACACATGTGTGGGTACAACGTTCTTCTCTTTGGGTGTTAAAAGAAACTAAGGCAACAACTACTTTCTCCCAAAGGCCCTGTCATTTCCCATTTCTTAAATCAAGTCCAAAACTCAGCAGAGTTATATGGGATGTCCTAAGAAATTCCCCTCGCTTAGTATTTTTCTGAGAATCTAGATTTAGATTATTGATACACATTTTCAAATTTAAGTGAATGTTATTTTCCTGATCTTGTCATTGAGATTATATTAGAAATGATTTTTTTTTTCTTTTTCAGCTCATTTGATCCCTTCCAACTGATACCTTGTCATTCTTTCAGTGAAGAAAAGCAGGTACTATTTATGCATCACTAAATGGCCATAAACCATGCCCTTCTGTCAGACAGGAAGTATTTCGTTTCCTTTGTGCGCAAGGCATATATGTATGTGAAAGATTGGACGAGGCAAGGTACATTATGGGTCAGATGAGTGATGCAGATGGGAAATGAAAGAGAATTTCTCCATGCTAGGATTTTGAATGATAATATTTGTAAAAATCTCTGATTTGTGCTGAGCCTTGGTTGGTGATGAGAACTTGGTGTGATAGGTAAAGAAGAAAAGGGTGGACATTCCAGTGAGGAGGAATAAAATCTCTATTTTTATGCTCCCCCATTTTTTTTTTTTTTTTTTTTTATATTTCAGGAGCCATTTCAGGTGAAAGTGGCTTCAGAAGCACTTTTAATAATGGATTTGGTAAGGATAATCTATTGTGTTTACTTACTCTGATTTCTATTCTTGTGTATTTTTATTGCAGGCTTAAGAGAGAGTATGGAAGACGTGTATTTTGGATCTTAACTATCCTCTTTTACAAGGAGTCTAAAAATAAGTCTTTTCTTTTGGAGAAAAGCCAAACAATTGCATGTTTCCATATTTTAGAGAAAATAAATTAATGTGAGTTTTTGCAGACTGTTTATCATCATTAACCCTGTTTTAATTTCCTGGCATCCTTTGTCTGCTGCCTTCTAGATAACTGCAGCAAAGCGCAACTCCTACCACTTGGAGGTTCCTTGTTTGCACTAAGTTACTGAGACCTCCAGTAGCTGTGTTGGTTTTGGATGTTTTTCTAGAGGATGTTTTTTGTAGGACTACCAGGAGTGACTTTTACTTTTTATCTTTAGGGTCCTGAGTGAGGAAAGCAAATGGTGTCTTCATTTTGTAAATCAAATAATGACATCTTTGAGTGTTTGGTTCAAAGCTTCTTAGCTGGCAGCGCAGATAGATTGAAATCCCAAGTCTTTGTGTAGTGAGCCTAGTGTCTGATTCCTCTGCTATGTCCGGTTACCATACTTACAAATGATTCTCCTATGTATAAGTGAGCTTTATTCTGATTTTTTGTCAGATGGATTTGTATGTTTGGGCTAAGTCTATTTTGTATTTCTTTTTAGCATGCTCATGTTTCTATGGCAGAAGTGATTGGTCTATTAGGAGGAAGATACTCAGAAGTTGATAAGATAGTTGAAGTAAGTTCTTGCTCTTAAATATTTTTTAAAATCATTTAGTCCTGCTGCCATACCAAATATTTTTATAGATTTCAGTGGATATAATTAAAATAGAATTACCTGTGATATAAATGAGAATATGCCAGTGTGGGCTGGATATTCCCAGGAGTAAATTAACATTCCATATATTGAGTACCTGTTTCCTTTTACCATCAAGAAAGAGGGAGCACGGCCAGGCCTCGCCTCCTCGTTGCCTTCACCAGTAAAATGCTACAACTACTCTTAAGAGGCCAGGAACCATGCAGCAACCTTATAGTTGAAACTTGGCATGCATCACTTTGTTGAAATTATTATCATAAATAATAGGACTCATTGAAAGACTTTGTATGTGCAGGTATTATATGGGCTGGCCTGGAAAACTAACAATTATTATGGCCTTGTCTGAGTGGAAAAGTGGATTCTGAGTTCCTACATCGAATCACTTTTGAAGTGTAATTCATTTGCAGGCTAAAGGCTGCCTGTGATACTGTCGGATAAAAGACGTGGCCTAAGAAAAGCCTCTGTATCTATGTATGAAAGAACTAAAACATTAAAGTGATAGAATTAACGGGATTCAGTGTAACCATGTAAGGATTAATCTTTTATAGGTCTGTGCAGCAGAACCTTGTAACAGTCTGAGTACAGGACTGCAGTGTGAGATGGATCCTGTGTCACAAACACAGGCCTCAGAAACCTTGGCTGTGAGAGGCTATCGTGTAATTGGATGGTATCATTCTCATCCTGCCTTTGATCCAAATCCTTCTTTACGAGATATTGACACTCAAGCCAAATACCAGGTGTGCCTCTAGGTCTTGCGTGTATGCACGTTTTCTCTCCTCTCGTTGCTTTCTATTCTATTATATAAATATACTTTTTTTTTTTTTAACGTTTATTCATTTTTGAGAGACAGAGCATGAGCAGGGGAGGGGCAGAGAGAGAGGGAGACACAGAATCTGAAGCAGGCTCCAGGCTCTGAGCTGTCAGCACAGAGCCCGACGCGGGGCTCGAACTCACAGACTGTGAGATCATGACCTGAGCTGAAGTCTGACGCTTAACTGACTGGGCCACCCAAGCGCCCTCTATAAATATACTTCTAACATTTCTAGCGAAGTATTGAATTTCTAATATTATTTACATCTGGAGTTTTGAAATAACTTTGCATTTTTTCTGATTACAGGGGTAATATATGTTTATTTAAACATTTGGAAAATCAGCTATTTAGTACAGACAAGCCATCTAAGTGACAGTGATAATTACTCCCAGAGCCTCTAAAAATTGATGGGGACAACTAGTACAGGGACTGGGTACAAGTGAAATAACCAGAAGCAGTCTATTTTGCATCTCTGGAAAAAACAAACTTTTGTTCCAACATTTTATGTTTGATAGGTGTATGTTTTTGCTATAGGCAGCTATTATTACCATATTGATAAAGATTATAGCTGAAGGGTAGTGAAAATAATTTGTAGACATATTCATGGTAAATACAGATTTTCAAGCCAGGTCATATTTTTAAGGATCATTTCTGGTTGGGTTGAGTACATTTTGACCTGAAAAATTTAGAGTGTGGAATGATATATAGTATATTTCATTTAGTTGCTGTTTGGATGTGAAGTTTTTAACACACTTTGGTGCTCCTTTTTTCTCCATTCGTTATTTAAGATGTTGCTATGGGTAAATACTGATTTTTAAATTTATGTAGTCAAGACTAATTTTACTTTTCTTTGAATTGTAGAGTTACTTCTCCAGAGGCGGTGCCAAGTTCATTGGAATGATTGTTAGTCCTTATAATCAGAACAATCCTTTGCCTTATTCCCAGATTACCTGCCTAGTTATAAGTGATGAAATTAGCTCAGATGGCTCTTACCGTAAGTTTTCAACAAAAACAACTTCATCCTCTTTCTGCCCACGTTTCTTTGAATCTTTCATAGCAACGAATTTACAACTATGTGAAACTATGTGATGGAAAGCTTTGCAGCCTCAACTAGAGAATTGCTGTCTACATACCATGTAGTGCGGCCTCCCTCTTTCCTTTAGTGATATCCTTCTAGATTCAAGTCCCCACTGTGTTACCATGGCCTCTGGGCACAAGGGTTATATTGTGCAGAACAGTTAGAGCCAGGCAGCGTGCATGTTAGTTACAGGCAGGCGTACCACGGAGATACTGCAGGTTTGGTTCCAGACCACCACAATAAAGCGAATATCGCAATAAAACTAGTCAAATGCTTTATTCTTAAGTTTTTGGAGGGAAGAAATGAAATAGAGGAGAACTAAGAAATGAAAAAAAAAAATCCACCTGGGAAAAAATGGGGAAAAAAGACCATTTTAGAGCATATTGACAGAGTATGCTTAATATTGTAAGGAAGGACAATCATAATGTTTTCCTTCATTTTTTTTCATGCCTTTCTGTTTGCTCGCATTTTATTTACCTGAAAAGTCTTAATATTGGCAAAAACGCAGTTGAGAGGCAGTATAATGTAAAGTTAATAACGTAAACTGGAGCCAGACTGCCTGGGTTCAGATCCTGGCTCTACTTAGTAATTACGTGTATGCTGATGAACAGGTTATTTAACCTCTCTGTGGCTCTGTGTCCTCATCCAAAAATAAATAAATAAAGGACAGTACTGGCAGCTAGTGCATTTAAGTGGCCTTCCATGTAGTAAGCATTGTATAAGTTCTACAGTTAATTTTACGGTGTTGCCCTCTGCTAACAAATCAACTCAGCTTTTCTTTTAATACACTGCAAATATAATTACAGGGGGATCTTGAAGGCCATGTGAAAAATTTCTAAGGAGGCTCATCCTTTGGTCTTTTGCCTTTCTGGCTATGTACATGGCATCCACCCCTTGGGCTCCTGTCTCTGGAACTGAGCATGACCATTTTGACAGGAGTGCAGTTGCTGCCCTTCCAGAGTTCATCCTATTCCCTGACTGGTTAGGTTAGCACCTGTAGGCAGGTCAAGTGAGTGTGGGCCCAGAAGCCAGGCAGACCTGCTGGGGCTTAAAATCCAGGCTCTTCCACTTCACCAGTCTAAGCAGGTCGTTCCATGTGTCTCGGCCTTCGTTTCCTTATCTTTAACGTAGGAATAATGCACCTGCCTTATAGCATTGCTGTAAGCTCAATGACCCATGTGAAAATAAAAATCACTAGGAGGGAATTGTCTTTGTTTGCCTACCTCGGTGTCTGTTTAGCCATAGTTCTGGCACCGTTTTTAACAGTGCCCCCTTTCACTCAAAAAGTCTCTTGATTTGGATATAAATTATGTGATCATCCTGCTTCTCCGTTCCTTACATAGAATTGTCATGCAAATGGTACATGTACTCTTCTTTATTGTTATTAATTGCTGAGCATTAATATGCTCGATGGGCCAGGTTCAGCCAGGCAGTAAATATTTAATGAATGCCCACTATGTTTAAAGTGCTGTTCAGCTGGTCTGCCAGGTTGTGGTTGTGAGGATTCTTGGTAATTAAAAGGAGATTGGGGATTGAAGCGATAGCTGATGACAGTCTGCTTCATTATGCTTTTCTAGGTTTACCTTACAAATTTGAAGTACAGCAGATGCTAGAAGAACCTCAGTGGGGATTAGTGTTTGAAAAGGCAAGATGGATAATAGAAAAATACCGACTGTCCCATAGGTATGTGCTGTGGTTTGAGGTGGCCGCACATCTGCAGCGCGTCTCATTAAATGATGTTTTAGAGAAAACCCAAGTTAAATATAAAATTATGATGTATGGCGTCAGTGACAGTTTATTAGAAAACAGATTCGTTTGTGGTATTTGTTTCATCAGTTTGTCTTCATATTTCTTCCAACAGCAGTGTCCCTATGGATAAAATCTTCCGCCGGGATTCTGACCTGACTTGTTTGCAGAAAGTAAGCTGCCTTGATTTTAATTGGTTCTATTGTTCACAGATTCTAAAGCTATTCATCTCGATGTGGTTTCCCATGATGCCTAATGCTTTGTGGATACATTTTCTGTGTATTTTTGTTATTGCCGTTTCCTATCTAAAATTAATTTCTAGGAGAAAATTAGTAACGTATTTTGTTGCCCACACTTGCATATAGAAGTAATACTAGTTTAGAATAAATTTGTCAGTGTTGGCTGATAAATTTCCTAGCAGATTATTATTATATACAATGGAGAACATTTTTCTCATTTTATTAAATTCAAAAGTCTCATGTTTCCATTTAGCCTTAATAATTGTTCGTTTTTAAGATTGGTAGTATAAATCTAATAACTAAGTTTAAGTGTCATTTTATTTAACTTTCTGGTAGGAAATAAAGAGTCCTGAATATTTTTATTTTACTTCTTGTTTTGCTTCTATGGGTATAAAGAGTTAAAGACCCATAGACTGGTAACGTCTGTCTTTTTTTTTTTTTTTTTTTTTTTGGTAGCAATTTAAGAAGAGAAAACTAAAACATACTGAGTTTCTTTTTAATATTTTTACCCCCTTGAATTAAAACTTTCTTTTTGTTCTGTTGGAAGATTGATGTGCGTGTTTCTCAGGAAACAGCTCTACCATCCTGATGTAGCGTCCGTGGATGTACATAGATTTTCGTTCTACAGGATTACTTTGCTTTGTAAATGTAACTACTAAAAAAAGAAGCAAAGTCACAAATTTGTCCAAAGTAAAAAAATCACACTTAAAATCTCAAGTGTGTCTCCTCATATAAAGTCATAAAGGAATAAGCCCAAGCATTTCTCAACAGTGACTTCCTACACTCTAGGTGCGTGATTATTGATCACAAAACTGTCTTCAACCACATTTAAGGAGACTGTTTCTCTTTTGCTTATTAGAAAAAGATTTGGAAAGGGATACAATAACGATAGTAGTACAAACCCTCTTCTTACCCTTTTTAAATATAAAACTTTTCTCTCCAATAGCTCTTGGAGTGTCTGAGGAAAACGCTGAGCAACGTGACTAATTGCTTCATTGCCGAAGAGTTCTTGACTCAAATAGAAAATTTATTCCTTTCCAATTACAAAAGCAAGCCAGAGAATGGAGTGGCTGAAGAGAACTGTGCTGCGGGTCCAAAGGAATTGTTAATGTAATTATTTTAAAGTAAGGCATTCTAATCTGGACACAATAGATCCTACTCTCAAAGTAATAACCTTGAAATTATTGTAATTTAGCTAATAGTGGCACACCTTTAGTATTTTGCCTCTAGTTCACAGAATCCAACTTGGTCACGTAAATCATGTGACAAAGAGATATGGACTTGTTTTCCTACAGTGATTATCAGAGTGTTGTGTGAACCAGGGTCTGCTGCGGTGCTCCAGTCCGACCATGGCCAGTAAGCAGTGCAGTAGACTCTGAAGGGCTGTCTGCTGTACTGTTGTATTCAGGTCGATAAATGGCATGTATCTGTCATATTTATTTCTTCCCCAACTAGTCATTCCATTTTTGGTACTTCATGTCTGTGTCTCATTAGGAGCACTTCCATTTTTTCCATGTGTTTTGGTGAGATTTGGTTATGGTTGCAAACGAGACATGGATGGATGGTCACTGAGGTAATTAATAACATGGTTGAGAACTAGTGGCCTAATGAATCTAGCAACATGCTATAGGAGGCCAGGGCAGGCATAAGAGACCCAAAGGAGAGAATCAGCTTGCCAGTTTTCCCATTATAGATATTTGTTTCCATTTTATTTTATAGCAGTAATACTACAGGATATGGCATTTTCTCAGCTATCTGAAACATTTTGTATGGATTTCAGATACATGAAATAATTAGCTTCAACTGTATGTCCACTTCTGTTAGTGTGTGTGATAAAACCTCATTTAATTGGAAGATGAGTAATCTTCACCCTCAAACTAGATTTTTTTCTACTACCTGTCCTCAGAAGAGGCAAATTATAATACTGCTTAAATATTAAATCAGAGATTTAATTTTAAAAACAAAAAAGCCTTCCAGGGTATATTACATATCTAACCCAGTTTCATATACTTTCTAAATGTAGAACATAAGTTAGCAAACTTTCTTTTTTTAATTTTTTTAATTTTTTTTTTTTTTTTTTTTTACATTTCTTTATTTTTGAAAGACAGAGACAGAGCACAAGTTGGGGAGGGGCAGAGAGAGGAGACACACAATCCAAAGCAGGCTCCAGGCTCTTGAGTTGTCAGCACAGAGCCTGATGCGGGGCTGGAACCCACAAACCGTGAGATCATGACCCGAGCTGAAGTTGGACGCTCGACCAACCAAGCCACCCAGGTGCCCCTTAAGTCAGCAAACTTTTTATGTAAAGGGGCATTTAGACAATAACTTAGGTTTGTAGGCCACATACTGTCTCTATCAGACATTCTTCTTTGTATTTTTTTACAATCCTTTAAAAATGTAAAACCATTCGTATTACCTCATGAGCCTCACAGAAAACGAGTTGCTGGCCATTATCGTCCAACCCCTGCTCTAAAGAGTTAAAAACATTTATAATTTATTTTCAGATGCATGAACCTGAGAACCTGAAAGCCCTTATTTACATCATCTTCCATCATCTTTGTTCTTCAACAAAACTTAAAGTTGTGATTTACATTTAAGTACATTTTCAAGTAAAATTAGCAATCATGCTGCCTGTTTACTCAAATAGATTTGAGTTCATTTCTATTAGCTATAGAACTGATTTACACCCATTCTCCAAGCATCCTTATTAATAATAGTTTTATTACGTCTTACCTGGATGTGATTCTGTATTTTTATCTCTTTTGGTTGTAATCATTAGCTACAGAAGAATATGGCAGTATTTGAGAGAGCAGCGAGCCAGTTTTAGATGGCCTGGGTCTTGGCTCAACCTTGTGACTTGGAGGTGGGGGGTGGAGAGATGGTTACAGTTGACCTTCTCTGGGCCTAAATTCTTGTGTAACTGAGGTCTAAATGACCTTCCTAACAGCCCTGCAGGTCTAAATGTATTCCTCTATAGGTAGTTAGGATAAACAATGAAACAATGTATAAGGCAGTTACTTTTGGGACTGAGGTTTATAAGAGCTATAGACCAAAAAGCAGGAAACCTGAGTACTTATCCTAATTCTGTTATCAGCTTTGCTCTGTGACAGTGATAAAATCACGTAATCTGTCTGGACCTCAGGCCCTTCACCTATAATCCACGGGTCTGAGTTTTATGACTTAGTTTATCCTTCCAAGCACACAAAGTCTGCGATTCTGTAAAACATAGTAATTGCTTCCTTTGTACTCTTCCTTTTGACATATTTTTCCCATTGTACATTGGGAACAGATCCTAGAAAGTGGTATTAATTAGCTCTTGATTGATATTTCTGTATAAATTGATGAATTCGGGTGATGGAAAATAATCGAAATTGTTAACAATTCTTTTCTCAAATCCGGTTCCTCTGCATGCCAAGTTAACCATATTTACCAACCTAAGCCATACTGTGAGGAAGTCAAAGATGGTAATCTTCAGAGTTTAGAGTTGGAGAACACAATTTTTTAAATAATATTTACTGAGTGTTTTTTTCTGATGATAGAGTATGTTTTATCATAAAATATTTTTTAAAAACAAAATGAATAAAACAAAAATATATAAATCCCGTTATCTAGAAAACCACAGGTAACATTTTAGTATATATTCTTCCCCCCCTTTTTTTTCCTGGACCATGTAATTTTGGAACATTAAAACCTGTAGTTTTTTCCTCTCCCTCCTCCTTTGTTCATTCTCCCTGCTTCCTTTTGCTCTTATCATATTCTTAAAACATTTTTCAACTGCAGGTGCCCACATTCACTGCCGACTTGGGCTACTGAGGGCAGTCAGAGCCAGGGCCTTGGAGAAGCACAGAGGAAGTCTGTTGAGGGGCAGTGTAATATAGGAAATTCAGGAGGCAGAGACCCAAAGGAAAACCTCCCTCTGGTAATGTTTACAGGAGTGGAGACCGGACCTGAAAACATCCAGATCTCTTCATCCTGATTTGATTCTTACAGTTGCCCAGTGACAGTAAAATAATGAACTTTTTTTTTTTTTCTTTTTCCTGCTTGGCTAGCGGAAATTGACAGTAGTACTTTGCCAGTATTAGACTTAGTTCTCTGTAAAATCTAATCTCAAAGTAGCTTTCAAAAAAGAAAAATCAGTGGAATAAGATCGACAAGATCAGACTCTCCTTCCTCCTCCATTATTTTATCCTTGAACTATGTTCAAAGCCACATTAGGACTTAGACACTTTTGCCGCCTTTGGATATCTTCTTCCAGAAAAAATTAAAAATAAATTCATTATAATTGCATTTGTATAAAATGAATCTGCTATTGTATATAAACATGTCCTCAATCTAAAGGATTGATTTTTTTCCTTCTGAATTGAAAAGAAAACATTTTATGGGCCTTAAAGGTATTGTGGGCTGGAGGCATGGTGCCTAATAGATAGTAAGGTGGCCCTGCCTGTATTCTGAAGAGTATCCTTGGGAAGACGGTAGTCATTGGCCTCTCCCTGGAAAGCCTGTCTCACCGACCCTGGGGCAGCTTCTTCACCCCAGCCAGGAACACTGCAGTTCCTGGGGCTTTAGATCTATAGATTTGCACTTCATTCTTCACTCACCTGACCAAAACTTAGGAATGTTGATTAGGAACAATCATCCTTTCAAAAAAAAAGATAGGCGGTGATTAGTTTTAGCTGTCACGTAGATATTTTTGTTCTGATCCTTAATCTGTAGTTTTGAACCTCATGCCACGTATCCTACCACCTTTCATGTCTTCATTTCCCTCAAGCCCTTCTCTTCATCCCCACCCCCTCTACTTATTACCTCTCAGCTCAGAGGTACAAGATGGTTCGTTTAGCATTTGTTGGAACCGGGCCTGAAGAGCAGAGCTAAACAGACCCGTTCATGTTTTGTGGAAACTCATGCTGCCCCCGCCTTCCCTCCACAACTTCGCTGCCCCACGGGAGTGGGGTGAGGTCTGCGATGTGCAGACTGGAAGCGGGTCAGAGCTTCGGCAGCAGTGTGGGCAGCAGGGAGACTGCAGGCTCAGCAAGCCCACCTGAGCAGGCCTCCTGCCGTGCAGTTTGCCTGCTTCCGTTGGTCTCTCTGGGTCCCGACAAGGGGAGCTGCTGGGCCTGCGGGAAGTGATGTGGGCAGGCCACCCCAGGATTGAGGCTTTGCCTGTGGACACAGAGACCTATGGACACCTGACCCCCTGACCTATGGCTGCCTATCCCCACGTCATCAACACGCATTCCACCCCAGTTGTTGGGTTTCTCGGTAGAAATTAAGGAAGGGCAACTAAATTTTGTTTTGTTTTTTTTCTCTTTTAACCTACATTCTCCTCTACCAGTAGCCAGATACTTAAGTCCAGAGTCCTACGTGATGGCATTTAGGAAAACTTGCTTTATCCAAGCACAGAGGAAAAAGCACATTTTTGTCATCATCTCTATTGGGATTAATACAAAATTTAATAAATTTGATCAATATCCCCAGTTTACCAGCAGTTAGTTTTCTTACAGATTAATACCCTACTTTGCAATATTTCCAGAAAATCACTGTGGAGAATAATATACTTTAATTCCTGACCTTTTCTTAAATGGTTTTATATGTGCTTTTCCCCCCAAACTCTATTTTCTCTGTTTTGTTTTGTTTTTTCCATTTACCCTGTAATTTGTGCTTTCTGGCCTTTGCTCAGTCTTTTAAGCGACCTTAAATTCCTTCTGGAACAGGGAGAGAATAAATATGTTAGCTCCCTAAATATGAGGAGAAAGTCAAAGTTTCCCAGAGAAGCCATGATTATACCAGATGCTTGCTCTATACCAAACTAAATCTGAGAAGGTAAAATTAACCTAGGATATCTGGGTTGTTTGTATTTTCTTCCTTCGACTATATTTATGAATATATTCATAAGAACTTTAATTTCAGGGAAAAATGCCTTGTGTGCTGTCTTTGAGGTTTTCTAGAGTAGTCTTTGAGGATTTAAGAAGAATGTTAAATGTGATTTCATAGTTTGTACTCCTGTTTCATAGGTTATCACAGAACATTTGTTTCAGCTATGAACTATAGAATAGTATTTAGATTCCAGCATGATTTAAATAGACTGATCAGAGATCTTTAAATTTGCGGATTTGATGTGCAAATTGTGTATTATGTATAAGTTTACTCTATTGATAAACCTGTTGCTGTTGTTTTCCCCAAATGTTATTAGTGTTTATGGATTTCTTTTATTACTTTGAATTTTGGAATGTTCTATAATGAAAGATAATGACTTAAACTCTTTTGTATATTTAAATATGCCACATTGTCTAAATCTGTATTAAAGAATATTGTAAATATTAACGTTTATACAGTTAAGAAAGCTTTTCCTCGAAATGGTTGAACTCTTCTCCCTGTACTTAACAATGACATATTATAAAATACCTGATTTTAAGCTTTGAAATTTTAGCTTGTGGTAAAAATTAAAGGGAAACCTTCTGAAGATTCTATATAAATAAAATTTTGAAAAAAAAAACCTGGTGAATCATTTGGTATTTCTCAATTTTTAACATCATATACATTGAATTGCAAACTATGCCTCATTAATTCAAACATTGATTTTCTGTTATGTTGAACATTGTAGGGGACACAAAGATGAGTAAATTTTGATTTTTTTTTCCCCCATAAGAAGCCTATTTATTACCTAGTACATGGGAAACACATAAAAACAACATGAACAGCGAGGATACAAACTGGAATTGATTATAAATGCCTGTAAAAGACTTCAAGGGTAATAGGTGTTTAGGCAATAAGAAATAGTTCTCTAGAGTGTGGTGAGATTGATTTCTTGGAAGAAATCACCTTTAAACATCCCGGCAGGATTTGGTTAAATGATGTTTGGGGAAGGATGTTCCAGAGAGAAGTGACCTTAGCAAAGGTATGGAGACAAGGAGTGGGAAATATTTAGAGAATGGTGAGTCTTTGGCCAGAAGGTAGGGTAAGTGAAGATGTTAGGTAATTCACATGGAGATAACTAAGGACACAGAAGGTATAAAGTGAGAAAAATCTCATCTTAAAACCAGAATTCATTCATTAACGGTCTTTAACTTTCCAGTCTTTTTTTCTAGCATAAACAAACTCTATTGAAAGAGGACTTCCATTTTTAAGATTTTTTTTAATGTTTATTTACATTCTCCTTGATGAAGTTCTCTCCATTTATTTACTTTCTCCTTGATGAAGTTCTCTCCAGCTTAACTGTTAACTCAGGCAAAAGACCCTGCAGGCAAAGCATTCCCTGATGGGGGTTGAAACTACCCCCTCAGATAAAAGGGACTGCCCTGACAGCAGCAAAACCCTACCTGACTTAACAGGAGAAAATGATGGACTTGACCTTTACTCCCCACCTGAATGTATCCACCCACCATTGTCCCACATTTTCCCAATATAAACCTTAAGTATTTTCAGCACTTTGGAGACCATCTTTGTGACTTCAGTCCACTGGGTTCTTGGTGTTGCCTCACTGAAATACATTTTCTTGTTTTACCACCATTCGTCTCTCTGCCTTTGGATTTTGTCAGTGGCGAGGGGCCAAGCCTGGTCTGTTGGGGACCCCCAGAACCAGGTGCCCTCGCACCCCGTGCCCCAGTTGCAATTCTTGGCAAGCTAGCCAGAAGCTGTACTTTCAGTTTGTCCAGCCCCCACTCTAGAGACCCCTGACGGTTGCATTTGGGCCTGGCAGTGCACCTGGGCTCAACCATTCCTTTACTGAGCCCGTGGCTATGATAGGTCAGGGTCAGCAACTCGTGGTTAGTCTGCCCCGGATGGATGGGGAGGACCAGGAAGTCCTGTGCAGCTGCTGACACCTTCTGATGTTTTGAGGACTTGCCCTGAACTGCATCAGTCCACTGCCTTAACTGCATTTGGGGAAGCAGAGAAACCGACAAGTTGCAGAGTAAGCAGGTGCTAGAAATTTGGCTCCTGGTAAGTTCGCCCCCATAGGTGCGCACCCTGGAAACCATCCTTCCTTGTTACCCTGCTGTTGGGTTCTTTTGAACCATTTGTTTCAGGTTTTCATAACCCATTTGTTCAGGTAGCTGGAGCTGTGGCAGGGGGTGTTGTAATTTGTGAAGGTATCGTGAGGTAAACGGGAATCCAGGGTATGCATTTGGGAAGATCTCTGTTGGAAATTGTGTGTGTTCAAGATAGGGAATGCTAACTATCCCCTCCCAACCCCCACCCCACCTCCCCCACCCCCAGGCAGAGTACTAGCTGACTGGTCTACTATTAGTTATAAAACTAAGAAGATGCTTGTTTTTGTTTCGTTTTAAGTTTATTTGTTTTGATAGGGCACATGCACGACGGGAGAGGGGCAGAGAGGGGGAGAGAGAGAATCCCAAGCAGGTGCTACAATGTCAGTGAAGAGCCTGATGAAGGGCTCAAACTCAGGAACTGTGAGATCATGACCTGGGCTGAAATCGGGAGTCCGACACTCAACCAGCTGAGCCACCCAGACACCCCTAAGAGGATGGTTTTTTTATTCTAATTCTGCGTGGCCCATATATGTTCAGCTCAGAGGAAAGATGGCCACTGAATAGCTCTCTGGGATTCCTTCCTCTCATTTGGTTGCCTCCAAATACAGGGTTCCTTTTGGCTCTCTTAGTTTGTCTGGGAAGCCATTTGGTTCAGTGGGCGAAGCTGACTTTTGGGGAAGAACGAATGCAAATGTAGGCACTCTGGGCTTCATTCAGTCACAGCTGTGTTTTTCTGAATTTTGTGTCCTTTCTGAATTTTGACCTAGGAAGATGGGGGAATACACCTTCTGCTCCCCCAAAACGGTGATTAGAACGTATGTTGAATAAATGGTGCAAAGGGCTGAAAAGCAACCAGAGAAAAAGCAGGAGGAGAGACAGGAGACAGAGATCAAGGAGTGTTAGTGCACACTTTGAATCCACCTCCTCCTGTGTCTGCACCACTGCCTGTGCCTCTCACGCAGCCAGCTCCTTTACCGTCCTCCGTGCCTCCCGTGCCATCGCTCCTGCTCTTCCTGCCCTCGCTATTGAGGAGCGAGAGCACCCCAAGCTGTCGCCACCTCCTTGTGAGGTTCAAACTAGAGTGCCTCCCAAGTCATTGTGAAGGGGCCCAGGGCCTCAGACTGTCTATTTCAGATTTCCCCACAGGAGGCCCAGGTGAAATTGACAGTAGGGAAACAGGTTGATTGACTTTGGACACAGGTGTAACCTATCGGTATTAAAGCTAATTTAAGTCTGGTGGTTTAATTAAGATGGGCATGTCTTGTGGAGTTAGCAACATCAAATACAGTTCAGAGGATCAACTTCCACCTGAATTAGTTAAATTCATGTGTTATCTGTTGCAGTTGGACTTAAAAGGACAGTTAATGTTGTCTGTTTCATAAAGCTTTCATGGGTAATTGTTAAGAGCAAGTAGGTTGAATGACAAGGTTTATAGCTTTTGACATCTTTGGTAACCTAAATCTTTGAAGTTTTGCTAGGTTAAGTAATAAATTGGTTTGAACTCATTGGATATCTAAATCTTTGCCAAATAACATCAAATACTGAAACATTAATTACTAAATATCGACTTATCTACTATTGGCCTCTTATTATAGAGAAGCCAAAGATACTGGGGTCTGCTTTATGCTTTAATTGAAAGATTCTATTATGGAAAAGCACATGTTTCTAGAAATTATGAAATGTATTTGTAAGCTTCTGATCTAAAGAATTCTGGTGTAGTGGGCAGTTCACAGTTGGCTACTACTTAGTTTTCATTGGAAACTAAGGTTTCTAAGAGTGGGAATTTTGATAAATGTAATTAAGACTGCTAGAAAATGATAGAGCAACTTTGTATGCAAGGAAAGTAAGACATGTTTTTGATAAGAAAGGCGTGAGGAATGGGAATACATTTTTGTGGAAAAGAAAGTAATTTTGTCCTAAAATGAGACTGGTTTATTTGAAGAGAGAAAGCTTAGGAGAAAATATGAATGAAAAAGGAAATTGTAGAAGGTCTGTAAGGGGAATCTTTGGGAAAGAATTCTATACATGGTCAGGACTAAGATTGATATGAATGGATTTTTAAAAATACACTGAAGATTGGGATTTGCTTTTTCTCTTTGTTAAAAAGATTATTGGTCTACTCTTGATAAGAAATTGTAAACAAAGTTTTTTTCTTTACCTGCCCAGAAAACCAAATTTTCTCTTTTTTTAAGTTTTTATTTTATTTTATTTTGAGAGAGAGAGAGAGAGAATGTGAGGGTATGCAAGAGTGGGGAAGGGGCAGAAAGAGAGAGAGAGAGAAAGAGAGGGAGAGAGAGAGAGAGAGAGAGAGAGGGAAAGAGAGAATCCCAAGCAGGGTCCACACTGTTAGTGCAAGCCCAATATGGAGCTCAAACCCATGAACCGTGACATCATGACCTGAGCCAAAATCAAGAGTCAGACGCTTAACCAACTAAGCCACCCAGGTGCCCCCCTCAAAAAACAAAGTTTCTATGTTGCCTTTATCATGTTGTTGATTACTTTAAAAAGTTAAAACTTCTCCGTACTAAAAGAGCAAAGTTCTGCTAACAACTGTGTAATGTTCTGTATTTGTCTTTAGAATCTCTTATTGGGGCGCCTGGGTGGCTCAGTCCATTGAGCATCCAACTTCAGCTCAGGTCACGATCTTGTGGTTTGTGAGTTCGAGCCCCTCGTCAGGCTCTGGGCTGATGGCTCGGAGCCTGGAGCCTGCTTCCCATTCTGTGTCTCCCTCTCTCTCTGCCCCTCCCCTGTTCATGCTCTGTCTCTCTGTCTCAAAAATAAATAAATGTTAAAAAAAAAAAGAATCTCTTATTGCCACTTTAGTTAAATATTGAGTTTTGTAATGATCTGTAATCCTATTTAAGCATGTGCTTAAAGCCTTCTGAGGTTTTTTTTTTTTTTTTAATTTTTTTTTCAACGTTTTTATTTATTTTTGGGACAGAGAGAGACAGAGCATGAACGGGGGAGGGGCAGAGAGAGAGGGAGACACAGAATCGGAAACAGGCTCCAGGCTCTGAGCCATCAGCCCAGAGCCTGACGCGGGGCTCGAACTCATGGACCGCGAGATCGTGACCTGGCTGAAGTCGGACGTTTAACCGACTGCGCCACCCAGGCGCCCCTTTTTTTTTTTAAATTTTTTTTTCAACGTTTTTGTTTATTTTTGGGACAGAGAGAGACAGAGCATGAACGGGGGAGGGGCAGAGAGAGAGGGAGATAGCCTTCTGAGGTTTTTAACAAAGTTCCCAAGATTCAAATTGTAAATGGAGTCTTTTTGACAAATCAGGCTTCTTTATTTTGTATGTTAAGTTACATGGAAGCATTGTTAAATGATGATAAACCCAGTTGGGTTATATTGTATGGGCGAATGCTATAACTGTTCTAGAAATTATATGAAATCCCTAAGGTTTCACTATGTCCAGATCTAAGGTCACTTGGCGCTCTAATTATTGACACATTGTGTGTCACAAAAATAAGTGGATTTCCCTGTCAAGTGCGTTACAGTGAACTCTCATCACATCTTTCACCGGGCCCGTTTTTTAAGTCTTTTGTCATTTCTAGTTCTTGTTCTGAGGCTCTTGCAAAACATGTTTCATCTTCAGGGAGATTCACGAAAAGGGCTTTTGACAAATACAGGCTGCTGATATCTTTAAGATGGTAAAACTCAGCTGAGTAAGAATTTCCAGAACCAACGGGAAAGCCACATTCAAACAGAACAGGAATTAGTAACGTGGGACTGAATAGATTGAGAAAGATGACTGTAATTTTTGTGACTTGTGTTTGAAACATTGCTGGTTCTCCAGTTTTGCTCTCCCAGCGTCCAGCTTTAGGGAAAATTTTTATTTTAAGATATCTATGATTTACATCAATATGATAAAAGATCCCTTTGTAAACAAAATGAAATACTTAACTTTTCTCCCTACCTGAGCCCTCTAGAATTCAGAAACTCTTAGTGAGTATTCTTTCTTTCGTGGCCGTTATAATTCTTTCCATAAGTTCAATAAGAATCTTGTAACAGGATACCATTGGAAACACTGGTTATATTACCAAGGCTTTGACTGGAAAGGCATATTTGAGAGAGGCATGCACAGACAGCCATGACCTGACAGCTTTAAGGAACTAAGGTGGAATTTATGGAGCCAACAGAGCCTCTGGAAATGTCAGCCTAATACCTTGCTTACAGAGTTCCCAGCAGCATTACCAGGTGAATAAAAATGTCACTTCCCAGCAGGTGCAGGGACCACAGGATATTTGGGGGACCTCAGCATATTTCGAGGAGAGGAATTCACGCAAATCTACAGGCATTGCAGGCAAATCTGATGGCAAGTATTTGGCGTGGCTTCTGGCCTTGAGAGCCTATTAAAAGTCTGATCATGGGGCGCCTGGGTGGCTCAGTCGGTTGGGCGGCCGACTTCGGCTCAGGTCATGATCTCACGGTCCGTGGGTTCGAGCCCCGCGTCGGGCTCTGTGCTGACAGCTCAGAGCCTGGAGCCCGTTTCAGATTCTGTGTCCCCCTCTCTCTCTGACCCTCCCCTGCTCATACTCTGTCTCTCTCTGTCTCAAAAATAAATTAACGTTAAAAAAAAATTAAAAAAAAAAGTCCGATCAGAAATTCCTTATGAAAAGTTCCAGCAAAGCAGATTTTAAATTTTTTTTTTTCAACATTTATTTATTTTTGGGACAGAGAGAGACAGAGCATGAACGGGGGAGGGGCAGAGAGAGAGGGAGACACAGAATCGGAAGCAAGCTCCAGGCTCTGAGCCATCAGCCC
Source organism: Lynx canadensis (assembly GCF_007474595.2). Classification (NCBI taxonomy): domain Eukaryota; kingdom Metazoa; phylum Chordata; class Mammalia; order Carnivora; family Felidae; genus Lynx; species Lynx canadensis. The sequence continues at coordinate 47,350,986 of NC_044310.1, read as the reverse complement.
AGAGCCCGAGGCGGGGCTCGAACTCACGGACCGCGAGATCGTGACCTGGCTGAAGTCGGACGCTTAGCCGACTGCGCCACCCAGGCGCCCCAGCAAAGCAGATTTTAAAAGAACATACATGGTCAATCACAATTCTTGCTGAGCTTAAGTAAATAATTAGGCCACATTTGTTAAAACTGGACTTGTTTTTACAAACAAATCAGTCATAATTTGGCTATCTTTGAGGGAAATGGGGGTGATTTTAGAGAGAAAAATTATGTTTCAATAACATACACCTTTGTGGAATTAGATTCTAGTTCTAATTCTCTTTGTTGTTTGCCTAAGGTAGACAACTTGGGGTAATTTCTTCAGAGAAATTGCCACAAAAGCCCATGTGTAGATAGTCTCCATGCCTGTTACTCTGTGGGCATAATAAATGGCCTCCATGGGTTTAGGATTATTTCAACAGCTGGACAATGGGATGGACTCTCCCAACAACTTTGTAACTCACCTGTCACCTTGACAGATTCTATGTGCCTGGGACGGCAGATTCACTCCTTAAAAGCCAGAGCATATCCCCACTTTATGGGGTTACCCGTGGACTCGTGAAAATAGTGGATGGATGACTGGATTGGATGGTGTACTTGGGGAGGCACGTATCTCCTGAGATGAGTCACCTCCCACTTGCCAGTGATTCATAACTGCGATATTGTTAAAAGCTAGACACCAGGCAAGGAAGCCTTCTTGACGGTCTTCTCCCTCAGCCCTATTTGTCCGGGGAGCCCCCTCTACTGATGTAGAATTACAAGTAGAGGCTTTAGCCACACACACAGCGGCTGCCCAGCACATACTCACCCTCCAAAATGAGGAAGCCGCACAAATTTGAAAACAAGTCCTTCAAAACCAAATGGTCTTCGATGTCTTGATTGTAGCCCAAAGAGGGGCCTATGCCCTCGTTAAAACAGAATGTTGCGGGGCGCCTGGGTGGCTCAGTCGGTTAAGCGGCCGACTTCGGCTCAGGTCATGATCTCGCAGTCTGTGAGTTCGAGCCCCGCGTCGGGCTCTGTGCTGACAGCTCGGAGCCTGGAGCCTGTTTCGGATTCTGTGTCTCCCTCTCTCTGATCCTCCCCCGTTCATGCTCTGTCTCTCTCGTCTCAAAAATAAATAAACGTTAAAAAAAAAATTAAAAAAAAAAAAACAATGTTACGTATATATTCAAAATTACTCCAAAAATGTAATAGAGCCATGAAAGATTTAAACAAACACATCACTGCTACAAACGTCCTAGCCCTAGATCCTTGTAGCGGTTGGCGACATTAGATTTTTTTTCCAAATGGAAATATACTCCGCTATATTTCTTACTCTTTTTCTTTTCGGTTGTTGTTTTGGTCTTTGCATTCGTCAAATGACAGCCTGCGCTATTCACGAAAGCTTGGAGATGCCCTAGTGTCTCTTTCAGGAGAGACGCAAGAAATGAGGTTCTCCTACTGGTCAAAGTCTTCCGTTCCACAATCCCTACATCATCCCGGGCAGCGGGAAGTAGCTAACAGAAGGCGTGGCCATCGTCCGTTTCCCTTCCATAGAAATGAAACAGTGTTTTGACAGTGGGGATTCGAAAGAGGACTTCAACTCTCTCCATTTTGACCTCAGTCTGTGCTTTCTACTTGATGAAGTTCTTCTTGCAGCTTATCTCTTAACTCAGGCAAAAGACCCGGCCAGCAACCTACCACCTCAAATAATAGATACCGTCCTGACACCAGCAAGAGCCCTCACGACTTACCCAGGGACAGTGACCGGCTTGATCTTTACTGCCCACCTGTGTGCACCCACCCACCCACCATTGTTCCACATTTTCCTAATAAAAACCTGGAAGTATTTTCAGCACTTTGGAGACGATCTCTGTGACTTCGGTCCACTGTCTTCCCGGTGTTGGACCCAGAGAAATAACTTCCTTTCTTGTTTTGCCATCACTCTCTCTCTGCCTTTGGGTTTTGTCAGCAGGGAGTGGCCGAGTCTGGTCTGTTTGGGGTCCCCGGAACCAGATGATCTTGCACGCTTGGCCTCAGTTACACTATCAGTTTGAAAAACAACAAGGACCAACAGGATCGTATAATATAGCCTCAATTTCTATCCTTGCACTGAGGACTCCATCCTCCACCAGCATATAAATACCTACTCATTCTTTGCAAGAGGTACCTAGCATTCTATAGTACAGATTTGCTGCAGTTTATTCAATCAGGTTTTTAATTGATGAACTTTAGGTGGTTTCCAGTTTTCTACGAAAAATAATTTTTCTTGCACACTTAATATTTCTCTGACTAGATTCCTAGAAGCTTAGCTGCTAGATCAAGATCTATGTGCCCTTTCAATGTTGTTACTATCTGAAGAAAAATCTTCAATTTCTATAAGCTAATTTTCCTCATAGTAATACAGACACATTTATCATCTTGTTTACAGAACCAATTTAAACTCCAGGCTCCTAAATGATATAATTTAGGTGGCAAAGTACAATAAAACCCTAAGAGTTTTAATTCCACAAGACATTTATTTCATTGGAAGTTCATTCCTCTCTACAGCTGTTCTGGAGGCTTGCTAATTAAACATTTGCTGTAATTTTCGGATTGTGACCAGCATCATCACGCTCAGCGGATAGTTCCGGACCAGCGTCGTGCCACAATCCTATTTGTACCGTAATGGTTTTTCCTACTGTTGCTGATGTGTTTCTACATCACTGATTCTCAATTATCTTCCCATAGGATGCTAGCTTAAATAAAATATTGTCAGTGTTTGCAGAGAGATACAGCTGAGTAAAAACCCTGTTTTTGTCCCTGTTTTTCTCACTATCAAAACGAGACTTATGATTAATAACTCTGATACCCGTTACTGGGTATAATTCCTTTCCCACCTTCCCCCGTTAACAAGGTCACTTCCAAATGCAGACAAATTGGAAAGTTTCAGAAGACTCTTTAACTGCTTAGTTAATTTTATCCAGATCAGCAGTTGGTGAACTTTGTTTTGTTCCAAAACACCTGACAGGTATGACTCAGCAGGTAATGGTAGCATCTATACCCATCCACAACCCGTACAACCAGAGATCGTCTACTTCGCAATCATTTTGTGTAACAAAGTTCGAAGGAAATCTTGATAAGACCTTTTTGAGAATAGAACCATTTTCCTAATCAGGAAAGAAACATTGAGTAAACTAATTCTCTCTCCCTCTCCCAACCCCTCCTCCACCCCAGAGAGAGAGAGAGAGAGAGAGAGAGAGAGAGAGAGAGAGAGGGAGAACTTGCTTTGATGAAATCAGTTTGCTTTGATACAATGCTCCCAATTAGATTTCAGCATCATGCAGTTGGAGAGTAAGTTCAGATAATGAACGCTAGCTGCTATACCAAACCACCCCTAATTTTCAGTGTCTTAACATAGTAAAAGTTTATTTCTCACTCACACAAAGTCCATTGTAGGTGTTCTGATTGGGTGGCTCTCCGGGGCAGCCCATCTCCAACAGGTAATTCACCATTTCTGCTACAGATAGTTAGAGCTGATTTTACAAAATGTTACAAACGCATCTTAAGATGGGCCTTAAACTACTGTCTGAGGCCTCCGATTCGTAAAGAAAAGTTGACATCAAGTTTCTTTGAAGCCAGAGCCCTAATATTAAAAGAAAACGGAAAATGTATCCCCCCCGCAAATCAAAGAATCTGCAAGCTGGAAAGGACCCGGAAATGTTCGGGTACAGAGTCTTATGTTCTAATACGAGGCAACAGGTCCACAGAAATAAAGCACCTTGCCCAAAGTCTCCCAGCCAATTTTGTAGCAAGGCCACCCCTAGAAAACCCCAGTTTTGAGTTGGCATCCTTTTGAGTGATGCCAAATTATTTTCAATTTCATGGTATAAAGAACTACTTGGAATATTTTATGTGCAATTCAAATGTCCAATATAATTTATGTTTTAATTTAAAATGTAATTTTGTCTTTTCGAACTGCAAGATCTAATAAATGCCTGGAACATGACTTTTATGGAAAAGTTGACTAAAGAATTGCCAGTAGAAGTGATATAATTAATGGTACTTTACTAGCTTTATCTAAGATTAGCTATATTAACTTTATCTAAGATTAACGAACCCCCAAACCCTTGCCGTTTGCTTTATAAATCCACAAAGCTACATTTGTTCTTCGATCATCTTAATGAAAATGTTAACTCTGAGACCACCAGAGGGCGCTCTGTCACAGTGGATGAGCACGATGATCTCAGACCTGTAACGTTGCCGGCATCGCGGTCAGAAAACATCTCAGAGCGCTGAATTTGTAAACACTGTGAAACATTCAGTTGTCTAGTTCCTTGACAATATGTGATCTAGGGCTGAGTTTCCTTGTTTCATGGCCTCTCCGGGTTAGCCATTTTTTTCTGTGTGAAGGTATTTTCTAATAACGGCATCCCTCCATGTCTGGATAGATACAGTGCTAAATATTTTATGTTAGTATCACATTTAATCCCCACAACGACCCTGCAAGAAGTCTTATTATCCCCATTTTAACCTTAGCCTTAGAGTGTTGAGGTAGCTTATCCAGGGTCATTCAGCCAGAAGTGACAGACGCAGCATTCAGACTGAGATCCACAGGATTCTAAAATCAGCTCACCAAGCTGTCCACGTTAGGGGGTTCAGAGCTGGAAAGAACCTAAGGAGCCATGTAATACCACTTTCTCATTTTTGGCCGGGAGAACCGATACCCAGAGGTGAGAAGTGATTCGTCCACATCGCAGACCCAGTCAAGGCCAGATTGAGAGATCACAATCTTCCCATTGCCAGTGCTCCTGGACCACAGCTCACGGGAATCCTTGCCTTCTCCGGGCAACCAAGAAATCCTGTGCTCATAGATTCTGCACCACACTGTACCCCAACGCAACCCCGTAGATGAAGCTATGGGATTATTAATCTTGTTATCCAGACGGAAGAAATGGACCTTACAGAAATGTTGCTTCAAGATGGTTCTCTGCCTTCTCCATCATGGCCAAGCCTGGGAAAAGTGAATTCTAAAAGAACACCTTATATTCTCAAAAGTAGTCTCTCTGCTTCCAGTAGGTCTCCCTCCATCCTCTATACTGCAGCCAGACGGGTGTGTTTTGTTTCGTTTTATTTGTTTTATGAAGCACAAATCTTAGCATGTAAGTCCTCTGCTTAAAGTTCTCCAAAGGCTCGCCAAGCTTTCTGCACCAGGTCCAGCATGGATGCTTAGAAGACCCTTATGATGTGCTCCTGTCCCTTTCTAGACTCTCTTATCTTGGCTTCTTTTCTCCCCTTCCGACACACACACACACACACACACACACACACACACACACGCATGCACTTTTTGCCCTAATCACACTGAACTATTTGGTGAATCCCAACATGTGTAGCCCCGCCCAGCAGGCCTATACACGTCTCCCCTTTCCCATGGAACAAGGTTCCAACCTTGTCTTACTTCTGTGTGACCTTCTAAATTCAAACATCCCTTCCACCTGGAAACCTGCCTTGATTTTTCACTCCAGACTGGGTGAGATCCCTCCAGCTGAGCCCTCTGTCATGGCCCCAGTCACAGTGGCTTTTCCTGGTCTCTCTCCTTTTCTGCTGCCTTCACTGGACTGTGAGCTTCTCAATGGCTTGGATCCTGCCTTTTTAAACGGTATATCCCCAGTGCCTAATATAATACCTAGCACAGATTAAGAAGGCATTTAATGCCGGTTTGATGAATGAATAAACAATTGAACGAAAGAAAGAAAACAAAAGAACAGACAACAGTTCCTTTGGGGGGGGGGGGAATCAGTTCTATTACACTCAGGGCCAGATTTTCTTGTTTCCTACCAAAAGGAGGAGAGAACCGAAGCCGGACTCTCTGTTCTGAAAAGAAAGCCCCGGAGTCAGGACCAGAGAGGAGAGTTTCTGAGAAGCAGCAGATCTTCCTTAGCCTAAGTGCAGCGAGATCTTCTGAATATGAATCAGCTGGTGAGCGAGGGCAGCCTGCTCCAGAAGGGGTGTGCTCCTGCAGTTTCCTCAAAAACACAAAGGCAGGCGAGAGGGTAACACTATAACATAACTGCGCGTTCCAATCAAAAGCGCGACGCGAGCTGGATCATCGTAAGGCTTTTGAGGTTTTACTGCTCTGCGTCCTGAGTGTTTTTATCCATGCACACGGGGGGGGGGGGGCGGTGCTCGAACATTTGCACCCATCCCCTTGTGTCCTTTCCTGTGCCACCTCCAGGTAGAGAAAACAACTCGAAATTAAAAGGCAGGCAATGAGGTAGCATGCATTTTAAGATGACAAAGCTGCCTCGGTCATCTGAGGTCAGGCAGTGAAATGGGCTCTGCATTCTTTGAGCACGTGGGCGAATGGGGAGCATGAAATGTGGCACCCTCAAAGCGGGCCGAGCAGACCAGGAGAGGCAGCCCCAGCTCACTTTCAAGTCCCTTCTCCATCTTGAGAGATACCCTCGAACACCACCTTTTCACCCAGGGAGCCGACACAGCCCGGCTCCTCTGCCCAGGGGCAAGCGGAGGGCATGCGAGTGCTGTGGGCAGACCCGGCTCTCTGGACCCACAGGGAGTTCTCCTCCCTTCCTTAGGAAAGAGAACAGCAGCAACAAAAACCAGAATAACAAAACAGCCAAACGAAACCAGGCCTTTGCAGAACTGGAGGGCTTTCTCCTGACTGCCCGGGAAGAAGAGGACCGTACCCCACCGCATGGTTTGGGCTGCAACGGCTCTTCCCCCTGGCCGACAGACACAGAGCCCCGCTCTGCGCCTTGCAAGGCTCCGTGCAGCTGGCAGGGTATTTTGGTTTCACAGTAGCAACCCCATATTCCTATGTAAGATGGAGATGCAAGATGTAAGATGTAACCCTGCATTTCTACGTAAGATGTAAGATGTAAACTTTTCCCTGTAAGATGGAGAGCAGGATTTGGACGGTCAGTCAGAGAAGGGAGGAGAGGTACTCCTGGCAAAGCGTGCCAGGGGAGCAGTGGTGCAGGGACAGGAAAAGACAGCGCCCGCACCGGCTGAGAGGAAGATTTCTGTGAGGCTGGTGTGCACTGTGTGTGGCTGGTAACGACGGGCCACCACGCGAAATGCATAAATGGGGTCCCAGGTAAGCGCCCACCGTGCAAGAGCTTAGTAGCCGCACACATTTCACGTGAGGGAGGATGGAGACCACCCTGGCGGTCATGCCTCTGCAAGGCAGCGGGGCAAAAGCACCTGAGGCAATGCGTAAGAGGAGCCTGATGCCCAGAGGACAGCGTGCAGGTAAAAGTACCCCCAAACAGCCGAATGCACACGGGGCCTAACAAAAGCCTGGGCCGGAATACCCCCCAAGCGTGAGTTGAGAACCCCTCGTTCTCAGCTTACCGGGAGCACAGAGGGAAGCAGAACAGGGAGTGAGGGTGGGGATGTAGGAGACGGCAGTCCCTGGGGGTCCAACCCCCAATGTCAGAGGGCCCTACTACCCATGTGCAACCCCGTAAACCTTGACCGGTAGGAAACAGACAGGGGCAACTCGGTGGGAGGCCCGAGGAGGTAAAGACCAACACTAGACAGAGAAAGCAGGACATGGCCTGTGCCCCGGCTCACTCAGGCCTTCAGGGAACCTGAGGAAATGTTGCCACAGATGGTAATTTCTCCCCCCAGGAGAAGAAACAGGACAGCGACTTGGTGTCCACCTTGTGGGGGACACAGCACAGTCGGTTCTCGGCATTTGTAGATCCTACTTATGGTCTGTAAAGTAAATAGAAACCTGGGGATCCTAACACTGAGTTGCCCATTCATTCTTATAACATGGCAAAGTGCTTTTCACGTTATAACGTGCCTTCACATCCCCGGTGCTACTTAATTCTCGAGGCCACCCTGCCAGAAAAGTACCGTTTATCCTCTTTGTAGGTGAGGACACGTTTCCCCTCCAGCTTCTCTTCTCTCCTCCATCCTGTGTTTCCCACAACCATAGAGCATCTCTGATGACCCACAAGCACTCTAGACACCATGCGTCCTAAAAGGGACTCTGCAAGCTCCCATCCCTGCTGACCCAAACCAGGCTTCGTTCACTCTGCAGAATGGCCCATCCCAAGTCCCAGCACCACCACCCTCCTAGCCATCCCACCAGAACTTTGCAGGACAGCCTCTGCCCTCCTTCCCCATGTGCCCCGGTCTGTGGAGTGGACCTCCCACTGCCTCACCTTCCAGGCTCTCTTCTCCAAACTACCCTTCCGGCGTTGGCTCAGGCCCTGATCACCTCTCCTGGCTCACGTGTGGCCTGGATGCTATTTTGACCTCCTGTCTTGCCAGCCTCGCTGCCACCCAAGCCCGGCTCTCGTTCCCCTCCCCTCCGGACCACCCATCTCATTGCCGACAGTTTGATCCTTATAAACACCGATTGCATGGGGGCCCTGTTCTCCTCTAGACAATGCAGTAGCCCACTCTCATTAGCACAGATTTCAAATCCCCTTCTGTTTTTATCTCTGCCCTTCTTTCTGGATCCATCACGCCTCATTTCCTCGCTGGCATTCTGTAACCCGGTCTTTCTCAAATATTCAGAGTTCACTAATGTGCCTCATTTCTCGAGACTCCATCCCTGCTCATTCTCTCCGCCTGGAATTTTGACTGACTTGCATCCATTTCTGCGGCAAACTTCACCTGATGTCCCTGGTCCCAGCACAAACACTAGGCCCCCTCATGGCACTTTCCACTTAACTCCAATGCTTACTACCTGGATATGAAGTTGTTTTCTCTCTTTTCCACTAGAGGGTGCGCTCCCTGAGAGCTGAACTTGCTCATTCCTATCTCCAGGGTCTGGCAGTGTGGCCGCCACAGCTATAAGTGCTTAGTAAGTGTTGGGTAGGAGGGTGGATGGATGAATGGTTGGATGGGTCTCTTGTTCAAGATGGCATGGCCAGTGGATGAAGTAACAAGGACTTGGAGCCAAAACTTCTTTGCATATTCTTACTTCTGTATCACCGAGCTTTCAAACCAGTTCTCCAACCTCTCAGATTTCCCAAATTATACCTACCCTTGCCACCTGCCACAAATGATGATGATATGCCCGGAGAGCCCTAGTTGCTCAGATGAAGGGCTCTGTGCCCAGTGAGTACAAGGTGGTAATTTGTCCAATGGGCTTTTTGTGTCCTGGACTGAATGTTGCAGAACCAGCTAATGAAATCTACATTGTAATTAGGGAAAATATTCCTGCAGCAGGTTGGGGAGATCATGACTGCCTAATTGTATTTTTCCCCAGTATTTTAACCCACTCGTCTAGAAAAATAATTTAGAATTGTGATTTTTATAATTACCTTTTTTTTTTTTTTGAGAAGTCTGTTCAGAATTATAACCATCACTTAACAGGTTTCAGAGCTAACTTTGAGTTAGGCTTTGTATACATTATCTTGTTTGGTTACCCAAAAAACACTGTGATGTAGGTCCTATTTGCCTTATTTTATGGATGAGGAAACTGAGCCTGAGATGGGTCGAATGTTGCCCAAAATGACCCTTGGTAACAGGATTGAACTAAGTGCAATCTGTCTGCTACCAAAGAACATGATCTCACCCACGTCTTCATGCTGTCTCCACGACTCTCAAAGGAATCATTTATGCAGATAATTTAGAAATTCTTTATTGCTAAATAGTGCCAGGCCTGTTCTAGGTGCTAGAGATACAATAGAGAACAAAACAAAGTCTCTGCTTGCATGGAACATGCACTCTGGGGACAGAAGAAGGCAAATAATGACTAAATACAGAATATACCAGATCTTGGTAAATGCTATGAACAAGGGTAAGGAGGGTGTGTAGGGAGAACTATTTAAAGAAGGGAGGCATCTAAATTCCAAAACAGTAGTGTCTTAGTCTCGGTTGCCTGGAGAAACACTCTGAGCTTGAGATTGCTTGCATAAGGTTGATTGGGAAGTGCTCTCAAGAAATACACCTGTGAGAAAATGAGGACAGCAAAATTGGGCAGGGGAGAGGTTGAACCATAGTGTGATTACATCTCAGCCCTCAGTGGCTACTACAGTGAGCTTGCACTGGAGGGAACTCTGCAGGGTTGTCCAAATTGAGGCAGAGGGGACGGGACCTTCGTGTCCCTGCACCAGCTAGACATTGGCCCTTGGCCACCGCCGGGAGGAGTGAAGCGTCTCCCTATGGTCGGGGGCAATGCCCACTGAGGGGCACTTTTTGGAATCTTGGGTTTGTTTCTGGACAGTGATTATTTACTGTCAAGCCTCTCTTGTCAAGCTAGTGGCTGACACCAAAGAACTGACTGCCTAAGACTGCGTTCATCATCTTTATAAGCCAGGATAATAACATCTCTGCCCAAAGCGTTGCTATAAGGATCAGAGTGACAGAACGGTGATAACTGATCCTATAGAAATATAATGGGAGATTACATGAATTAAGGTCATCTGTACTGTGGAATAGTATAGATCGTGTGTGCAAAATAAATGGTCTGGCACAACCAGAACTGATGTGGAGAGAGAAGACATCGAAGAAAAACAACAAAGGGTATGGCAATATGTATCACGTGATAACCATCTATTTTGAAAGATACCTGTTTGCGTCTATCTAGAAGCTAAGTGGAAGGATATACATCCAAGCGCTGACAGTGAGGGCAGGAGTCAGTGGGGGTGATGGGGACCAGGCCATGCTGGAGCGGAACTAGGGCTGGAATTGGCCTTGCTTCAGTGTGAGAAGATGGACGTAGAAGGGGTTGAGGCAGATGTGATAGGGCACATGTCAGTGCAGAGGACAAATCTAGATGGGACTTTAGAGATAGCTTGCTGTCCAGATTTACTTGTGTTCTGGAGTCAGCAAACCGGAGTTCAAGTCCTTACTCCACCTGTAACTAGCCTGTTGACCTCGGGCAAGGCCGTGTCTCTGAATCTCAGTTTCTTCATCTGGCAAGTGGGGATATTAATACCCACCTTAAAGAGCTGTTGTCAAGATTAGACACGAGCAAATCAGACACTCATTCACGGGGGCCACTGTCATTAGCCAAAAGCGGTCCCTCGACATTCCCTCCACTTCTAAACAAGAAGCAAGGAGTCAGAGGAATGACTTCCCTGGGCCAAAATAAACAGGCCAGGATAAGCCAGCTCTCCAAATGAGCAAGACTTCTGTCAGTCTGCTTCCGTGTAGCTCGACGGGAAGTTGATTTACCTAAAACTCTTCTTGTAAACCAGTGCTTCACTTAGGTTTTAAAATACTTCATCAGGGGCGCCTGGGTAGCTCAGTCGGTTAAGCACCCGACTTCGGCTCAGGTCATGATCTCACGGTCCATGAGTTCGAGCCCCGCGTCGGGCTCTGTGCTGACAGCTCAGAGCCTGGAGCCTGTTTCAGATTCTGTGTCTCCCTCTCTCTCTGCCCCTCCCCTGTTCATGCTCTGTCTCTCTCTGTCTCAAAAATAAATAAACGTTAAAAAAATTAAAAATATATATATACCTCATCAAACTAGGCCACCTGGGTGACTAGGTCGGTTAAGCGTCTGACTCTTGGTTTCAGCTCAGGTCATGATCTCACAGGTTCATGAGTTCGAGCCCCACGTTGGGCTCTGCGCTGGCAGCACAGAGCCTGCTTGGGATTCTCTCTCCCTCCCTCTCTCTCTGCCTCTCACCTGCTCACACTCTGTCCCTGTCTCTCTCAAAAATAAACTTAAAACATTTAATAACAGAATAAAATATTTCATCAAACTAATAGAGGCTCATAGTTTAATAAAACAAAAAGGTACACCACCATTTAGCTTCATGTTCCAAAGGCAGCCTCATTCGTCTCACTCAGCTCTCTCACCAGACAGTTACCTCTGTGTTTCTAAATAATACGCATATTTCACTATCTCCTAGTTTATCAAATGTAGACATTATGTATTGTCTTTCATTTTTTTAAATTTTTTTTTTAATGTTTGGTTATTTGTGAGACAGAGAGACAGAGCATGAACAGGGGAGGGTCAGAGAGAGAGGGAGACACAGAATCCGAAGCAGGATCCAGGCTCTGAGCCGTCAGCACAGAGCCCGACGTGGGGGTTGAACTCACGGACCGCGAGATCATGACCTGAGCCGAAGTCGGACGCTTAACCGACTGAGCCACCCAGGCGCCCCTGTATTGTCTTTCTATTATGATCCAAACATTTAGCATTCCTTATACCATGCTCCCGTCCCCACTCTGTCCCATAGTTTTATCAGGGTTTACATTATAATGATTGTTCAATACAGTTGGCTAATTTTTTTTCACACTCGTCAGATGTCCATCTACCTACCCGTGGATTATTGTTTTCAAACATTCTCACATTATTGTTTTCAAACATTTTCACATTGGGCACTTTATTATTTTTTTAATATGAAATTTATTGTCATATTGGTTTCCATACAACACCCAGTGCTCATGCCAACAGGTGCCCTCCTCAGTGCCCATCACCCACGCTCCCCTCCCTCCCACCCCCCATCAACCCTCAGTTTATTCTCACTTTTTAAGAGCCTCTTACGGTTTGGCTCCCTCCCTCTCTAACTTTTTTATTTTTCCTTCCCCTTCCCCATGGTCTTCTGTTAAGGTTCTCAGGACCACATAAGAGTGAAAACATATGGTATCTGTCTTTCTCTGTATGACTTCTTTCTTTTCTTTTTTTTTTTTTTTTTTAACGTTTATTTATTTTTGGGACAGAGAGAGACAGAGCATGAACGGGGGAGGGGCAGAGAGAGAGGGAGACACAGAATCGGAAACCGGCTCCAGGCTCTGAGCCATCAGCCTAGAGCCCGACGCGGGGCTCAAACTCACGGACCACGAGATCGTGACCTGAGCTGAAGTCGGACGCCCAACTGACTGAGCCACCCAGGCGCCCCTCTGTATGACTTATTTCACTTAGCATCACACTCTCCAGTTCCATCCATGTTGCTACAAAAGGCCATATTTCATTCTTTCTCATTGCCAAGTAGTATTCCATTGTGTATATAAGCCACAATTTCTTTATCCGTTTATCAGTTGATGGACATTTAAGCTCTTTCCATAATTTGGTTATTGTTGAAAGTGCTGCTATAAACATTGGGGTACAAGTGCCCCTATGCATCAGCACTCCTGTATCCCTTGGGTAAATTCCTAGCAGTGCTACTGCTGGGTCATTTTTACTTTTTAATTTTTTGAGGAATCCCCACACTGTTTTCCAGAGTGGCTGCACCAATTTGCATTCCCACCAACAGTGCAAGAGAGTTCCCGTTTCTCCACATCCTCTCCAACATCTATAGTCTCCTGATTTGTTCATTTTGGCCACTCTGACTGGCATGAGGTGATATCTGAGTGTGGTTTTGATTTGTATTTCCTTGATGAGGAGCGACATTGAGCATCTTTTCATGCACCTGTTGGCCATTTGGATGTCTTCTTTAGAGAAGTGTCTATTCATGTTTTCTGCCCATTTCTTCACTTTATTGATCTCATTACCTCCTGTCTTGGTTCCGACATGGAGACCTCTCCCCAGGAGCTCCTGTCCTCGGCTCCAGACAAAAGGGCTGCTCCCTGGGCCTGTCACACAGCTGCCATCGGGAGTCCTCTTCGTTCCTCTTCTGGGGAGAGTCCTCTATTGCCTGGATGTTATGTCTTTCTCTCCCCCTGGTTTTTCTGAGGCACATCTTTACAAAAGGAACTTGGCAGAGAAGGGTGAAAGTTTTCTCTTTACATCCTCTGAATTCCATATTTTGTGATTGGCCAATAGCAAGATGGCTTTCTTCCTGTATTTTAAACAGGTATATCCAAAGTCCTGGAGATGAATCCATTTACCTAACAAATACAGACCTGAAGCAAGGCCTCATCCAAGGATCTGACTCAGTAAAACAGGGGCTCTGTTCTCACGATGATTTTTGTTGGGGAAAATAAGTAAACAGGCAGTGACGTAATGTGATCAGTGTTATAGCTGAAACTTCATACAGTACTAAAAGAACACCCCCCGCCCCCGAAAGAGGATTTAACCCAGTGTGGGGAGCTCTTAGAAGGCTTCCTGGAATTGGACTAAGTGGAGCTGAAAAAATGGGAATACGTGTTTATTTATTTATACACTACACAATTTAAAAATTGGATGTAGATATTTTGCAAAATGCTTATAACTGTTCTGGTATACTGAAATCCTTCCAGTTTCCACAACTGTGTCAGATCTCCCTAGCTTTATGCATTTCAACATTTTCCCCAGGGACTTGAACAGTACCTGCTATATAGTAAACTCCCAACACATGGTTGTTGAATGAATGAGTGTCAGATGTGGCATTGTAATTTGTTGGAGGAAGTGAGTCCTTTAAAAAGAACATTTAAGGGGACCCTGGGTGGGTCAGTTGGTTGAGCATCTGACTTCAGTTCAGGTCATGATCTTGCGGTTCATGAGTTCGAGCCCCACGTCAGGCTCTGTGCTGACAACTCAGAGCCTGGAGCCTGCTTTGGATCCTGTGTCTCCCTCTCACTCTGCCCCTCCCCCCCCCGAAAAATAAATAAACATTAAAAAAATAAAAAATACAGTAAAATAAAAATAAAAACATTTAACAAATGGTCGTGGGACAGTTTAGTATTTATATATACAAGAAGATAATAAAATTAGTTGCTTGCTTTACTCTACTTACAAAAACAAATTCCAGATGCACTAAAGATATAAATCTTTAAAATTTGGGGGGGGGGACAATACAAGAGAATATCTTTATGACATCAGAGTAGGAAAAGATTAATTAAATAGGACACAATGCATAAACCACCACATGAAGATTGATAAAACGGACACTATCAGGTGCAAATTTTCTCCACAGCAAAAGACACTTATCACAGGATACTGTCAAAAATTCTCTTCCACTGGACTTTGAAGTTATGTTTTTCAGTCTGACAGACTGCTTCTAAATGTGGCCTCGCCATTTATTAGGTATGGTAATGTGGTCAAAGGATTCAACTTCTCTTAATTCAAGCTTCATCTTCTGTAAAATGATGACGTTAAGATCATTTTGGAGCATCAAATTGTATTATGAATGTAAAGCTCTTAGCAGAGTGCATGGTTCATTTTAGGTGCCACATGTGCTAGGTGTTAGGGTTTTCAGAATAAAAACCCTGTGTGTCCCATTCCTCACCCTTGAAGGACTTAAAGTCTCTTGGGCAATCGAGACAGACAAACTGTTCACTGTATGGTTACATGTGCTGTCACTCTTCACTTTGGCCCCTTCAGATCAAGAAGAAACATCACCCCACTCAGGAGGAGCTACGTGTTGGCCTCCTCCGTTAGTCCATTCCTCAGGATTCTATGTGGCTCTGCTGTTCTTACCATGCACTCTCTTCCCAAGTGATCTCATCTACTTCTACGGCCATGAATGCCATCTCTGTGATGGCAATTGCATAGCATCTCCAGCCAAGACCTGACATCCTGTTCAATGGACATCGCAAACTTAGTATGTCAGAAACCAAACTCTCAATCTTTCTATGTCCCTAAAGAAACTTCTCCGCAATGGCCCAGCTCAACAAGTGGCCCTCAACCCTCTCAGGTACTCCAGGTATTCATGACAAGAACTCAGGGCCATTCTTGATCATTTTCTTTCACTTCCTTCTACCTCTACTTTAGCCACACTGGTCTCAACCATCACTGTCTCTCATCTGGATTTCACCTAATAAACCTCCCTAATCCCCTCTTACCCTTCTTCTCTTCCTTATTCTTTATCCAAATCATTTGGAAATGCAAATTTTATTGGCGTTTTCCTACATAAAATCCTCCATTGGCTTCCTATTGTACTTCAAACTCTAAATCTCTTCCCATAGTCTGCAAGGTCCTGGATTAACTGGCCTTCATCCACGGTGATTGCTTCTGTCTCATTCCCTTTGCTCATCAGCCTTCAGTGTCACTGGCCTTCTTTCCATTTCTATAGCACATTAGATTCTTTCTGCCTGGCCAGGGACACGTACTCTTCTCTCTGCCTTGATCAATCCCTACCTCCCTCTCTACCTGGCTAATCCATTTCATTCTTCTGGGTCTCTTCTTAAATGTCGTTTTATTTCAGAAAATTTTCCTGTTGACCTTATCTAAATCAGATAGTTAAATTTCTAGTCGTCTCCTTTTATTTCTTCCTAATGTTTATCACTTTTAAAATATCTTGCTTATTGTTATGATTATTTTATGTTTATCTCACCTTAGAGACTAAAAATGTAGAAACTGCCAATTTTGTTCCCTACTGCTACGCAAGGAGGGCCTCCTGATCCTGTATCTGGGAGGACTGACCCCACCTCCTAGCCTCCAGGCCACCTTCTCTCCTGAAGCACCCCACCCATCTCTGCCCCTACAGGACTGTCACTCTAGCAGCCCTAAGGACTGTGACAGATAGACTGACCCTTGACAGCTTCTCCCACAGGAGGCCAGAGACTCAAACCACTTTCAGTTGAGTTTCCTTCCCAACTTCCCCCCACTATGAATCACCACCCTCAATCGTGTTCCCTCAGCTTCAGGAAAACAGGGGCTCAGGCAAGCAGATCCCCAAAGGGAAGAAGACAGACACACACTTACCAAAGTCTCCTTGCACTTCGCTTCCTCGACCCTGGACTATCTATGTACATTTACGTGGCCCTGTCTGGAATAACCCCTGGGCTCCTGCCCTGGCCTGCTCCACACACTTCTTTGGCCTAAGGGCTCCTCTCTCTGGATCTCTGATGATACCATCCCCAGCCCTGAGCTTTAGCCACACCAGTGGGCACGGGAGCCGGGGTGCACACCCAGCTTGCTCACTGTGCCCGCATATCTCCACAGCCAGCCAAGGTTCTGCTTAATTTCTACACACAGACCTGGCTCTCCTCACCCTTCCTCCCCTGCTCCCCTCACCCTCCCTCCCCTGGTCCCCAGGGCTGGGCACAGACTTGCTCATGAACCTCCACCTGCGAGGTCACACATGTGATGTAGCAGCAACAGACCAAATGTGCTGTTGTCCGGGGGACCAGAATCAGAATGTAACTGCCTTCTCACCAAGGGCAGGCAAAACCATGGGGGCTGATGGGAAAAGCTGTTTACAAATGGCATCAATAAAACTTCCCTGGAGAGGGCACAGATGGACACACACACACACACACACACACACACCAATTAATTTTGTCCCTTGCTATAGTTCTTAAATCCCACATAGCATATATGCATATGTATGCTAGTGGGGGCTTCCTTAACATCCTGCCTGCGCAGGAAATTTTATAGGGTACTTACTGTATAGGCTGATTATTTGTGCCCCCCCCCATTCATGCTGAAACCCTAACCCACAATGTGATGGTCTACAGAGGTCGGGCCTTTGGAAGGTTTAGATGAAGTCATGAGGGTGGGATCCTCAGATGGGATTAGTGCCATTTTAGGAGGAGGAAAACAGAGATCTCTCTCCCTCTCTCCACATGTAATCTCTCTCTCTCTCTCTCTCTCTCTCTCTCTCTCTCTCCATATGTATGCAGAGAGGAAAGGCCTCTCCAGGAACTGAATCTGCCAGCACCTTGATCTTGTATTTTCCAGCCTCCAGAACTATAAGAAATAAATGTCTATTGTTTAAGCCACCCATTCATGGTGTTTTATTATAGTGGCTTGATCTAAGACACATATTTGATAAATTTTTTGATTCAAAGACTTCAAAGATCTATTGACACTGAACTTTTCTGGGGTGAAGCCCAGGAATCACTACTTTTAATAAACTCCATAAGAGATCCCTATTTAAACAGCCTTACTCTGATGTTTGGAAACTTCTGACCCAGAGAAAGGGCACAAGATGAAAAATCAGAAGACATGGGTTTAAATTCTGCTCTGTAAATTATTAGGTATGGCATTTGGGGAAGTCACTTGAGCTCTCTGATTTTCAGTTTCTTGCTCTGTAAAATTGAAGTAATAAAAACATACGCTTCAAAGGATAGCGGTGGGGCTCCAGTGCCCAGTGTATTTTAAATCACTTTGCAAACAGCTCAGTAAAGAAAGGTCAGACTTTTCACTTGTTACAGACTTCTTCCTCAGGGCTTCTCTCAGCATCTCTGACCGTCTTCCTGGTGCATCCCACACTTCTCCAGTGAGATAGCATCCCTTTCCTTGGACTTCTGAAGAAGGACTAATAACAATAATTCACCAAGCCTTTTGCTTTTCCAAAGTTCTGGGCCATCATTATTTAGATACACATCGTAACACACCCACAGCCTCACTGGCTCGTTTGCTGCTGGGAAGAAACTGAGCTCAGGGAGCAGCAGCCAAGCCAGGGCAAGAAATCTTGGCCTGACCTCCACAGGGATGACAGAGATTGAGTCTTCAGAAAGTAACAAAGAAAGGCCACAACCAGGAATTGGGACACTTCTGGGCAGTTTCTTAACTGGCATTCACATGTTGAATCCTCTGAAAACTTAGCTCTTTTGGGCAATGGCCAACTCCAGAAAACTGAGTCCCCTATCAGATGTATAATGAAAAAAAAGCAAACTCTCAAATTTAAGCAATTTGCTGTATGAATCCAGGAAAATTCTCTTATCTCCTTGGCTCTCAGGTACCTCATATGTGAAACAGGTGGTTGGACCAGATGAATGCATAAATGAGTGAAGGAATGAATCCAGCTGCCTACAAAACACCTGCTGGGGAATATCTGTATTTTGTCTTGGGATGGAGCACCAACAAACCCCAGTCACCCACGCCAAATAGCTTGATTTGCTGACTCTTCCTAGGCTGCCTTAATTTCCCCTACCTCCCCTCCTCTCCTCATCCTCACTTCACTGACCTGATTGAGCCCCTCATTAATTCTCATCTAGACCATTTCTCCAGCTCCTAATCTATCTCTTTGCATTCATTAATCTATCCATCCATCCTTCCATCCATCCACCCACCCACCCATCCATCCATCCATGCATCCACTGGTCTAAAAACATTGACTTTACTATCTTCTATGTGCCAGGTATTGTTCCAGTGACCAGGACGTGGTGGTGAACAAGAAAAAGTCTCAGCCTTCATGAAGTTTACACTGAGTCAGGGCAAATGGCTGAAAGACTACTTAACAAATGCATATGAAATGTCATTTGACATAGAGGAAACTGTTATTAAGAGAAATAAAATTGGATGAAGAAATAGAGTATGGGGGAAGAGCCGTATTTTATTTAGGGGGAAGTCAGACAAGAACCCTCTGAGGAGTGAGTGTATTTGTAGGAACCTGAAAAAGTGAGAGAGTACGTTAGGTGAAGATCAGGCTGTTGAAATACTGTTCTAAGAAGAAGGGGGAAATGCATGCAAAGGTCCTCAGGTATAAACAAGCTTGGGGTGTCCTAGGACTTACAAAAGAACCAGTGTTACTATAATGGGGTAAGGGGAGAGATCATAGAAAATGGGTTTTAGGGGTATCCACAGGCCAGGATCTCGAGAGAAAAAAGAGAGAGATGAAGGATGATTGCATGGCTTTTGGGCTGAGCTATCGAGAAAATGGGGGGGCCAAGTGGGGAAGTCTTGGGAAGAATAGGCATGGGTAACTTCCAGGGTACTGTTTCCCCCGGTTTCAGTAGGCATATTCGATAACCAAGTGCTCATATCAAGTATACTGTCGGGTAAATAAGTCTGACTCAAGGGAGAGGTGTGGACTGGAGTGATGTGATGTTATTTAAGGTCAAGGGGCTGGAGAGGGTGTAGGTGAGACAGAAGAGATGGGAGGATTGGCCACCGGGGGACTACAATAATTCAAGAACTGAAGGAGAAGAAGCATCCAGAAAAGGGGGTTGAGAAGGAGCAGTCAGTGATGTGGGAGGAACACCAGGAGAAGGTAGAGTAGGGGAGCCAAGAAAAGAAGGAATTTTAGGAAAGCCAATATAAGGGGCGCCTAGGTGGCTCAGGAGGTTAAGGGTACAACTCCTGACCTCAGCTCAGGTCATGATCTCACAGTTCCTGGGTTTGAGCCCCATGTTGAGCTCTGCACTAACCACAGAGTCTGCTTGGGATTCTTTCTCCTTCTCTCTCTGCCCCTCCTCTGCTCATGCACATGTGCTCTCTCCCTAAATAAATAAACATAAAAAACGATAGCAAATATGGCCACTGTGTCAACTGCTTCTTTTAATAGAGGCCTTAAATCAATCTACTGTTCTTTGAATCCTGAGCTATTTGGACACCTTTCTTACATCTTGTTTTGTATTCCGATTTACCGGGCTTTTTGTCTTCCCTTATTTATTTCTCTTATGGTAGAAATTCAATTTGTAACCGGTTTATAGGGAGTCTCAAATTGTTGAGTATAAATGTGAAATGATTTCATTTTTTTCCAAGTGTTAGTTCCAAGCCACGCTATGTTGTCTTCCCTCTCCCACCTGGTAGTGGCTCCCTTAATACTATCTTGGCCAGATTACTTAATTTTCAACAACTTTTGACTACTAGCCTAGTCTAATTCTGCTTTTAAAAACTTGATTCTGTTTTTTTTTAATAAAATTTTTTTTCTAAAAAACATACCTTTTGTTTTTAAAAATTTAAGTGGAAATTTTCAAACATACACAAAACCAGAGAGGTCCTATTCACTTTAAACGTCAGTCTTCTATCAGGGTCAATGCTCTCCTCCTCTGGAGGCTGGATGGGGGACCCATGGTGCCCTGCTGTCACTGCGTTCCTTCCTAAGCTGCCTTGTGAAGGTCTTTGGAGATTTGACCATGTCATCTGCTCCCTCCCCATGCTCATGATGCCATGAATTCTGACTTTCTTAATCCTCCACTCTTTCCTGGCCCCAAAAATACCATAGTCCCTCCCTGCCAATATTATCCCTGAGCTCATCTTCCACTCCTCTCAGAGACACGGAACAGGGTGAGGACATCACACCCCCCACCCCAGTTATCTCCGGTTCTTTCCCATAGCACAGCACATACTGCATTGTCTCTGTGGACACACCTGTCCCCCTTACAGTAAATGGTGGGCTTTTGAAGGGCAGGTGTTGTCTCATTTACTTCCTAATCTCTAGCTCAATTCCTGGGGGATAGTAGATCCCAATAAATGCTAAGTAAAAGACCAATAGAACAAACATTTAATCGGGCCCTTCTAAAGAGAGGCTCAATAAATAACACTTCTGAATAATTTGAGAAATATGTCAAAAGTAAAGACACAGACTAAATATCACCTTTACTACTGACAGATGCTCCATTGGAAGATGTAACCTAGCTTGGGTGCCAAATGAGTCAGCCAGGGAACCATGGCTTTAGGCAGTTGCCCACTCAGGTTCAAGGGCACTGGGGCAGTAAAGGGTGGAGAAGGAGAATCACGACAGAGTGTGTGCTCTCTGTGGGCAGACTTGCTCCCAAGAAGAAGACCGGCAGAGCTGAGCTGAGCATGCCCAGCTATTCTCCCAAATATACTCGGAGAGAAATCACCCACCTGCCAGAAACAGAGTGAAAAAAGGGAGAGAGACCCAGAATGTAGAGACTGTACTCATTTGGCTTCTTTACAGGAAGGAAGCACCAGACACCAGCAAGAAAGTTTGCCCATGATCAACTATATTGTGTCAAACACCACGCTGGATCCTGTCGCCCAGGTCAGATCGTTCAGTCCTCACAAAAGCAGACCGAGGTAGGTATCAGTCCCATTTTATAGAAGAGGAAGCCAAGGTACATAATAGCTAAGTCACTCATCTGAGATTATAAACCAAGGAAGTGGTAGAGTGAACCTGCATTCCCTTGTATTATTAATAATGGTTGAGATTTGTTTAGGTGCTTAATGATGTGCTAGGCTGTAGAATCTGTATATGAACACATTTATTTATTTATTTTTTTTATTTTTTTTTTCAACGTTTATTTATTTTTGGGACAGAGAGAGACAGAGCATGAATGGGGGAGGGGCAGAGAGAGAGGGAGACACAGAATCAGAAACAGGCTCCAGGCTCTGAGCCATCAGCCCAGAGCCCGACGCGGGGCTCGAACTCACGGACCACGAGATCGTGACCTGGCTGAAGTCGGCCGCTTAACCGACTGCGCCACCCAGGCGCCCCTGTATATGAACACATTTAATCCTCAAAACAATCCTGTGAAGTAGGTATTGCGTTTGTTCTATTTTGTAGAGGACATAATTTAGACCAAGGTCACGAGTTCAGGACTGAGATTCAAAGCATGATCTGTCCTCCAAAGTCTTGGTTTGTGTCCAGACTCATGTATTATCCCTGCCTCAGGTAAAACATGTAAGCAAATCAGCAAGTCGCCCCAAATCACAGAGCATCATGCATCCTCTAAGACAAAAGGTTCATTTCTAAATCAGAGATAAAATCTCCAGGGTCTGGGTTCAAATCTTGCCACTTGTCAGCCTCTTCCTGTCCTGCCAACTGGAAGTTGCAGAGATGGACAGAGATGGACAGACCTGAGGTGGGGGGGAGAGGAAGAAAGAGAGAGGTGACCTGAGAGAGATGAACAGACCTGAGAGAGAGAGAGGGAGTGGGGGGTAGGGAGAGAGAGAGGCAAGTGTGCTTCCCAACCCAGCACAGGGATGAAGAGCTGAGTCACGTGAGCACTCACTTCTCAGGCAGGAAGCAGGCTGCTGGTTTATCTTGCTCCTCCAGAGGGTTGGCTCCTCTCCCGGTGTTTGTTTTGACCCAGTGAGGCTGCTCTCCAGTACTTGCCCATGTCTAAGACAGGAAGGAATGAGGGTCCCTGTCTTAGGGGATGACACTGGGGTCTTGTGATAGAGAGCAATGGACAAACCCTAGACTGGGGGAGGGGCAGAGCAACAGGGTGGCAGGAGATGGGGTCTAATTGCTTCTGAGAAGACTGGATAACTCACTAAATCCAACAATCCCGATTGTCAACAAACCGGAGAGACAAGTATTAATCTCCATTTCTCAGAAAAGGGAACTGAGGGAGACGAAACAGAACAAAACAGGCAGTAGGAGGAACTAGGTGGCATCTGGGGCTGGGGGAGAAGAGGCAGAGAAGGGGGGAGGTGATCACTTCCCCACTCTTAGGTGGCCCATTCCACGCCAAGCACATCCAGTCTCCTGTCCCACTTGGGGAGGAGAGGTGACTTCTGGGCATTGGAAGTCGGGGTGCAAAGTTGGTAATATTGTGCCCATTTAGGAGGTAAAAAGCCTGAGGCCCTACCTGAGATCCACAGATGGTAGATGGTGGAGGAGAGCCTGGAGCTCAGGCTGGTCCAAGTCCTGCACTAATGGGGTCTCTTTTAACCATACCTTTGTTAAAGTGTTGCCACAACCAGCAGCTTCAGTCTCACCTAGAACTTTGTTTAAAAAAAGAAGGAATCTCAGGCTGGGTCCCAAGCCTCCTGGCCAGAATCTGCCTCTCAGCAAGTTTCCCCAGGTGACTCCAATGTCCATTCATACTTTTGAGAAGTCCTGTCCTGCACCACCCCAGGTTTGTCCGAGGTTCCTTCTCATCCCGGGGTTCTCACTGTCCCATCGCTGGCAGGCACATCCCTGTCACGCACAGTATGCACTGCTCTCTGCCAGCAGCTGGGATTCTTGGCTCCCTTTCTCATCTGTCTCTGCTGCAGCCGATGAGCCCCTCGGGAGACAGGAGGCAGCATAGCAGGACTGCCCACACAGCCAAAGCAGCCCTTACATCACCACTGCCGTCTGCAGACCTCACCTCATTCTTTTTTTTTTTTTAATTTTTTTTTAACGTTTATTTATTTTTGAGACAGGGAGAGACAGAGCATGAACAGGGGAGGGTCAGAGAGAGGGAGACACAGAATCTGAAGCAGGCTCCAGGCTCTGAGCTGTCAGCACAGAGCCCTATGCGGGGCTCGAACTCACAGACCACGAGGTCATGACCTGAGCCGAAGTCCGCCGCTGAACCGACTGAGCCACCCAGGCGTCCCGACCTCACCTCATTCTGATCTTTACACCAGCCAAAGTAGATACTATTATCAAACTAAGAGACTTGCCCAAGTTTTCAGAGCTACATTAGTTCAAATTGAAGGGCTCACTTGGGGTGAGAAAACCTCACTAGGAGTCTGGAGGTACTGAAACACGGGCATGGTACATATTGTTTGAAATGACGGCGCTTGGCGACTGCAAGAATCAATCTTCAGGAATACCCTCTGGCCTACACGACTGCCCTGTGCTGCAGGGACAGTGACCAGTCTCTGCTGGCGGCAGGATCTCATCATTCCGGCCGGAAGGCCGCAGCCCTGGCCTCCAGCCTCAGCTGTCATTCACTTGCGGTGCGACTTTGGGAAAGGCAGCTGGGCTCTTGTGAGTGAGGCACTTATCACGGCACCACATGAGAAGGAGACACTCAGTAAGAGCCAGTTCCTGTTGTTCCCTGGGCCTCAGTTTCCCCATCTGGAGAATAAAGATGTTCCGCTAGAATCAGTTTTCAAACTATGGTGCACAGCGCTTTGGGGATGTCAGTCTGGATCTGTATCTGGTCTGGACTGAGAGATAAGAGAAAGAAAGGAAGGGGATCCCTGGCTGCCCCTGATTTCAACCAGGGCTGCTGACATTTATCCATTTTTACACACCAGCTTTCTCGGGAGATATATATATATATATATATATATATATATATATATGTGTGTGTGTGTGTGTGTGTGTGTGTGTGTGTGTATGTATTTATGTATGTATTTTGCTCTAAAATAATTTTGAAAACCATTGTGCTCAATATTATCTGAGATCCCTTTTAGCTAGTCCAGACTATGATTCCAGGCCTGATTGGGATTTTTTAAGTGGGGGCATTAAACAAATATTTACCGATTGCCATCATGTCATTTACCGAGTGACATTCCCTGCTGGCTGCTTTACAATGTTCACTTCGGCTGCTGTAGGGAAAGCAGACCACAAGGGTATGTGTATGACAGATATCCCAAGATCCACTCATACTCAACCTTCTTTCTATAGCAACAGAGCCTGATTTCTAGCTGGACACCTGGCTATGCAGAACAGTCTCTGTTCACAGTCACCCAGGTAGCTAGGTGTGGCTGTTTGACTATATTCTGAACAACGTGTACAAATGGAAGTGGGCGCAATCTGTGGGCCACGCAGTTAGAAAAAAAAGAGGGTGTGCCTTCCCCTTCTCCCTTTCTTCTTCCCAGCTGGGCAGAATGCAGACACGGTGGTGAGCAATTTACGTAAGCAAAGGAAATACCTTACAGAGGGTAGGGCTACAAACACAAGGAGCCTGACACTGTGGGACTGCCACACGGTCCTGGACTGCTTTCACCCAGCTTGATACATGAGCAACAACAAACTCTTGTCTTGTTCAAGCCACTGTTGGTTTGGGTCTCAGTTGGAGTACCAAACATGGATATACATATACATACATATACATAGGTACACATACACCAAATTTATACGTATATGTATAAACACACATACTCATTAATGCAGAGTACAAGAGTGGGAACAGAGAGATCAGCTAGAAACGTTTGAAATAGTCCAGGCAGAGATGATGGCGATTTGGAAAAAGGTAGTAGCTTTGAAGATGATGAGAGGCTCAGATGGGTTTGGGAGGTATTGCAGAGATACAGGTGATGAGATTTGTTGGTGGGGTGAATGTGAGGCATAAGAAAAATAGTCACGGGTGATTCCAAGATTTGAAATAATGTGCTGCCAGATGGAGAAGATTAGGAAAAGAGCATGGATGGGGTTGGAGGTCAGGAGTTCATTTGGGACATGACAACTTTGAAACACCTGGTAGATATCCAAGTGATGGGTGGGCATTTGGATTCAGGCATCGGAATTTCAGGGGACAGAGAATTGCCTTAAGCATAAAAACAGACCTTTGGGGCAAAAACGTAGGGTACAAAATAGAATTCCACAGAGAATATCTGATCAAGCTACTGCCTTGTCATTTCCCATAATTGTAAAATGGCTTTTAATTAACTAGCTCTGTAGACCACTGGGCACTGGGAAACCTGTGGGACAAATCACTGCTCTGTGTGTGCAGCTTGGGAAGTGTAACCTCACATCTGAACAGCTCAGAGTTCCCAAGGCCATCTGAACAGCTCAGAGTTCCCAAAGCTCATAATTACCCTCTGAGAAAGCTTTCTAGGGTGAATGGCATTTGGGAAAGTTGGGAAGTTGGGGAACTGGATTTTCAATCCAAAAGACAAAGGAAAGAATGGTCAGAATATCAGGCTTGGAGTCCTGGACTCTCTCTATAAGGTCCTTATGATATGAGATAAGTCATCTAATATCCATCCATGAATCTTTCCATCCATGCATCCAGCCATCATCTGAATAGATGATCTCTAGTGTCATTTCCTTTCTCTTAAATCTCCCACATCCTTCCACCAGGTGGCCAGGCTATGCTGCTTCTTGCCCAGGTAAGACAAGAGAGGAAACCACCTGGAGAATAGAAGCGTATAGAGGAAGAAGAAGAAGAAGAAGAAGAAGAAGAAGAAGAAGAAGAAGAAGAAGAAGAAGAAGAAGAAGAAGGGGGAGGGGGAGGGGGAGGGGGAAATAATATAGGGATACCTTTCTAGATAGAAATGGGTAATGGAAAGCTATTCTGGCATCAGGGTTTGGGGCAATGGACAGAGGGAGAAGAAAGCCCAACCTGAACGCTAAGCTCTCTGAAGTAATAGCTCTTTTGTGAGAGAGGTGAGGGGAGAGTAGTGCAGAATAGTTTGCTCCTTGAGTCTCAGTGTCTAGCTCTAAACCAAGTCTCAGGTTCAACATGGCATCGTGTCCAACACAGCATGGTTATATAAGCAGTCAAGCTAAGAAGGTGTCTAAGGGCAATATCACAGAGGCTGCACACTAACTTGGGGGTAATAGAGAAACAGAGCATTCCTGGAAGCCCCAGAATTGGGGTCAAGAGCTAGAAGCCACAGAGAACAGGGACCTTACAACTAGAGGGTAAAGCAGGTATGAAGCTGTCAGCATGAGGGGCTGTGGATGGATGGATGATACCCAGAAGACATCAGATATTATAAACTCCTCAATAGACATCTACCCAGTGCTCCAAAGGACCAAGCTAAACCTGCCAGCCCTCTGGAATAGGTACCCTGAGACCTATAGGAGCTCTTGGACCAGGACCCCTTCTCTCATCTGTCCTCTCTTTCCTGCCACTCCATCACCATGGGCATGCATAAACTCACACCTGCACCCAGACACCATATCTTGGGAGAGAAGGAAAGCTTTTTGAATGAGAAAAGAAGCAGTATCGATAAGGGGCTTGAGTTTAAATGAACTAGCAACCCAACACGACTGGCTTTGGCAGGAAGAGACTGCCTGAATCCCACATAAACTGAGTTACTTCCAGTTGGCAACTTTAAGGACGATTTTCCACCCTCAGTGGGAATGGGGATGTGAGAGCAAAATAAATTCAATCACCGCCGAAGAAAATCATGTTGTTTTGCACATCAGAGTTGTGTGTGACTTTTTAATTTCCTGCTATAATCCTTTCACTTATTTGTCCCACAAACATTTACTGAGTGCTTACATTCTATCAGGAACTAAAGAGAAAGATGGGCAAGATTTTTCTGCCCTCGAGAAGTGTAGCGATTGGGATGGGGGGCACTACTCACAATCCCAGTACGAGGTTAAGACGTGCTGCAATAGAGGCCAGCACAGAAGAAAAGCAAAGGGTGCTCACCCCAGCCTGGGCAGTCAGGAAAGACTTGCTGGAGGAGGTGGTGCCTAACCTGCATCTTTGGGGGTCAGTAGGAACTGACCAGGCAGAGAAGGACAGACAGAAATGGTGGCATTTATTCCTGTGTTTATTTCTTCCCTTTTTCTTTCCTTCCTACCTTCCTTCCTTCCTTCCAGTAATATTTGCTGGGTGCCTACCAAATTCAAAAATTGATATAAGCAGTGGGAATACAGCAGTAAATGATACGTTGAGATCCCTGCCCTGGTGGAATTTATATTCTGGTGGGAAGAATGCGATTATAAACACAACAGAATAAATATGTAATAGAATATCAGGTAGTGACAAATGGCAATGAAGAACAAATAAAGTTTGTCCAGTAAGGAGTCAGAAGGAGGCAGTGGGGAAGGTGAGAGAGGGGCCAGAGGTTATTTTGAGTTGAATGAGAGGGGAGGACTCTGATGAGGTAAGATTCAAGCGGAGATGTATTTGTTTTTTGTTTTTTTAACGTTTTTTATTTATTTTTGGGACAGAGCGAGACAGAGCATGAACGGGGGAGGGGCAGAGAGAGAGGGAGACACAGAATCGGAAACAGGCTCCAGGCTCTGAGCCATCAGCCCAGAGCCTGACGCGGGGCTCGAACTCACGGACCGCGAGATCGTGACCTGGCTGAAGTCGGACGCTTAACCGACTGCGCCACCCAGGCGCCCCAAGCGGAGATGTATTTGAAATGAGAGCCTTAAACGTGTGACCCTCTGGAGACACAGCAGGTGAGGCAGAAGGAACAGCGAGTGCAAAAATCCCCGAGGCCGGAGTTTCCTGGACAACTTCAGGAACAGCCAGGAAATCAAAGGGGCTGGAGCAGAAAAGGAAAGGAAGAGAGGCAGGGAGTTAAGCCGGAAAGGTATCCAGCACCGGTTGAGACAGAGCCGTGCAGGTCATGGTTAGGAGTCTGGATTCTGTTCCAAGGGTGAGGAAAAGCCATTGAGGTTTCAAGGCATAAGATAGTAGTGAGCACTAGGGAACTTACAAAAAGTCCAACATGACTGGACTGGCAGGTTCACATGAGAGATCATGAAGGAATGAACCAGAGAGGTCAGCCAGACACCAACAGCCAGGAGAGCTGCTGGGATTTATCCGAAGCACAATGGAAGTGTTGACTTGACATGACCAGAATCGGGTGTTGGAAAAATGAGTCGTAGGCGTTTTGGAGGATGGATTAGTAGAACGGGAGAGTGGTATAGGAAAGAGAGGGCAAAGTAAGGGGAAAAACAAAAACAAAAAACCAAAACAGAACAATAAGGCTGGTGTAGGGGCGCCTGGGTGGCTTAGTTGGTCAAGTGTCGAACTTTGGCTCAGGTCATGATCTCGCAGTTGGTGAGACCCAGCTCCACATCTGGCTCTGTGCTGACTGTGTGCAGCCTGCTTCAGATCCTTTGTCTCCTTTTCTCTCTGTCCCGTTCAGGATCTGTCTCTCAAAAATAAAATAAGCATTAAAAAAAAAAGAAGACTGGTGTAATCATCCGGGGGAGAGCTGGCGACCAGGCAGATGCCAGGAAACAGGGCACTAAGTGAAGTAGAACAAAGTGTGACTGGATTTGGGAGGTGAGGGAGAAGGAGGAGACTGGTTTTCTTCTCCCTCTGAGCCGTCTTGTCCATTCCCACGGACCGAAACACCATCCTCAGGATAGTAACTTCCTCAATTATATCCCCAGCCCAAATCTCACCTCTGAGCTCTCATCCCCAGCTCCCTCCTTGGCTTCTCTGTTGCCTCACAGAAATCTGTGTGTTCCAACAAAAGCCTCGATTGGCCCCCATGTGCCCCTCCCATCCAGTCTTTCTCACGTTAGTGACAATGCCATCCACACAGCTGATCAAGCCAGACAGGCACCTAGGGGTTGGCCTTGACTCTTCACTCCCTCCCCATGAGCACTCCGCTGCAATTCCTAACATTTTAAAATGCATTTTGAGTCTGTTCACACTTGCTTAGCCATAGTCACTGTCATCTGTGGCTCAAGTCGTGAGTCCAAAAAAGCAATGCAGAAGACAATTCAGCTCCAGAAAATACCGGAACTTCTACTTATATTTATTGTAGCATGTCCTTTGTAACTTATTTTCTTGTATTCATTTCATAATATACATTCTACGTTAGTGTGGCAGTGTTGATAAGAATAGCCAACACGTAATGAGACCTATGATGAACTGGACCCTGTTCTGAGCACTATTCATTAATTAGCTCATATAACTGTCCCAACAAGCAGGTGAGGCTGCTATTATTATTATACAACTGATTTTGCCAATGCGAAAACTGATGCGCAGAAGTTATAAATGCCACAAGATCGCACAGCAGATAGTGCCTGTGGTGAACGAAGAGATGGGCTGTATTTCTGTCCCTTGAAAGGACATGATAAGCCCCAATTGCCCATTCTTCCTGGTGCCCTCAGCTCCTCTCAGTGTAGCTCCAGCCGGACATCTGGGAGAGGTCATGGCACAAGGAGCATCCCCATCCACAGGGGGATTCCTCTAAGGAGCTCCCTCCTCCAGTGCATGCCTTGTGGCAAGCAGAGACTTTATCAAATGGTTTC
Organism: Lynx canadensis; assembly: GCF_007474595.2. Classification (NCBI taxonomy): domain Eukaryota; kingdom Metazoa; phylum Chordata; class Mammalia; order Carnivora; family Felidae; genus Lynx; species Lynx canadensis. The sequence continues at coordinate 47,320,934 of NC_044310.1, read as the reverse complement.
ATAGCTCTGGAAGCTTCCTCTGCCGGGTCCTGCTCATTCCCCTCCCAAGGTTACTCCTCCGTAGAGTCCAAACTGCATCTCAGCGTCTACTTCCTGGTACACCCAACAGACCCATTGCCTGGGCAATGTTGATGACTCTTTGTGCATCCCCATTATCCTGTTTTTCTTTCTGTCTTCGCATTTGCCACACTGCATTGATCTTTTTGGTTTCCGAGTCTGGTGTGTGTGTGTGTGTGTGTGTGTGTGTGTGTGTATGCACATGCGCATGCGCGTGCGCACACACACACACACACACACATGCTCAATGAGTGCACCCATGCATCAAAATATATATAAACTAAAATTTGCCATTTTAACCATTTTGATGTGTGCAATTCAGTGGCTTTAATTATGTTCACACTGTTGTGCGACCATCACCATGCTCTGATTTCAAAACTTTTTCACCACTCCAAACAGAAACTCTGTGCCTGTTAAACTATAACCTGAGTCTGATTTTTAGACACCAAAACTAAGCTGAGTTCCATCAGGACAGTGATTCTATCTGACTCATCTCAATCTGTAGCTTCTAGCAGGACCTGGCATATATTAGGCATCAACGATATTGCTTACCAGACCAAAGAGTTATAAGAAAATTTCTTCTGAGGTATCTGAGAAAACTTGGATGAGGTGACATTTCATTGGAATCTTAAAAGATGGAAGACTTCAGGAGGTGGGCAGGAGGGAAGGGCATCCCAGGCTGAGGAAACAGGAGGACAGGGCAAGCTCTGTTGGTCCCTAACTCGAAGTCAACGTCCCCTCCCAGAACTGCAGTTTTGTTTAGGGCAGCCAGGCGCACAACTCAAACTTATATACATTTCCTAGCCTCTTGTTCATTCAGATCCAGGTGGCCACGTAACAGGTGTAGCCAGTGAGATGTAAGCAAAAGACTAATGGTGACTTCTGGGGTTGGTTCATATTCCTGAAATGGGTATTGCCACTTCCTCTTTGATTTCTTTCTTCTTTTTCTCATCTGGAATGTAGATGGAGTTACTGGAACAATACTAGACATCTTGCAACCTTGCACAATTGTGTAGTCCTTGTCCTGACATTTTTAAGCCACTGAATTAGCAACTCTAGACTTCTGTGTGTGTGTGTGTGTGTGTGTGTGTGTGTGTGCATGTGTGTATAATTCCTACCTGTAAAACTTGCCTGAGATTTTTCTATTTGCATTTAATATAAGTCTTAACCAATACGATGGTCATCAGTTTTAGAAGCAATGGCAAACCTGGATAACGAGACTCTGAGCACAACCTCAAGAACCATAGGTGGCTCTGGCCACCAGAAGAACTTCTGCTTCCTCTGCCTCAGGGAACTGGCAGCCAAACGAGGAAGCTGCCTCTGCAGCTGCTCTCTGCCAGGATCAGGAAATCACCCGAATCAGAAAAAGCCACAGTCTAGAAGCTAACATGACCAGGAAGCCACCACAATCAAGAAGTGTCTCAGGAGAGCCAGACCTCCTGTGCACTTGCCAGCAGAGCCACAGAAGCAGGCAGGCGAGGCCGCCTTGTCATTCCATCTTTCAAACCCTGCTTGAGCGCATCTGACTGATAGAACTCATTCATATCCAGAATTTGTACCACAAAGGAACCTGGGAAACGTGGTCTTTAGCTTTCCAGCCAATACATGCTAGGAGGGTGGAGTAGAAATTGTATGCCATGGATGACATCTGCCTCAGCCTGGGACAAAGTTGTTCTCCTTCTCCCCCTGGCCCAGTATTGATCGTCTTCCCGGTTAGATGCCCCATGTCACTTCCTTGCTGAAAATACCCATGCCATTCTGTACTTTTCCATTACAGATTATACATTCACCATCCTCCCACTCTAAGAGCTTGTCTGTCTTCTCTGAGAAGCTCCACAATAGCAGAGACTATCTGTCTTGCTCACCCCTGTGTCCTCAGGAGTTTGCCCAGCGCATGCTACACTACAACCTCTTGTATGAAATGAGTGAATGTATTGCATGAATTAATGACTGGATTGACAAAGGACAGCATGGGGGTAAGAGCTATGGAACAGTGGGTCATGAGGCAAGTACAGACATCATTTGGAGGAAAATTCTTCTGAACAGGAGGGGGTTTCCATCTCTGTGATTTGCTTTGCAGAAGTAGATACACTGATAAGTATAAAGTATGGCAGACGTGGATATCATCTGGAAGAATCCATCACACTCTCAGTAATGTTCATAAGCAGCCTTGAACAGAACCAGATGCTTCTAAGAGAATGGCATTTCCCTTTCACTGGTCTCTGTCTCCAATAAGAAACATTAGTCCCCAGAGTATTTGACTTTGAGGAGCCTAGAGATGAATGAGATGCTCAGAAGCCTAAAAGATGCAGGTATAGTCTTTGTTCAGAGGTTGCCCATAGCCTAGTCTTCAGAACAGACTGAATCTCAGAGAAGGAACATTTCCCATATAGCTCTGGGACAGGAATGTTTTGAATACAGATTCACTTCTCTAGGATTTGACCTGACACCTTGTTCGCCTGTGGGGCCTGGATCTTTGTGGAAGCCTAGCCATAATACTGAAACGTTTACTTCTCTGAAGAAAGAGCCTGAATGGCACTACCTGTTTGACACAGTAATGCTTAGGCTCTGGCTGAAAATCCAGTCTATCCGAAGCTCTTTTCCTCTAAATAGAGGAACCAGTTGCATTGGATGGACCAAGGTCTTGTGCCAGATGAATGCAGAGCCACTTTGGGGGTTCCCAGCCCCTCTGCCTCTTGTTCCAAAAAACTGATTACAATGGAAATTGTTAGCAGAGTGAGTTTAGTAACAGCCCAAAGGCAGCAAAGCCCAGGGGAGTAACTAGGGCTGGTCCAGGGAGAACCACTGCTTTGGGTCTTAGTTTTGATACCTGTTGTCTAGGGTCACACTTCCCCCAAGATACACACAACTATGGACAACAAAACTAAAGTTTGCAAGATCAAGGTGACCTACAAAAGAGGTATTAATTAGAACTTTATAATATGTGTGTATGCATATGTATACATATATATGTAAGTATGAAGTACAGCTATTTATAAGACATTGATAGATAGTGGTCATGGTCATGTAAGATGTTGAGGACCCGCTTATGCCTCATTCTCACTTGATATCAGTATTGATCCATTCACCCCCAATCCACACCACCCATGAATCCTCCTGCCTTGCTTATAAATCTATGAAACATTTAATTTTTTCTTTCAGTGCTACTGTTACCTTTGTTACTACTTTCTTGGTTTAGGATAGTCATGAAGAGGTGAAGCTATGGAGTCAGACTTTGTCAGTTTAAATTCCAGATCTACTACTTGCTGCTGTGTAACCTAGGAAAATTAACCTAATGTTTCCCTGTCCCAGCTCCTACTTTGTAAAATGGAGATTAAAATATCCTCACCATGTGGAATTGTTGTCGGAATTGAATGGAGTAATCTATATGGCATTTGAAATTAAGCTTGGCATATTGGAACTCCTCAATGATATTCATTATCCTTCTTATAATTATTGTTCTTAATATTCATGTGTAGCACTCTTTTACTGTTTAGAGGAATAGCTTTCATGGATTTTATGTAGTAAGCCAAATGTATGGGTTAAATGACAGATCAAATTTGTTTCTCTCCCATTCTCCATTCTGGGACAATGAATAGAGCAAGTGAGCATAGGTTGATCGATCTCTGGATGAGCTAGAACTAAAGAAATCAAACTTACTGAGCAAATGTTCAGATTTCAGAGAAAGGAACTATGGCATTAATTGGGTTGTCTTGGGCAGCAAGCAACAAATCCTGCACAAACTGGGTTAAGCTAGAGGCAAGCACATTAGTTCACATAGCAGATGTCCAACAGTAGGGGAGGCTTCAGGAGTTGGTTGATTCAAAGATGTGATGATGCCATTTTGGTCCTAGGTCTTGTTCTTTTCATCCCTCCCCTCTGTCTTATGTAGCACTGGCCTCCTCCTAAGCCTGGCTCCCCTGTGTTCATATGGTGGCTGCCAATGGCATCCAGGACACATGTGTCTTCTTTGCCATCCCGGGAGGGAGAAAAAAAGGCTAGATGCCCCTGAAATATTCTTTTCTGGCCTTTCCAGGAGACTCTCCTCATGACTTGGGGACCTCCCCACATCTACCTGGAAAGGAGAATGATGTTGCCATGGTTTCTGCAGACACATCAGATGGGGTGGCATGGATGTCGGAGTTCAGTCACTGTGACCTTTGTAGGGATCATATGAAGAGGCTTTCAAATGGTGCCAAGACTTACCTACTTTTATATTTATCAAGTGTCAACAAATCGGGATGTTCTATTTATCCTTTGCTGGACAACAAATGATCCCAAACTTAGTGGTTTGCAGATACAATTATTATATCTCACAGTTTATGGGTCATGATTTCAGGCAGGGCTCAGCTGGGAGATACTTGAGCTTCATGTGATTTTGATGGCGGTCACTCATTGGTATCAGCTGGCAGCCAGGCTGGTCTGAGGGTCCTAGGATGTCATCACTTGAATGATTGGCTCCCTGGGGACAGCTGCGGGCTGGACTGCACTGGACACTTCTCCCTTACTATGTAGTCTCAGGACCTTTCCATGTGGTCTCTCTAGCAGAGGGGCTGGTCTGCTACCCAGCTGTAAGAGACAGACTGTGAAGGAAAAGATGATTCCAAATTATCTGAAATGTTATCTTCAGTACATGTAAAAAACATAAAGGAATAGGCATGTAACTTTTTTTTAATGTTTATTTATTTTTGAGGGGGGGGGCAGAGAGTGGAGGAGGGGCAGAGAGAGTCAGAGACACAGAATCTGAAGCAGGCTCCAGGCTCTGAGCTGTCAGCACAGCCAGACGCGAGGCTCAAACTCACAAACTGTGAGATCATGACCTGAGCTGAAGTCAGACACTTAAACAACTGGGCCACCCAGGTGCCCTGGCATGTAACTTTTAATAATACTTTGTCTCCCTTCGTGCCCACTAAATGGAGGTGTCTATTTTTAAAATATTGGTTTGAAGAGGTACTGCTTTGTCATACCAGGGTGCCAGTGTCACTGGCTGGCCCTGTCCTGGGTAAGCTGTGAGGTTCTCTATCCTTCCCATCAGCCCTTCTTGGTCTAGGGCTCCGCCATATCTCTGGGATGTCCCAGGAGCCTCCGATCTGAACCTCCTGCCACCAGTCTTATCCTTGAGAGGCCCACTCATCCTATGTGTTGTTTTCCACTGTGGTGTTTCTGAAACACAAATATGCTCAGACCATTCCCTTGCCCAAAGTCAATATTGGGTTTCTTTCAACAACCAGAGAAAATTCAAACTCTTCAGTATGGCTCATAAGCTTTTCCTCTCCTGGGTCAAATCCCCCAGTCTATCAGTGCAATGTAAGCTGAAAGAGGGCAGGGATCTTACCTCTCTTATCTGTTGCTTTATCCCCAGGACCAAGACCAGGCCTGGCATCTAGCAGGCATGTCATAAGTATTTATGGAAGGAAGATAAGAAAGGAGGAGGAGAAAGGCAGTGGAAGAAAGGAAGGAAAGCAGAAAGTTAGTTCCTGTAGCCCCCTGTACTTCACCTAACATAATGCTCACTTTTAGTTTAATGTCTGGCTTCCTCATGGATGGTAAGGTGCATGGGGGTAGTGAATGCACCATACCCACTGCTCCTAGCACAGTGCCTGGAATAAATCAGGTGCTCTAAAACATTTCTAAAACAAGTGAATTAATTAATAATGTGCTAAGTGTTTAAGGCACATACACAGAGGGGTAAAAACCTGGAAGAAAGGCCTGTTGATTCTTTGGAGTTTAGGAGTGGAAATGGAAAGGAGACAGGACATGAATGAGTCCTTGGATGGTGATGCCAATTGCTTCCACTTTTGGGCCTAGCCTCACAGGAGTCTGAGTGACTGGTCCCCTTTAGGGCTCTGGCCCTGGAAGTTTGAGTCCTTTGCTCAGTCCTGATATCCCTTTTGTGTATCCAGTTTTCTTCTTTGGTGGAGGTATCCAACCCTGCTAGTTTTTTTTTTTTTTTCTTTTTTTTCCAAGAGAGTGAGTCTTTTGAAGCGATGTGTGGACTGCCTTGCCTCAGCCTCCTGGAATGTGACCTCATTCCTTCCCCAGGTCAGTCCCCTCATTAAGCGGCCTGCCCAGTCCTGCTCCATCAGGCAGCCTGCCAGGCATGCACTTGGCATAGGAGTGCCAATTCAGGCACCAACGCAGCCTTCACTATTGAAGAGCATGGACTTCAGACTCAAACAGACCAGATTTTTGGATCCCGAATCCATCGCTGATTAGCTGTGTGGTCTTGAGCAAGTCCCTGCCTTGACTCGATCATCTGTAAAGAGGAGTTAACAATAGTGCCTAGTTCATAACATATTTGTAAGGATTAAATCAGATACGCCATAAGCCTACACCAGAGAGAGCTCAAAAACAGGTGGAGGTTATTTTTCTGCTGAAGGACTTCTGTCCTCGGCAAGTCATGAATTTCTTTGGGATGGAGCAGGGATGAGGGAGAGAAGGGGCGGGGGTGGGGGGTGGGGAGCATGTACTGAACACTTACGATGTACCAGGCACTGGGCTGGCATGTCCACAAGAGCTATCTTCCCCACACCACACAACAGCCCTTTTGCCGTGTCTAACATTAGCCCCATTTTCCAGCAGAAGGCATGCAGACTGTAGAGGAGACAAACTGTCGGAATGCAGGCTCTAAAACGCACTTGCCATGTGAGCCTGGGTAAGGCCCTTCCCCTCTCTGGGCCTCAGTTCTCCACCGGTTCCTGTGTGATAGGCTTTCTGTGTGGGCTAAATGAGTCAGTGCTACATAAAAATGCTTACCTGAATGATGCTCGGTATGTGTGACTTCTTCGTTCCCAAGGGGACCCTTGGTTAAGAGCAGGGTTCGAATGGAGAGAGGGAGCACGTGGGGACATGGCAGGAAGAGGCATCCCCGGGCGTCACGATTCTGGAGGGGACGCATTCTTTGACTCCGCAGAGGTGGGCTGCTATAAACACCATGAGTGTTTGGGCTGTTGGGCTGGCACAGAGACTCTGATGGCTGGCCATCTCCATTCCTGACCTTTGGGTTTACTAATGAGTAACGGTAATCACACCAAATTAGAAGCTGAGGTCCTCAAAAGCAAAAATTCTATCTTTTTTCATCTTTCGCACCCTAGAAGGCACTTAAAGCGAGCTAAACAAGTGAATGCGCTCTGCAAAGAACTGTGCCCAGGTCGAATCCACTGCACTTGATGAACATCACACACACCTACACACACACACACACACACACACACACACAGGACAACTCCTCTGCCACTTTCCTTTGTGTGCCAAAGACAGAAACTTGTACTAATGCAGGCAGGGGAGAAGCACTGGCCTGGAAGGCAGGAGCTAGGTTTCTTTTTTTCTTTTTCTTTTTCTTTTTAATGTTTACTTATTTTTGAGAGAATGAGAGAGACTGAGCACAGCGAGGGAGGGGCAGAGAGAGAGGGACACAGAATCCGAAGCAGGCTCCAAGCTCTGAGCTGTCAGCACAGAGCACGATGCGGGGCTCAAACCCACCGACCGTGAGGTCATGACCTGAGCTGAAGTCAGAGGCTCTACTGACTGAGCCACCCAGGCGCCCCAGGAGCCTGGGTTTCTAATCTCAGTGCAGCTCTGCTTGCCATCTGATCCCAGGCAAGTCACTTCCCCAAACTGGGCCTTTGTTTTCCCATCAGTGAAATGAAACAGTTGCAAATAGATGGTGGGGTCCCCTCTAACTCACAAACTGTGATTGTGTTTGTGTCTGGAGTTTCCTCAGTCAGGGATGCTCTAAAGGAAGGGAGACATGGGCAGAAGGTGGTTGAGCTGGCAGAACTGGCCACCTATAGGTACAAGAGTCAGGGGTTTCCCAATACCCCATAGCTGGAAGAGGGCAGAGTGCCCCAGAGCCAGAATATGGTACCTTTCTCTTTCCTGTGCTTCTGCCCCTCCCTAGAAACCAAGGCCTGTGGTCCCCATTCCAGCTCCTCCCACCTGTCTCTGTCCTGTGATGCCGGCATCTGACTTGAGGCTTTCCTGAAAATAATTAGAGCTTTTGCTCCTTTGCCTATTTAAGCTGGATGCGGATGGGAAACCCTCTGCGACAGGGAGGAGCAGGGAGGCTCCATACACCTTAGCAACGTTGACTTATTTGTCACAAACAGGTTGGCTGAGCTGGGCGGCCAGCACCCTGTTTCCTGTTGTGATTCGTGCCACACGGAGGTAATCCTGATGTTTGAAAAAGTGCTGGTTTGGGACAGCAGAAACTAGCACTTCTGCTAAGCTAAGAGTGAGCAAACTACAAACCACGGGCCAAATCCTGTGTTTGTATGACCACCTGTTTTTATACGGTCTGTGATCTAAGAATGTATTTTACATGTTTCTTTCTTTTTTTTTCATTTTTTAAAATGTTTACTTATTTTTGAAAGAGAGAGAGAGCACGCGCTCGAGCATGAGCAGGGGAGGGGCAGAGAGAGAGGGAGACACAGGATCTGAAGCAGGCTCCAGGCTCTGAGCTGTCAGTACAGAGCCCGATGTGGGGCTCAAACTCACGGACTGCGAGATCATGACCTGAGCTGAAGTCGACCCTTAATCGACTGAGCCACCCAGGTGCCCCTGTATTTGACATTTTTAAATAATTCTATAAGTATGCCCAGAACAGCCATGAGTTTTGCTCCTTAGCCAACAAAGCTTAAAATACTTACTATCTAGCCTTCTACAAAAACAGTTTGCTGACCTCTGCTCTAAGTTTTTCACATAGATGAAGTCCTAATCCTCACAATAACCTTAAGAAGTGGGTACTATTGTTCCCATTTTACGGAAGAGAAAACAAGAGGCCAAGAAGAGTTAAGTATTTTACTGAAAATCAAACAGCTGGCAAAAGGTAAGGTCAGGCTTTGAACTCAAGCAGCTGGTTTCTGTGTTCCTTCTTAAAACCAAAGGAATGTTTTCACTAACTGGCTGTGTGACCTTGAAGAAGTCATCGCAAGGTCTCTGCTAAGAGAGGCAAAGCCATTGAACTCCATTAGAGGTTCTAAGTTGAGGGTGGGAGGGTCCTTGAGACAAATAAACTCCAGGGAATCCGAGATACCACCAATGGAAACCTAATCAAGGTTAATGAGTTTAGGGTAAAGGTTAGTGTTTGTGAACAGTTGCTTTCATTTGAGGAGAGAATCTGGCAATCTCCTCAGAAATGGATTCCATGACTCAAAACAGATGAGAGCTACTGGACTAGCTTTCTTGGAAAGTCGTTTCCAGGTTTAACGTTCTTTGATGTTACCAGTTTGGGTTGTCATTTTTGTCCTTCAGGTGTTATCTTTCTAGGCTGCCCAAATGTTATTTCTTTCAGTCATCTTTTTTGTGTACACGTTACCTATTGGATTGCGTTTTTCCCCCACCCCCTACCCTCAAAGCTCTACGTACTCATCCCTGAGAAACACTAGAAAAAGCCAACACGCTTAAGAGCAAGGGAGGTTTTTCTAGCGACGTGTTCTGTAACTAGGTGAATAACTCATGTTGGTGGGGAGGGCAGGCACAAGACTGCATAACCCTTTATTGCAATATTCATGTTTCTGTGTTATCTGTTCAACAAATATGCACTGAGCCCTGACTTGATGGTCATTGCTGTGTGGACTGTGAGGTCCTCAGAGTCAGGGGTTAGGTGCTAATCTGCCCTTCAGCCTCTTGGCCTAGTACGGACCTGGCACATGGGAGGCACTCGTGAGCACTAGAAATTAATGCCTGGCTGGCTGGATGAAGAGATGGAGAACGGGTGTACGAGAAACCAGCAGTGTGGGTGGGAAAGGGGGTGTGTGGTGCCGAGCAGGTTAGTTCTGTTGGCTCCCCATTGCCTTTCCAATCAGCAGACTCCTGTGTTGTTGGAGAAGCTTTGGAAGGCAGTCTTCATTTTCCCAACAGCCACAGTTTGAAAGGTTATAGCTGAAGGTTAGCTGACACAGCCAGGACTTCCCACATGAATCCAGAGAAATGAATCCGATTTCTTGCATCCCACTTAGGCCAGAGGAACAATGGGGGCTTCCTGGTCCTTTTTCTTGGACTCAGACATCCCCCGCATTGGAGAACAATGAGCTCTCCTCTCTCCTGCCTTCTCATTCTGCCCAGACTTCTGAACTTTTCCTCTCTCCCACTCCTCCTTGCCTCTACTTCCGTCCGCAGTCAGACTCACAGCTGCTGAGGGTAGGAGTGCAAGCCCCTCCACACAGCTGGCTCCTGGGCTGATGGGTCTGGAGACATCTCCAGATAAACAGCTGCAGAGGCAGGGACGAGCAGAGGGCAAACCACAGCACAGGACAGGGCGGGGGTGCCCGAGCCGGCGGAAAGGCAGCACAGGAGCTAAGGAAAGTATCTGCTGCGGGGAAGGCTGGAAGGGTCTGTCCTGCTCTTGAGCTTTGGACAAGCCATTAACCTGTGCTCGGCTGGACTTTCTTCATCTGCACAGAGTGCGTAATGCCTTGTCTGTTTCCCTCAAAGGGTGAGTTCAACCAAGATGCCAGATAGCAAAACTGTAAGTTGTCCTATAAAATTGAAGGCGTATCATTACTTGGATTCAGTTGAGAGACTATTCAGATGCTCTGATTCAGTAGCTATAGAAGAAAAAGAAAGTGGTGATGTGGTTTGAACTGGTATAGGAATGAACTTGTACAAAGGTGTTGTGGAGGCTAAAACATTTGTGTTCAGGAAAACTCACAGGGTCTGGAGTAGCATGGTGTAACAAAGACCACAATCTCAGAACCAGGCAAAAATGAATGTGAATTCCAGCTCTGCCATTTACTATCTACAGATTCTCAGGCAAGTGCCCTTTGGCATGAGTTTCTTATTTGTGAGGCAAGAAAAACAGAACCTACCTCATTTAGATGATGTAAGGATAAAGATAACCCATGTGAACAGCTGGCCAAAAACAGGCTCTGAGTATATTGTAGATCTTACAAATACTGCCCAGACATCATCTGCTCCAAGAAAACAGGGAATTAGTAGTTAGGTAGGGGACAGCTGGGGTTACACCTACCCTCCTAGACAGAAGAGTGAGGCAGGTCAACAGAAACAAACCCTCCTTCACAACTTCCACAGATTCCTCAGCTGGTATCTCCCCAGACTGCCTCGTTCCATAACATCATGTGTTGAGCTACAATGTTTTGCATTGCTCCAAGAATGGAAATTCAGATAGTTTGTGAAGATCACAGAGGCACAGAGTTTCCCTGAATATTATGATGAACTTTCTCATGGAGCTGGTTGGGATTGGGCCGGGCTGTCTCGTGGGGAGGATGGTTGATTCATCACCAAAGCAGCGCATAAGCACCTACCTGTTCAGGACTTGGACAAGGGACTCCATACTTTGGGTGGGAGACTGGGATAAAGGACTTCTGATGTCCTTCTCAATAATCCTGAGGAGCATCCCTTGGGCCAGCACTGCCCAACAGGCAGGCTAGTTTGGGAGAGGCAGCAGCAGCACATTTGAGACCTGTCGCCACTGTCCTCACCTTGGAAGGGCCAGAAGTGCTCAGAAACAGCAACACCTCCACACCCCTCACGGGAGCATCACACCTCAGCTGGCTAGCTCTGGGAAAGGAAGCACCATGACTCATAAACATGGGGTTGGAGAAATGTGGCTGCCCTGGGGATGTTGTGATGAGATTTCCCAATCTCTCCTCATTTGCTGCCAAATCTCTCCAGAAACAATGGGCCCAAGAGCCAGTGAGATCAACTACAGAGTGACTACACAGTTGTTGGGTGTTTTATCAGCTTTTTCCTTGAGTGTAAGACCCTTGGAAAAGAAGCCAACTACCACTAGAGGTAGAGACCAGATGCGAGGGGAGGGGGCCAGTTATGGTTTGCACTTCCTGATGAGGAGATCATGACAAGAAGATCATGAAGAGAAGGTCACAGGTAGGAGATACCGAAATGAAATAGTGACACACACTTTTCAGGTGAAACTGCAGTCCCTTTTCAAATCCTGATGGACTACAAAAGCCAAGCAGAGCCACGGATGGCACAGCCAACCTCTCCTAATAAACTGAGTGAGGCCTCACCCAAACAAGCAAACAGAGAAACTATTGTCTTTTCCAGAAAAGTGAAAAGATCAGACATTCCAGTGGCTAGGCTGCCCAGACCCAAACCACACCCACTTTAGAGACCACACCCACTTTACAAACCACACCCATTTTGCCAATCTTTCCTCTTCCATCTACTCCTGTTCATTGAAGACTCTTCAGCAAGACCCCAAACTTTGTCATAGAAAAGTGCAGATGTCCCTGTCACCAGACTTGGGTTCAAGTCCTTCCTCTGCTGAGTTCTAGCAGGGTGATTGTAAGCCTCAGCTTCCTCATCAGGCAAATGGGAACAAGAGTAATTATTTTATAGAGTTGCTGGAAGGACAACAGGGGACCTATTTATAAAGTGCCTGGTACAATGTTGGTGATCAATACATGGCAGTTCATATTAATAACAGAAACTATGGAAATGGGAAAAAAAGACAATTAGAAGCAAAAACAGAAATTTAACCCCAAATACTTCTAAAACTTAACTTGAGGGATTGACTTGTTTTAAAAATGTTTTCATTATAAACATTTTAATAATAATAAACAAGAAAATATAGTGAGTTTATCTGTACCCTACCCTAGCTCTTTTGAATTCTAATGCTTTGTAATACTGTTTTAAACATAATTTTAAAGAAATGAAACATCAAAGCTAGAATCATGTACCCCTTATCTTTTTTGTTGTCTGCAGCCCCTGGGCTGACTTCCCATTCTTTCTATGGTTTCTTGGGGCCTCCTTCCTCCATCCCGAGCTAACAATCACCACAGCTTACTTCTCTGTCTGTGTTTTCTGCATTCTGGCTGAAGGATCACCTGCTTCCCCTGGGGCTCCAAGCTGTCTCTGAGAAGGAAGGGAAACCCTGACCAGCCTTCTTGCATTGCCCATTGTCTCAGTGACTGCTCCTGATAGAGGCCAGAGCTGACCGTGGTCACAGGCCAAGAAGAGTGAGGCGTCTTCCAACCTGGCCCAGGCAGCTTCACAAATGTCACACCATAGAATCCCCACCACGTCACTAAGAGGCAACATCATCGCTGTTCTACAAAAAAAAAGGAAACCAAGCAGAAAGACCTGCCCTTGGCCTGGCAGTGCAGAATTCAAGCACAAGCTGTTTCATCACAGCAACGCAGACAGCAAGGAACACGTCCACTCTAGTGTGGGAGGAAGTCGTGGTTAATGGCCTAAGTCCTAGGGTTTCAGGTGTGGGCTCTCTGCTATGCCCTACACAAGTAGCTCTTTTTTGCTTTTTGCAAAACCAGAACTTTCTAAGGGTAAGAAAGAAAAAGAAAAGAAAATCCGAGGAACATGAGATGAGACTCTATCCTCTTGACTTCTTCAGTCCTCTTCCATTTTTGTTAATTTGTATGTACATGTGCTGTCAGGAGACCCGGATTCTAGGCCTGGCCTTACCACGCACAAGCATGTGACCGTGATCAAGTCCTTCTCTTCTCCTCCCAAGGTCTCTGTTTCCACATTCTGTAACATAGGGGGCCAGGATGACAAGGGCCCTGGGGCAGCTCCCCTCCCTAACAAACAGCTCCTTGGGCCTGATCTTTGGCAATCTCCACAGTCACCAGCTTTGTGCAGAAACCTTTAATGATCTCAAAGCATCCTCACGCTCCTGAGATGGCTGATAATAACAGCTAAGGTTAATTCTACTTAGTACATGCCAAACACTGTGTTGGGTATTTTATATTCTTTATCTTGAGTCATTAAAATAATTATAGATGGTAAGTATTTTTTTTTTACTAATCAGCTAGAGTTTTGTTCTTGTGTTTTGTTTTTAATAAATCACACCCTTATTGGTCTCATACCAAGCAAAGTCAGATAATCAACACCAGTTTAGAAAACAGAGTATAAGAACATATGAGAAGTAGGAACTTCAACTGAAGAAAAGCATGTTCATAATCACAAGGTGGGAAATTATCCTTTTCACAGATGTTGGGGAGATGGAGACATTAAGTTTTAAGAGATAGACATGAAATTTTATAATTAAGGAAACTGAGGCTCCCAGGGGTGAAATAACTTGTACAAAGTCACACAGCCAGTAAGTTATGTGAAACTAGGATTTGAGCCTGAGTCTCACTAGATCCAAAGTCCATTTTCCTTCAACCTCACTGGACTGCTTGCCTCCAGAATCCCCATGTGCTCATAGACTGTCAGACTCTATCTCTATTCCCTATAGCACAGTCTGATGAAAGTTTGGGATCATGCATAAAAGCAAAAGTAACAGTTCATCATTACTCAGTCTTCCTTGAAACTGGGTGTTTGAAGGTTGCGTTAGGGTAAGGATAGAGATTCATGGTTGGAGTAGGCGATGAAAAATGGACAGCAGAGAATTGAAATGGTCACAATGAACACTCCCAGGAATGTATATTGATACTGTAACATTCTGGGAACAACTCAATGTAGGCGATGAGAAATGGACAGCAGAGAATTGAAATGGTCACAATGAACACTCCCAGGAATGTATATTGATACTGTAACATTCTGGGAACAACTCAATGTTAATTAACCCAATAAACATTACCGAGCCCCTAAATATATGCTGGCGCTGGGGTTATAGTGCTCAGATATGGTTCTTGTCCCTGGTATACATTTGACAAGGCTGAGTTCATGGAATGCTTTTGTTAAATACTTGAAAATTAAAATGAAAAAAAAAAATACAAAGAGCTAAAGCTAACACGTGAAATTTTACAGACCTACTCAGAAAAGGGATGAAACGAGAAAGGAGAATCAGAGCTGAGGCTGTGCTTACTTAATAAGCTCATCTTAGGGGCACCTGGCTGGCTCAGTCAGCAAAGCATGTGACTTTTGGTCTTGGGGTTGTGAGTTCAAGCCTTATGTTGGGCATAGAGCTTACTTAAAAAAATAATAAAATATTTTCCAACTAACTCCCAAAAGAATCTATACAAAAACAATAAAAAACAAGCAGCACCAAAACAATCAACCAACTTTTGATTTGGGTTCAGGTCATGATCCCAGGGTCATGGGATCGAGCCCCATGTCAAGCTGAGCATGAAGCCTGCTTAAGATTCTCCCCCTCTCCCTCGGCCCCTCTACCCCTCTCCCCCGCTTGTGCTCTCTCTCTAAAATAAAGTAAAATCAAAATAAATTTAAAAAGTAAAAACAAGACAAAAACATTACTTATCATAGTGTTTGTGTGCCTGTTGGGGGAAAGCCTGGCAGATCATAGAATTTAAGAAAGGAAAGAGGGTGGGGTGGCCCTCCATCTTCCACAGAGGATACTGAGAATGGGCTCCTTTTACCCGCATCCTCCAAACACTTACATGGATGAAAAAGGCCAAGGTTTGGAGACCTCAGAGCTCTAGCGTGAGAAAGGTCCAGCCATTTGGGGCTGATCTAGCTAAGCATCCAAAAGCACCATTGTGGACATTGCTCAGCCCTGAGAACCCTTCCCCATTAGCTTTCCTGCTGCCAGCCTGGGAAGCACTGGACTAACAAGCAGGTAGCTCTGCCCCGTATAGAGGATTGTGGCTACGTAGTCAGGAGCTGGTAGAACAAAAAGGATATTTAAAAAATAAAAATGCAACCTGACATGTTGACCGTGTCTTACATTTTACAAAACTTTGGTATCTACCGTCTCATCTATTTTAGATTTGGTTGTTGGAATGTCTCATGAAATAGAGAGATGCTATTATCTCCATTTTACACATGGGCAGACAGAAGCCCAGAAAAGTCTGGTGCATTACAGGATTTAGGAAAGCACAGAGAGGGAGCACTCCCCTGAGTGCGATAGACAGGGCCTCTCAAGGGAGGCTTCCTGGAAGTGATCCAAGGGCTCAGTAGAAATGCACAATTATGCACTAAATAGATGAGGGGAGAGTACATGACTTGACAAAAGCTTGAAAATGTGAAGAAGACTGGAGACACTAGCAGAATCAAGATGAGGGGGCTGATGGTGGTGGTGACCACGACAGCAGCTGACCCCTATCCATGCTTATACTAAGTGCAGACACTGTTAGAACAGATACTGTTCTAGGCAGTTTATCTACGTCAATTCTCATACCTACCTTGTTAGGTAGGTACTTTTATTATCCCCATTTTACAGATGAGGAAACTGAGGCATAGAGAAGTAGCTTGCCAAGGTCATATATGATCTTGTTTGTCACTTAAAAACTGTGACTTCTACGGGCGCCTGGGTGGCTCAGTTGGTTAAGCATTCAACTCTTGATTTCAGCTTGGCCATGATCTCGCGGTTCATGGGTTCGAGCTCCACATTGGGCTTTGCATGAACAGTGTGGAACCTGATTGAGATTTTTCTCTCTCCCTCTCTTTCTGCCTCTTCCCTGCTTGTTCTCTCTCTCTCTCTCTCTCTCTCTCTCTCTCTCAAAAATAATAAACTTAAATTGTGTGATGGATATCCTTCTTTTAAAAAAAAGTGTGAATTCTATACCAAGAGCACCTCCCACTCTGTTCTCCGCAGAGATAGACACAAATTTGTGATTTAGAAAGCCTTCTCTGACCACAGGGAGGACTGGGTGTTGGAGAAGGGAAAAGACACTGGAACCTGAGTAGGCTTTTGGTTCAAGAGCCTAAACAGAGGGGGGTGCCTGAGTGGCTCAGTCACTTGACTGGCTGACTCTTGATTTCGGTTCAGGTCGTGATCTCAAGGTTGGTCAGATGGAGCCCTGCATGGGGCTCTGTGCTGACAGTGCAGAGCCTGCTTGGGATCCTCTGTCTCTGTCTGTCTGCCCCTCCCCTGCTCATATGCACATGCTCTCTCTCTCTCTCAATAAAATAAACTTAAAAAAAAAAAAAGAACCTGAACATACAAACAGAGGCAGTGGTGGTAGAGAGCCGGGGAGCATTCCCACAGTGCCCGGGGCTTATGGGTAAGAAATCGCCCCTCACGTGACTCTGCTTTCTCTACCTATAAATGCAGAATGGTGTATTTCCACCTGCCTGCCTCAGGAATTGCTCGAAAATTAATGGGGTAGAGGCCTCGCTGGCTTTCATGTGTTAAACAACACCCTTGTACTGCTGCTGGTGTTCATTAAATGCTGAACACATAAAATGTGCTTTGAACGGACGAGCTGGGAATAATTACAGCTTGCTAATTATTGTTAATTTTACCACAGCTTTGAAACCCTGGACTTTCTCAATGATTCAAAAAAGAGATTGCAACCCCTCCATCCCATTAAAGTAGCAACACAGAGGCAGATCAGCCAATTTCCCACAGTCTGTATTCTTTCCTCATTTGCAGTGGTGCAGCAACTTATATGGGACACAGAGAAAGAAAAGCAACGATTTACTCTTTTAGAATCACGTTGCACAAAGAACCCCTTATACTCTTGCTTGTTCTTTTTAAGAACTAGTTCCTTTTTGTCTCCCGATACTCAGTTCATGTATAAACATTATTTGTTTCTGTGTGTGTGTGTGTGTGTGTGTGTGTGTAAAGGAAAATGGTGTTTAACAGAACTTCTGACGCATTGGACACCAGGACACCTGGGTTTTACTCATGATACGGTGAGTAACAAAAACTCCCTAACTTTCAGTTTCCATACACATTGATGTAAGTTTTCATAACTGCCAGGCAGAATACCAAAGACCCCTCCGAAGGATCTGAGGATATTGACGGCTGAGTGACTTTACGCCTCGGCCTCGACTGCATCGCTTATAAAATGGGTCTGAAACATTGTCCATAATACCTGTCAGGACCTAGGAGAGGATGAGATAATGCTTGTGAACTGTAAACTATGCAACTGACTGCTACTATAAGACCTGGGGGTAGGGTAGCGATAGAGGGTAGGAAACGGAGCGAGAAAGGCAAGCGGATAGGGGACAAAAGCGAGACGACCTCGCGCGAGACGACCCTACTTTTCAATGAAATCCCTAAGAATTCCCGTCCAGGAGGGCAGCCAGGACGCCCACGGAGGTCTGGCTGGAGGCCGCACCGACCGCGGCCCCTCCCCAGGTGGGGTCGGGCGGGCCGGGGGCGGGGCCCCCGCAGCCCGCAGGTGAGTATCGGTTTTCTTCTCCCGGGCTTTCGGTCCGGAGGAGGCGGGAGCAGCCACCGCTCCCCTGATCCTATCGCGGGCGGCGCAGGGCGGGCTGTGCCTTCCGTGGGACGGTGACGGGGGGCGGGATGTGTCACCCAAATACCAGAGGGTGAGTCGGCCGAACCAGCCGGGCAGGTCGGGCGGAGTATAAGAGCGGGAGGGAGCGGCCAGCGGCAGATGCCCGGAGACTGTCCCAGCTCGGAGCCGGAGCCCCGCGGAGTCCCCAGCGCCTGATCCACCCGCGTCCCGTCTGCGCTCCGCGTCCCCACCATGGCCCGGGAGCCGGGCCTCGCGCTGCCGTCGCTCCCGCTGCCGCTGCTGCTGTTGCTGCTCCTGGCGGCGGCGACCGGCCCTGCGGCCGCGCAGGACAACTGCACGTGCGCCACCAATAAGATGACCCTGTGCCGCGCGGACGGCCCCGGCGGCCGCTGCCAGTGCCGCGCGCTGGGCTCGGGCTTCCCGGTGGACTGCTCCACGCTGACTTCCAAGTGCCTGCTGCTCAAGGCGCGCATGAGCACCCCCAAGAGCGGCCGCGCGCTCGTGCGGCCCAGCGAGCACGCGCTCGTGGACAACGACGGTCTGTACGACCCCGACTGCGACCACGAGGGCCGCTTCAAGGCCCGCCAGTGCAACCAGACGTCGGTGTGCTGGTGCGTGAACTCGGTGGGCGTGCGCCGCACGGACAAGGGCGACCTGAGTCTGCGCTGCGACGAGCTGGTGCGCACCCACCACATCCTCATCGACTTGCGCCACCGCCCGGCCGCCCGCGCGTTCAACCATTCGGACCTGGACGCCGAGCTGCGGCGGCTCTTCCGTGAGCGCTACCGGCTGCACCCCAGGTTCGTGGCGGCCGTGCACTACGAGCGGCCCACCATCCAGATCGAGCTCCGGCAGAACGCGTCCGAGAAGGCCCCCGGCGACGTGGACATCGCCGACGCCGCCTACTACTTCGAGAGGGACGTCAAGGGCGAATCGCTGTTCCCGGGTCGCGGCGGCCTCGACGTGCGCGTGCGCGGCGAGCCCCTCCTAGTGGAGCGGACGCTCATCTACTACCTGGACGAGAAACCCCCAGAGTTCTCCATGAAGCGCCTCACGGCCGGCCTCATCGCCGTCATCGTGGTGGTCGTGGTGGCCCTCGTCGCCGGCGTGGCCGTCCTGGTGATCACCAACCGGAGGAAGTCGGGGAAGTACAAGAAGGTGGAGGTCAAAGAACTGGGGGAGTTGAGAAAGGAACCGAGCTTGTAGGTACCGGCGGGGCAGGGGGGTGTAGGGCGGGGTACCCAGACCAAAGTGAGCCATGCTTCTTGACTCGTGGCCCAAAGGAGACATTTCTCTTTTCCAATTCCTGCCTCTCCCCACCCCATGAAGTCTAATAGATTCTGGGCTCAGGGTCACCTCTTTCTGACTTCTGCCTTCAGAGAAAGCATTTCTAAAATTCCTCCCCTTTGGGTCCAACAAGAAACCTGGCTCGAAGAGTTAAAGAAAGTGTGGCGCAGGGTTCTAAGAACCACGTGTCTGTATTACAGTCCAGCGTCGTTTGCAATCGATGTTGAAGGCTTAAATGCGCTTAGGTGGGGGGAAAGGCGCTTTTACTGTCCTGGGTTAAGTTATTTGATTAGCTCCACTTGTGTCGTGGCCTTCCTGGTGAGAAGAGGATTTCGCCAACTGAGCCCGTGTAGTGTCCTCATTTGCTGTCGTTTGTATTACCGACCACATGTGCTTGTCACCGGGAAAGAAGCCTGTCTCAACTGCCTGAACACATTTGAGATGTCTTTTGAGGGCAGACTCTGCCCCCGAAACTCCGCGTCTGTGCTTCAGCCCGCCCTTATTATAGCTGATATTAGTAATGTTTCTTTTGTAAAATGTCTGTACATATTTTGTCGTTGATAATGCTAATGTGATTTTTTTAAAACACAAATGTAATAAAATATGGAAAAGGCACAGACCAAAAGATGGGAGTTTGTGAAAACTCGCTCCAGATTTATATCACTTTCAGGTCCTCTCATTTCCCTGGGCTCAGATTTCTCATTTCAAATCCTAACACCTTTTTTATTTTATTTTTTTGCAGGAGCAGGCATTTCATTTTGCCTCTCCTGTTTTCCTGAGATGCATTAACAGGCTGGTTTAAATACTGGCTTTTCTAAATAAGATTGGAAGCCTCCCTCAGACTGCATAAGGGTGGGTCTGAAGGAGGCGGCTAAAACGAGCTGCTGTTGTAGGGAAAGGGGACCAGTTTTAGGTTCTCTCAAGAACCTCCTGTGGAGAAAGAAATGCGGTAGTTCTTTGAATGCCTGCCCTGCCTCAAGTAGTGGTATTATGTCCATTTAGCCCCTGGCAGTTTACTTAATTGCCAAGTATTGTGGCTCCCAGACAGGTTAAAGGAAGCTTCCAAGTAGTTACAGCTAGTCTGTAGTGGGTCTTACTCTCTGGCCGTGGAAGTGCGGGGGTGGCACGCACCCAGGTTGTTTTCCTAAAATTTCACCAATAATACACTTTAAAAAGTTCTGCTTCCTATTAGCTGTAAAAACTGGCAACCTGGCTCCTTCATGCTTACTTCCTCATTTTCACCCCTTCGCATTCATTTATGTGGAGTGTGTTAGAAGGGCACTGTTGGGGAGCCTGCAGGTAAACAAGTTAGGGTAATTACTGGGAAACTGGGGCAACAATGGGTGTGCACAAAGGAGGGAGTGGTTGCTACCCCGACAGCAAATAGCTAAATCAGGATTTCAGTTTCTTCCCCTGGAATCCATCTTGCCTCCTCCCACTCCTGCCCTGTGGTTTCTGCCTGCCCCACAAAGGTTGAAACACAGGTAAGAAATGGGGGAGGTATCTTTCAGCTGCCGCCTTTCCGGCTTGGGGCTGTGGTTGGCGGATCCCTAAATCTGTAAGCACGCCTGCTAGGGCGCCGCCCACCCCCCCTCCCAAAGTCCTCTCTGGTTCAGATGGGGCTTGGAGGGGGAGGGGGAGGGGGAGAAGATGGATGTTGGCTGGCTTCCTCAAAGTGGAAGGGGCCGAGGCCAGAATGGGAACTGTAATAGTGTGAGTGCAGCTTCCCTGAGTCACTGAATAGCCAGCTTAGCTCAAGAGACCATGGCCCCTCAAACCTAGCCCCTCGTTTTACAGAGGGAACAGGCTAGTGACTTCTGGAGATGAATGTTCCCATGGCACAGCTGGAAACTAGACAGGCTGGCATTCTTTTTACTACAGCAGACTGCCATTGTTTCAAGAGTCACTTCAAAAAATTCACCTGACTGCCTACAAAATAAACAGATTGAGGGTTGAGTGGGCGGCTAAACAAAGGAAAAAGCCCTGAAAATGCCAGTTTCTTCATACACTGTCCCTTCTGGATAATTTCTAAATTTCTGCATTAATTCAGGACTAAGAGTCTTTGCACTTTATTGCACTTAATACTTCACAAAAGCACTTTGTACATGAATCGTCTTTGAGACATGGGCTTCCTGGAAATAGCCCAAGTGATGACAAACCTGAGTTCGAATCCTTCTCCACTAGGCAGGTAAGTAGGTAAGTCCCTTACCTTTCTGCAGTTTCCCTTTGTGTTGCATGAAACTACAGATCTCTGTCATCAATGCCAAGATTAAAGGAAGTAATTGATAAAGTGCCTGGAACAATATGAGCACTTAGAGTTCAGGGTATCTTAAATTTGCTCCTCTCCTATAGACCTTATCCATTTCACGTGACAGAAAACCGAGGTCCAAAGAGCTTGGGTAGCTCTGAATCACATCCTCGGTGTGCTAAAGCCAGGGTTGAGAACTTTTGTCTTTGGCTTCCTAGCCCAGGCTGTTCTCCTAGGCACCAAGCGGGTTGAGACACCTTTCTTCTTCACTTGTGTTAAGGAAGAACCCTTCACACGTATGTTTTGAATCTCAGCTTGCATCTGCTGAGGGCAGGAGTATCTAGAACTAGCTATATTCCGGGGTTTAGTCTCTACCTCCAGGAGTTCCCCTCAGAACTCCTCTTCACTGCTGTGTGCACAGGCCTGGGACTGCCCTTGGAAGGAATGTGAGGAGCAGGTGTGGCTCACCAAACAGGTCACGGCTTGTCTTGTGAGCCCCGTGGGAGGCTCATCTGGCTTCCTTGTTTCGGTCCCGGGACTTTCTCCACTCTTGCTATTTCCTTAATTGGAGCGATTTGAAAAATCATAGCCTTTTCCCCTGCTCACATATTTTTGGCTTCACTGTTTTCCAAATAGAATCACCACACGTCAGAGCTGGAAAAAGGATCATTGAATCTGCGACTCCATTTTGCTGATGGAGACATAGAGGCCCAGAGAGGAGAATGGATTTTCCCAAGTCAGGCACATAGTGGCAGCATTACCCTAGAGCGCCAATACTCGGATTTCTATCTTGTCTAGTGTTTGCTCCACTTGTCTCCCTAGTCTCCTGTTTATTGTTTTCTTGATCATTTCTGTTCTTAAATTGTGTTGTTCTTTAGCTTTTTGGTATCACTTAAATGGGAGAGACACTTTGGTTAGGTGTAAAATGTATGGGATTTGAAGTTATGTGGTCTTTTAGACTCCCATTTTTTCTTAGTTTTTTTTTTTTTTAAGTTATTTATTTATTTTGAAAGAGAGAGAGAGAGCACATGGAAGGAGCAGAGAGGGGGAGAGAGAGAGAATCCCAAGCAGGCTCTGCTCTTGAACCCACAAATCGTGAAATCCTGATCTGAGCCGAAGTTGGATGCTTAACTGACTGAGCCAGCCAGGCGCCTTTGTGAAATAGGTAGAGTCTTATCTAATACGCTTGATTTTATAGATTAGATAGAAGAGGGGCGCCTGGCTGGCTCAGTTGGTGGAGCATGCGACTCTTGACCTCAGGGTCATGAGTTGAAGCTCCACGTTGGGGATAGGTTTACTTAAAAAAAAAAAAAAAACAGATTAGAGGACGCCTGGGTAACTCGGTTGAGCACTGACTTCGGCTCAGGTCATGATCTTTCGGTCTGTGAGTTCAAGCCCCGCATCAGGCTCTGTGCTGACAGCTCAGAGCCTGGAGCCTGCTTCGGATTCTATGTCTCTCTCTCTCTCTCTCTCTCTCTTTTCCCCTCCCCTGCTTGCACTCTGTCTCTTGTCTCTCTCTCAAAAATAAACATTAAAAAAATTTAAAGATTAGATAGAAGACATGAAAAATTGAGTATGTATTTGTAAATGATCACTCTTGTTAGAATGACAGCAAGGCCCCCAAGAACCTGGGGAAAAAATAACTAGAAATGGTTAAGCTCTCTCCAACAATGTGAATGGCACTTCCATTGTACTTTCTTAAGGGGATGTCTCTGTCCCTGGACTTCCACTATTAGGGAGCTAGAGCAACCTTGGAAGTCACCTATTTACAAAGGCAGAGCCATGGCCACCTGGTTGGTATATCGGATAAAAGGGCTAGTATCCAAAATCTATAAAGTCACCAAACTCCACACCCGAAAAACAATCCAGTGAAGAAATGGGCAGAAGACATGAATAGACACTTAAAAAGAAGATATCCAGATGGCCAACAGGCACATGAAAAGATGCTCAATGTCACTCCTCACCAGGGAAATACAGATCAAAACCACACTGAGATACCACATCACGCTGGTCAGAGTGGCTAAAATGAACAAATCAGGAGACTATAGATGCTGGAGAAGATGTGGAGAAACGGGAACCCTCTTACACTGCTGGTGGGAATGCAAACTGACTGGTGCAGCTGCTCTGGAAAGATGTGGAAGTTGCTCAAAAAATTAAAAATAGATCTACCCTATGACCCAGCAATAGCGTGCTAGGAATTTACCCAAGGGATACAGGAGTGCTGAGGCATAAGTGCACTTGTACCCCAGTGTTCAACATTAGCCAAATTATGGAAAGGGCCTAAATGTCCATCAACTGACGAATGGATAAAGAAGATGTGGTTTATACATACAATGGAATACTACTTGGCAATGACAAAGAATGAAATCTGGCCTTTTGTAGCAACGTGGATGGAACTGGAGAGTGTTATGCTAACTGAAATAAGTCAGGCAGAGAAAGACCGATACCATTTGTTTTCACTCATATGTGGATCCTGAGAAACTTAACAGAAGACCAGGGGGGGAGGGGAAAGGGGGGAAAAAAGTTACAGAGAGGGAAGGAGGCAAACCATAAGAGACTCTTAAAAACTGAGAACAAACTGAGGGTTGATGGGGGGTGGGAGGGAGGGGAAAGTGGGTGATGGGCATTGAGGAGGACACCTGTTGGGTGCCAATTTGACAATAAATTATATACAAAAAAAGAAAAAGCTGCCCTTGCCAAGTGGCCCACCTTTATTATGATATGAGAAGGAAATAAATGTCTTGCTTTTGAAATTATAGGTCTCCATAATAGTCTTTTATTTTACTTTAACATACTCTTTCGTTAGTTTGAGTGGCTGTGTTATTATTCGTGTAACTGATGAAAAAATTAAGACACTGAAGGTGAAATTACTTGCCTGTGGTCACAGATCTAGTAAGTGGCACATCTGGGATTAGAACCAGGCAGATTGGCCCTGAAATCCAGTGTGCTGTACTGCCTCCCAATTTGTAAATTTGCAAGCCAGAGCATATTAGTTTTTGCTAATTTCCTGTGTTGACACACATTCATTATCTGGTAATTCTCCAGGTCAGAAGTCCTATATAAATCTCAGTAGGCTAAAAATTAAGCTGCCTGCAGGGCTGTGGTCCTTTGTGGGGATGCCAGGGGAAATTTTATCTTCCGTTTATTCAGGTTGTTGGCAGAATTCATTTCCTTTTCTGTTGTAGATCCCAGATCTCTGCTTTCTTACTGGCAGTGTAAAGTAAGGGCTTTCCCCAGTCTGTAGTGGCAATCCACTTTCCCTCCCACCCTTCCTCTTTGCAGCAAGCAATGGCAAGCTGAATTCTCACGCTACATCCCTCTGACCATTCTTCCACCGTGTCTCATCTCTTTCTGGCCGCTTCTGGGCAAGGTTCCCCATTCACGAGGACTTGTGATTAGACTGGGTCTACCCACATAATGCCAGATTAGATTATCCCATTCTCTAGGTCTCTAACCTTAACCACATCTGCGAAGTCCTTTTTGCCATGTAATGTAACATAATCACAAGTTTGGGGGATTAGGAGTGGGCATCTTTGGTGATGGGGGGCATTATTCTGTCTACCACATAGAAGATGGCCCCCAAATCATGTGCGTAACCAATATACTATCTTGCCTCTGTGGAATTGTAAGGCAGGGTGCATTTTTGTGTTTAGTTACAGAAGAGCTGTTTCTCCCATGGCCCTCTCCTCCATCCTTTTTTGAACCAAGCCTTTCCAAGGGGAAAAAGGGATTCTGGGGAGTTATTTCTATAACCCACACTGGGTTGTCCAGGGTGCCTGGCAACTAATAAGCTCTCAGGAAAGTGTGTCAAATTGAACTGATACCTATGGCTGCCATTTATTAAGCACATAGGACATGGCAAACACTGCCCTATGGTGTTTTCATCCTGATGCTCTGATTTATTTCTCAATAACCCCATGAACATGAAGTATGTTTTGCTGTTCCTGTTTTACTGACGAGGAAACTAAAGCAAAAAAAAAAAAAAAAAAAAAAAAAGACTTTCCAGCAATGACATCGCTGGTAAGGAGTACAGCTAGAGTTCAAATCCAGGGCTCCCCTCCTTAGAGTCTGTGTTTTACCACTACACCCTACCCTATGACACTGCAGGGTAGAGACCCACACTCCTTGCCAAGTAGTGAAGACGCTTAGTCTCAGGGACCTAGATAGAATCCCTCCAAGGACTGTTTGGGAACGTAATTGATTTCTTTTACAACCAATAGAGAACCCTGGTGGACATCTTCCAGCTGTAATTTCCCTCCTGAAACCATTCTGTCTTTGCTAAATACCACTAGACGTTTCTTGATTGCTTTTTTTTTTATGACAGTCTTCAGGAAGGAATTGTCGGGAGGGGGGAGGGGGAGGGGGCTGAGCCCATTCACTTCTAGGGTACACTGAAGGCAGGAGAGCTGCCTCCCCAGGTACCACACAGCCATATGTCCTCGATTTAGGGGGAAATTCACGTCCACGCTGTGCAAGGAGGCCAAACCGAGGTGGGTGAGAAGGGAAAGAGAAAAGATACGCAGTGAGGGTTTGAACACATTAACAGCAGGCAGCTTACCAATGCATGGCATCATGTCTCCTTGGAAAAGACAGAGACACCAATCCCTTGGCTGGTTCATGCTAACCCTCAGAAGGCTTGTGCACTCAGGGCTCCCACACTGCATGTGACTCAGTCTCCTTAGTACTACCCACTACTCTCAAATCCCTTGTTAGCTGATGCTCTTTGAGGGAATGTTCTGTCCACCCAACTATTTTGATGAGAAGAACATTATTATATGCCATCGAACCACAATGTGATATAGGAGGTATCAACTAGGTCAGCAGGTTTATACTTTATGTCTTGGTTTTCTCTTTTCAGCTAGGTGATCTTAAATGTGGTAGTTCACCTCCCTGAACCTCACATTGGCGTCATCAAATGGGTCTGATAATATCTACTGATTCTACCTCACAGAGCTCTTGTCTTCTGATCTTGCCTAAATAAGCTTGATGGAATGGCCAGTTTGCCTGGTTCTGGGTATACCTGCAGTGTAGACACCCTGAGTGACTGTAGGTGGTTATCCTGAAGCAGTCCCAAGTTGGACAACCTGTGTCTTTAAGGATGCTGAGGGTAGATCACCCGTTCATTCCTTCAAGTATTTTTTGTCTTATTTTAAGTCAGATATTGTGCTAATTGGGGGAATATATCATGAATTGAACAGATTTGGTTTCTCTGGTGTTCATTTGTCAGTTTTTGTTTTTTTTTTTATCCAACTTACCTGGCATCCCCACAACCTTCTCAGATGGGGGAAGCACCTCATTTTGTGAATCTTAGTGAGAGGCCCGATGACCTTGTTCCCTGGCTGGTGGGATACGGCATGTGACCAGGCACAGCCATTGAACCTTCCTGCCTTGGACACTGATCTAAAGGACATGAAGGTACATCAGACCACCTGCTCAATTACTCCCAGCAATGTGTACAGCTGTTCCATGGCTGCCGTGTACCCACTGGTAGCAGCATCAGTGGGGCGTTTCCATCAGACTGTCTCATTGCTTGACCTTGGCCATGTTCCTACTGTCCAGCGAACCTTAGTTGCTTACCATTTTCTGAATCTGGTTCTCCAGTCTTCCCGTTGACTCTGTGAACTTACTAATATCCTCCCAATAATTTTTTTTTTCATTAAATTTAGCTAGAATCAGTTTCTTAGCACCTGGCCGGTTAGCTCAGTTGGGTAGGGCATGTTGCTATTAGAATGTCTCTATTGCTTACAACCAACAATCTGACTGGTAGAGTTCTTGCCTTTGTGGAACTTAAAGGCAAGGGGCAAAGATACTTATTAACTCCACAATCACATAAGTAAGGGCACAATTTAAAAATGAGGTAAGTGTTGTAAAGAAAACGAGCATGTGTAGAATTCTGACCTAGTCTTAGCAAGAGTCACATTCTTAAGGAATTGACATTTAATCTGAGATGCAAGGTACAGTAGATGCTATTTGTGAGTGAGGAGAAGCATTTTGGTAGGAAAGAACAGCATGTGCAAGGGTCCTGGAGCACAGGGAGTGTGGTTTAGCACAGGGAGTACCCGAGAGTAGTACAGCATGGCTAGAATATAGATAACAAGGGGAAGGTGGTACTACATGAGGCCGGAGATGTAGGCTGAGGACAGACTATGGAAGGCCTTTCAAGCTTATTAAATATTTTCACCTTTGTGCAAATTAGCAAAGGGCATGCCCTCTGTGCACACATAAAATGGCATCCTTTCTAGTTGAACTAAACCCTGCCATGCAAGGACTGGCATATGGGCTGGTGAGAACGTTTGCATGGAGAAAAAGGGTCCCCCTCCTCCCTAATGACACAACTTCACCCCAGACAAGAGCATAGGGAAATATGCACCAGACAAAAGCAGAGGGAAATTGTTGAAAAAATATTTTTCAGGGGATGACATAATCATATTATGTTCTAAAAAGATCACTGGCTGGAGTACGGAGAACAGACTAAAAAGGAGAGAGTAGAGGAAAGGAAACAACAGAAGACGAGAAAAAAAGAATCTCAGAGATAAAGATAGTTTGGCCTGAGAGCAGGTGTATAGGATGGTGGGGGTGATGGAGAGAAGTGGGTGTTTTGGAGAGATGCTTAGGATACAGAATCAGTAGGACTTGGGAATGGATTCAAATATAGGGGTGGTAAGGAGGAGAGAGGTATCAAGAATGGTTCCCAGGTTTCTGTCCTTTGTGACTGGTTGGTGGTACCATTTGTTCCCTGTGGCAGAGGACACAGTGAGAACATCTTTGGTGGGAGTGAATTGGTGAGGATCGTTTTCAGACATACTGGGTTCAGCCAGGCGTTGGGTATAGATGTCTGGTGTTTTATGGGCGGGAGCTGGGAATTCTGGAAGCACCAGCATATAGGTTTTGAAAGGCACTGGTAGTAGTACTTAAAACCACAAACACGGATGCCGTTGCCTAGGGAAAGGTAAAAGACTGAAAAGGGAAAAGAACTAGCACGGTGCCTCCAAAGACCCCAGCTCTTCAGGGGCAGAAAGAGGAGAATGAGTTGTAGAAGGAAACGAGGAAGGGTCAAAACTAGAGATGGAGACAGAAGGACAAGCCCAGATTGGCACCAGGAGACAAGGCCATGTCAGAGGTTGGGGGCCACTGACCCGTGGAGGGGGAGGGTGTTGGTAGGAGCAGAGCCCCAGACCGAGAGACTTGAGTGTCTGCCATTTGTGATTATCGTCCATCCACTGCCTGCTGTTTAGGGGCAACCATCTGAGAACAGGGTGGGAGGGTTGGAGGAGGCAGTTCAAGTGACCAATCTGTGAGAGTCCTGTAGGAAGGCAGGTGGCTGAGACGTCTAGGTGCAACTTCTGGCAAAGCTGCTTGTCAGTGTGTGAGCTTGGATCTGGGTACTTACACTCCTCATGCCTCAGTTTCCTCACTTGTAAAATGGGGACACTAGTATACCTACCTCCTCAAAGGGTTGGTGAGATAAGTAAATACGCTAGTACATGTGAGTACTTAAGCTAGTGGCTGCCACACTGTGAGCTCTCATAAATGTTAGCTAATGTTAATAGTTACTTTAAACTTGAATACACAGTGTCCAATGCAAGTTCATGAAAGAAAGAGCTGTTTCTTTTTATTTATTCACCTCTGCAGTTTCAAATTCTAGCATAGTTCGTGGAACATAGCAGGTGCTCAGTACTTAATGCTCAATAATTAATACTGATTAAATGGCTAGATAGATGAGGTGGGTATAGATGTTCCCCCAAATGGCTAGTTCTGGCCTTCGACATCAGGGATTAACCATTCAAGGAGGTAAATTTCATATGCTTCTTCCCATATGTCACCACTCAAAAAAATATTCAGTCGCAAAAGGAAGAGAAAGAAAGCCACTTAGAACTCCATGAAGGTTTTGTTAATGAAAAGCAATATGGAATGCATTTGAATAATTTATGAGTGGAACAAATACAAAATAATAAGCAAGGAAAATACAGCACAAAATGATATGCGAAAAGTTAATAGTTTTACTATATAAAGAACTGAGACAAATTGATTAGAAAAACAATGATCTAATCAAGGCCTTAGCTAGGTACCTTTGTGCAAATTAAAAAGGGCTCCCCTCTCTGGGCAGATAAATTAGAAAAAGACACCCCATGTAGTTGGACCCAGTCTTGTAGTGCAGGCTTGCCAAGTACACAAGTATGCAGGAGCCTTTGTAAGAAGGAAAAAGTGTCCCTCAGTTGAGGTGCACAGGTAGGTAGATGATTGGAGTCAGACTTGATTTTAGCCACTGCACCCTGTTTGTCTTGGTGCAGTTCATACACAGAACAACCTTATGAGATGGTCCTGACTTCAGTAGGAAATGGGCAACGGTCCCGAATAGACAATTCCGGAAGAAGAACTAGAAATGATAATAACCATCTTTTTTTGTCTGTTTGTTTCTTGAGTTTTATATATTTAAATAATCTCTACACCCATCGTGGGGATTCGAACTCAAGACCCTGAGATCAAGAGTCACATGCTCCTCCGACTAAGCCAGTCAGGTGCCCCGATAATAAACATCTTTTAAAAATATGTCTAACATCACCAGTAATTACCGCACTTCAAAGCAAAGTGGGATAAAAATTCTTCTCTGTGAAATTGATACAACGGGTCTTATTCAGTGCTGGTGAGGGACGTGTTCATTGTATAACCTTTCTGGAAAACAAGCTGGTAATATCCACCAAGGACCTTAAAAGTGTTTATTTTTTTGATTTCCTAATTCCATGTCAAGGAATTTATGTTGGGGAGATAAATAGTGATGTACACAAAGGTTCACAGATAAGATCTGCCTCCTGCGGCAGAAAAATTATAATAACAAAACGCTGAAAGGAGCCCAAATATCCAACAGCAGGGGGATGGTCATACAGGTCCACAACTCCTCGAGAGAATGTTGCCCAATTCAGAATCTTGGGTTTTTAGGAGAACTTGGTACATGTTATCTAGCCCCCTCAGTAGGGTCTGCGGCAGCATCCTCAACAGAGACAGGTTTCTGCCATGAAACTTATTTATAGTCACACTAATTGGTATAAATAGACCGTAAATAGCCGTAGGCCACTTCAGGTCAGCTTTACTGCCACATGAGCTGGCACCAAACGTTCAAAACAGCATTTGGTTTTCCGAGCAATTTGGATTTGAAGATAAGGGATTGTGGATCTGTACAAATTATAGTATAACCCTTGAGGACTTTCTAATATGGGGCCGGGGAAGAATAACAAAATTATATAGTGATCCCACTCTGTTTTATTTAATTAAAAAAAAAATTTTTTTTTTAATGTGTATTTATTTTTGAGAGAAAGAGAGGGAAACACAGAATCCGAAGCAGGCTCCAGGCTCTGACAGCACAGAGCCCAGCGTGGGGCTGGAACCCACAAACCATGGGATCATGACCTGAGCCAAAGTCAGACACTCAAGTCACTGAACAACCCAGGTGCCCCCCACTCCATTTTAAAAAACAAAAATGGGATTTGTTACTTTATATGCACAATTTGCTGTTTTACATCAAAGCTGACCATAACTGCTTTCCTTTTCCTTTTTTCCTTCTTTTTTTTTTTTAATCTTCAGAATGGTATAATTTTTATCAGGGTCGGGATCAATCTTTGCTCACTCAGTTTTCTTTGAACAGCCGCTGAGGCAGAAGAAAGGGAAGTCCTCCCTGGCCCCAGGCCTTTAGTGGAAGCCAAGAATGGGCCTTTGGATATGCAAAGGAAGGGCCCTTGCATGGGGGAGGAGCAAAATAACCTAAATTGCTTTGCATCCAGAAGCAAGAAGGAATTTTTTGGCATTGGGTGGACGCTGGGGGATGGGGGGGGGGGGAGGAGGGGATGGGGGTGGGGGCAGAGAAAGGATCCCTTGGCCAGGGGTTGGAGCCTCTATTAGTTTCCTGGAGCTGCCAGAATTGAGCACAACAAATTTGGTGGCTTCAAATAACAGAAAACAATTATTTCTCATAGCTTTGGAGGCTTGAAGTTCAGAGTCAAGGTGTCAGCAGGGTGGTGTTCTCTCTGAAGGCTCTAGGAAAGCATTCTCTAGCTTGCTGTGGTTGCCAGCAGTCCTCGGTATTCCCTGGCCTGTGGCACCAAAATTGCAACCTCGCCTCCTTCCCGAGGGGGTCCTTCCCCAATTTCCCTCTTCTTGTAAAACACCAGTCATTGGATTAGGACCCACGCTAATCTAGTGAAACTTCATCTTGACTTGATTACATCTGCAAAGACCCTTTTTCCTAATAAGGTCACATTCACAGGTTCTAGGTGGATGTGATTTTGCGGGGGTGGGGGGGGGATACTATTTAACCCAGCACAGAACCCCTAGTGTGTGACTTGACTGAGAAAAGGGAATTCTAATATTCCATTTTTTTAAAAGGCTATTTCTGCTGAATGAATGAATGATGCATATGGACCTGTGATGTGAATTTCCTCCTTGCCTTTACTGCCAAATTTTCAGTACAAATTGGCCGTGAAAGTGTGCTGTATGGGCAGTGTCATTTGTGTGGAAATCAAGAAGGAAAAGGCATTTCTTTGTTTCTGCGGGATAAAGGACCATGAGAAGTGAAATCAGGAACCCCAGAGGAGCGTAAGGTAAGAGCAGGAGGATCCTTGGGGGTAAGAGCCAGGATCTGAGCTGGTGTCTGGTTATGGATGCACACAGAAATAAAATGCAAATATTCATTGATGGGGATAATAGAGCTTTCTGTTGTCTCCAGCTATGCTTTTATGTATTTCCTAAGTTTTCCACAATGATTATAACTGGTTTTAATAATCAAGGAAAAAATGCAGAAATTATTTAAAAGAAGGGCAGTTTGTGGTGCTGTATTATTTAGACTTTAATTCAGATCTTCAGAAAATGCTTAAAGAACTGGCATACTGGGTTCTTCCTTTACTTAGTCTAATCAGACCACTAAATACTATTAAAGTAATAATTTTCATCCTTCATGAGTGTAATTATCCTCTTCTAATTATTCTCTTTGATCAGCCTGGGGAGTTTAAAAATATATTATTATTATTTCATTAAGAAATCCTAAGTAAAAGCAATTACTGGCTTATATACTAAAAATTAATCAGGACATATTAAACAACTGTCTAGTAGCCACACAGAAATAGTTAGGCTTGGTCATTGTTTATTTTACTATACTTTTCAGAAAACAAATGAATATTCTAAGTTGTGAGTGACTAGACATTAGCCACTGACTATATTTCATGACTATGTTGCATTAGTGATTTGGGGACAGGAGGATCAATACAAAGGCAATTGCAATAATGTGGGATGATTATTATGAGAAAGGAGGACGGGGCTATGACAACATCCATTAGGGAAAACTGATGGAATCTGGGGTGGAGGTGGGTATCAGTTTAGGGAAGATCTGCTTGAGGAAGTTCTACTTGAACTGAGACCTGGGGATAAATAGGGATTTGTCAGGTATGAGAACAAGAGGGAGGGAAAATGGATGGAGAGAGACAGCAGATGTGCAACACTGGAGTGTATCAGCAAGGACTGTTCCAGTTGCAAGTGTTAACAACTCAAACTAGTATAAGCAAAAGAAATTTGTTGACTCGTAACTGGAAAGTGAGAAGGGGAGATGTTAGCTTCAGGTATGGCTGGATCCAAGGGCTCAACTAATGTCAGGTTTCTATTTCTCTCTTCATATCTTTATTCTGCTTCTGGGTTGGCTTTGTTTTTTAGGCCAGCTTTGTCCACATCATGGGCAAGATGGCCACCAATCGTTCCAGTCCTATATTCTCCTAATTTAAGGGCCCCAAAGGAAAGTTATCTCCTTTAACTTTCCTTTGGAAATAGAATTGTTGTAGTTGTTAATTAAGCTGAGGATATTTATTTATAAACAAAGAGAGCATGTGAGTGGGGAAGTGGGGCAGAGGAAGAGAGACAACCTTTTTTTTTTTAAATTTTTTTTTTAATGTTTATTATTGAGAGACAGAGAGAGACAGAGCATGAGCAGGGGAGGGGCAGAGAGAGAGGGAGACACAGAATCCGAAGCAGGCTCCAGGCTCTAAGCTGTCAGCACAGAGCCCGACGCGGGGCTCGAACTCACAAACTGCGAGATCATGACCTCACAAACTGCGAGATCATGACCGGAGCCGAAGTTGGTCACTTAACCAACTGAGCCACCCAGGCACCCCGGAAGAGATCTCACGCCCCTGAGATCATGACCTGAGCTAAAATCAAGAGTTGGATGCTTAACCAACTGAGCTACCCAGGCGCCCCTAAGCTGAAGATCTTGAGAGGCCATCATTCTGGACTTAGGGTGGGCCCCCAATTTAATGACCGGTGGGTGTCCTTATAAAAAGAGAGGACTCACAGAAACACAGAGCAGATCATGACATGGAGACAGGGGCAGAGATTGGAGTCACGGATCTACAAGTCAAGGAACTCACTTGTATGGAAGCATGTTAGTGATTTTGTTCTGGGATTTAGAGTGGGCCAACCTGGGTCTCAGAGCCACCACTTATAGTCTTAGTAGGAATGACATGAGCACAAAATGCTCCTGGTGCACAGAAAAGTGGGACAAGTCACCAGGCCTGGTGCAGATGCATACAAGACTTGCCAGAGTGGGCGACTACTGCCCTGTGTTTTGAAGAATAAATTAGCCAGGTGACAGCAGAAAAGGCATTTGTAGCAGATGCTACTGGTGCCCACTCATACCTACTGGCATGTTGGTGCCTGGCCCATATTTCTGCACATGCTGGTTCAGCTTGCAGCTGTCAGCGTCTGAATCCCTTTGCTGGAGGCTTTTTCTGAGCTTCCAGGAGCACATGAAGGAGGCTGGAAGTGCTAGAGAATTAATCATCCCCAGGACAGCCCTCAACCAATGAGTAGCTGGAGTTAGTGGATAAATAGACCAGCAACTTCATCCCTCTGTTTGGAAACTCTGAGGTGTGTGTTACACGGTCTTCCCACATTCATCAGAGGGACTCTCTCCATCTGCCCCCAGTTGTAACTCGTTTGTTAATGCATCATTTATTGGCTTCCTTTCCTTCCCTGTCTCACTTCTCTGCTCCCCAACTGGTGCTGCCTGGGATCACTTCCCAAATGAATGATTGCATCTGATTCCTTGTCTCAGGGTGTCCTTCTGAAGGAACACCAAATTAGTCTTCCACACAGAAAACATGGCATGTGCAAGAGCCTGGGAACGTAAGTGTGGAAATCTCATGACACATTTAAGTGATTGTCCAAATTATTTGAGAATCTGCTGTCCTGGTCTTTTGGCCTACTGTGTGGACTCGCCTGGGGCTTAGAAGTAAGTGGGTACCATGTTGCAATGACTCCTGTTTTATTTTGAGGGTTGTTGGAGTTCAGAATAGCAGGGGATTGTTAGTTTTCCCTGGACTCTCCAGCAAACACAGTGCCGGGCACGCAGTGTGCATTCCGTAAGTGATTTTGAATTAGTGAACTTGTTTATTTTATTGAAATTAGTGTATTAAAAAATTCCAGTGCCTACTGTATAATGCATGTTCAATAAACGTTTGTTGAACAGAATCTAAGGACATCGGCAAGTCAGACTTTCTTTGAACAGGCGTTGTGCCACCTAGTGGTGAGTTTGAGGAGGAGGGGGGACTTTGCCGGCACTAGTCTTGTGCTCTAGAATTTCGGGGACTTTGATTTTAGTTAGGGTTCAAGGTTGTAAGCTGAGATATTTGTAACAGCAAAATGACAGGGATAGCTTAAATGTCGAGGGACAGCGGGGTGATAAATTAAATGATGCAATATCATTTCTATAGAACACGATGCAGTGATTAAAATGGATTAAGGTGATCTATATACGTTGGTCAGAACTTTTTCCAAGACCTGTTGTTCAAGTGATAAACTGGAAGGCACAGAGAATACATATAATATGATGTCATCATGTTAAAAACAACAACAACAACACGAAAATTCATTCTGTATCTTTGGTTGTTCAAGAGGTGGGCTTAGCAACAGATTGGGCGGGGTGACAAGATGGTTTTTAAAGTCCCTTCCAGTTCGGAGATTTTATAATCCTAAGGAGTCAAAGTTTATAGTTCCTTTAAAAAATATACTGCTTTGACCCATATAAGAAGACTATAAAACTTTATGGAGGGACATAAAAGAAGACCTGGGTAAATGGAGACACATGTCAAGTTTCCTGGATTGATAGAGTCAACCTTGCAAAAGAATAAAATTCCTCAAAATTAATCTAAGTTTGTTTGTTTATTTATTAGAAAAATTTTTAACGTTTATTCATATTTTGAGAGACAGAGCGTAAGTGGGGGAGGGGGAGAGAGAGAGGGAGACACAGAATCTGCAGCAGGCTCCAGGCTCTGAGCTGTCAGCAGAGCCCGACTCGGGGCTTGAACTCACGAGCCTTGAGATCATGACCTGAGCGAAGTCAGATGCTCAACCCACTGAGCCACCCAGGTGCCCCTTAATTAATCTAAGTTTAAAAACAGCAATAACAGAATTAAAGTCCCAGTGCATTTTTTTGGTGGGGAGGACTTGAAAAGTTATTCCAAAAGTCCATCCTGAAGGTCAAGTGTATTAGGAAGAGCCAGAAAATATTTGAAAATAAAACCTGTACGGTAAAATTAGAACCACGCACTACTGCCAGAACAGACAAAGGAACAAAAGAGAAAAGCCCAGAAGCAGAGGATTTAGTATATACCAAAAGTGACGCTTCAAGTCAGTCAGGACAAGATGGGTTATTCAGTAAACTGTTGGGACAGCAGTTACCTTGGTGATCCTCCCATGGGCACAGCACCTGCATGTGTCTTTTGTAAAAGCTCCACTGGCCTGATAATTCAGAAAATATTGTAGGTTATATTCTTCTGTCTGATCTTGTACTGAAATGAATTCCTGATGAAGATTTAAGAGAGAACAAACTCAAATACCAGAAGAAAATATTGGTAAACATATAATCTTGGGTTTGAGACAGACGGTAAATAAATCTCGAAGGCAGAAACCACCATGAGAAGACAGAGAGATTTGTTTATACCAAAAATTTTTTAAAGTACATATATCCGCATACACGAATTAACAAAGTTGAAAGACAGATGCCAAGCAGGGGAAATGTTTATTACGCAAACGGCAGACAATTCTTAACTATGTAAAGTACTTTTGTAAGACCATAAGATAATAAGGAATATTTTATAGAAAAATGGGTTGAGGGCATGGACAGGAGATTTGCCAAAGAATAAATCCGAAAAGCATATAAGCATGGAAAAATGTTTACATGGTTAAGAATCAAAGGACTGCA
The DNA here is from genome assembly GCF_007474595.2 of Lynx canadensis. Classification (NCBI taxonomy): domain Eukaryota; kingdom Metazoa; phylum Chordata; class Mammalia; order Carnivora; family Felidae; genus Lynx; species Lynx canadensis. Next base: position 47,284,048 of record NC_044310.1, on the reverse strand, counting down.
CATTAAAAGGACAGCGAGAAACCTTTCATTCTATCCAAGTTTTAAATACTTAATTTTAATCTTGACTTCCAAGAGAGTGGCATATCCGAATGTTAACAGTGATTAATTATCTTTGGGTAGTGGGTTAAGGGTACTTTTCTCTTTTTTGTTTCATTTTTCTTGGTATTAATAGTTTTCTTTTGGGGCGCCTGGTTGGTTCAGTCGGTGAAGTGTCCGACTTCGGCTCAGGTCATGATCTCCTGGTTTTTGGGTTCGAGCCCCGTGTCAGGCTCTGTGCTGACAGCTCAGAGCCTGGAGCCTGCTTCGGAATCTGTGTCTCCCTCTCTCTGCCCCTACCCCACTTGTGCTCTGGCTCTCTCTCAAAAATATTTAAAAAATGGTTTACTTTTGCAATAAAGGAGTAATAGTTTGTGCTGACTCTTAGAAAAGTGCTCAACTGGAATCTCTGGAAAACTCATCCCAGGGTAGCGAGCAAGGTTTTGTCCAAGCTGTGGCCTTGGAGTTGTTGACCCACATTGTATCATCTAGGCTTCAGCTTCAGGACCTGGGTCCAGGTGGCTGCTGGTTAGACAAGAGGAATGAGGTGAAGGCAGGGAGACCACTCAATGAGCTAGAGCATAACAATTCAGGTGGCAATAACACACTAGAACTTGGTGTGACCACTGTTTTCAAGCCAAAAAAAAAAAAAAAAAGGAAAAGAAATTAAAGACATGTCTGTTCATGTTCTGTGGGAAGAAAGGCTGGGCTGAGAGAAGAAAGTAAAGTCAGTCAAGCCCATGGATGAAGAAAACGCTGAGCTACTTTTTGTTGGAGTAGAACAGGCAGTTGTCTATATTGCTGTAGTCGTCTATGTTGGGTGACTTCAGACCCAGAACCAGTCATTTCCAACATCTGGAACAGTCATGCCTGGCACATGTTCAAGAAAAATGAAAGGCCACTTCAGTCAAGGAACGACCTGTCCATTACAGACTACCAAACTTGTGACCCTTCTCAAGTCCTGTGGCCATCTTGTGTGGCTCTCAACTTGAACTGAGATCAGCAGAGTTGTGCTGTCTGTTGAGCTTCTTTCTGTCTACACCCGGTTCTAACACAAGCCAAGCCTCACAATTCTTCAGAGTTACTCAGTATTCAGCTTCTGGTACTTCCTCTGGGAGGTATAAATGAAGGTCTTTCTGTATCCAAGCAGCTTCCACTTCTGGAGAAAACCCGAGTTACCTTGGGTTGGGTTCCCTGGAAACAGACTCTGAGTCTCTGTGTTCAGGGTTTTTGGGGTGCAGTGGAGGGGTCCTCAGGGACAACACCTATAATTGAATAAGGGACAGAGGCCTGGGCAGAGGGAGAAGTGGTTCTTCTTACCAATCCTAGGGAGAGCTCTGGAGCTGGGGTGGCCTTATGGGGTTGTCCTCAATTGAGGCACAGGGGCCAGGCCTTTATATCTCCTAAATTAATCAGTCACTGCGGGCGCTTGGGTGTCTCAGTCGGTTAACATCCAACTCGTGATTTCGGCTCAGGTCATGATCCCATCCAGGGTGGGATCACACTGGGCTCCACAGTGTGGAGCAGGCTGAGTATGGAGCCTGCTTGAGATTCCCTCTCTCTCTCTCTCTCTCTCTCTCTCTCACACACACACACACACACACACACACACAAACACACACTCAAATAGGAAAGGAAAATTTAAAAAATAAAAATAAAAAACATCAGTCACTGAATGCATGCTGTTTCCTGGGGTGAAGGCATATTCTTTGATGAGGCCGGTTATATCAACCTCAGTCAAGGGAAGTCTCCAGGGAGGAAGGCAGCTGAATTGCCCTAGCAGACTGTAGGGGAAGAAAAGAGGTCCTGAGGGAAGTGAGCTTGCTCGAAGGATTTATTGTGTGGAATCAAAAGGTCAGACAGAGGGTTATGCTCCACAGGAGGTCCAAAGGACAGGCCATACTCAATGGCAATGGGAAATGCACTAGTGAGAGAAATACCAGCATCACTAAGAAGTTCAGAGGGGGCTAGGGTAATCTCTAGGGTAATGATAGCATCCCGAAGCGATAGAAGCTAGGTGGTGACTTTAACCACCAGAAGCCTGGAGGCTGTAATTACTATAATAGCTGGCAAGTTAAGAGGGGCTGCATGGGTACTTGACCCTCAGGTGCTGTGAAGGTATTTAATAGTACAAGGTGTCCATAGGGGAAAAATAGATGGGCAGCCAACAGGGTGCTGCTTGATATCTATAACCAGAAGAAGGCAAGAATGGCAGAAGAGGGGTCTGAGGGTGGTTGCCTTAATACAAAAGTCGCACTTCCTGTACAGTTCTCAGATCTGAGTCAATCTTCAGACCTGGACCACAGAATCCATTGACTGAGAAGAATCCATTCCCTAAGAAGAAGAACCCTGCAACACAGAAACAGATATTACTGCAATGATTACTCTGTGGCCTATGGCCATTTTCACAGCCAACTATATGTTAGGGAAAAAGAAGTACCCAGAAATTTTGCAGAGTCCAGAGGATCTTGTTGCCCAGAAACTCAAAGTGTTATCATGGCCTCTTTTAAGAGTGGGGACTTATGGGGGTCAGGTAATGAGCACAGGTCTGTATAATATCCAGTTTACAATGAGTCCATGGGAGCATGGACCTATCCACTAGTCTTTCCTCAGTCCCTGAGTGCATAATTGGGAGTATATATATATTGAGAGCAAGCTCCACATTAGGTCTTTGGCCTTGAGTTCTCATGGTGAGGAAAACCAGGTGAAAGCCACTAAAACTGTCCCTTCCTTACCAAGTTGAGATAATAAATAAGAACCAATATTTCATCCAAGGGGCTAGGATGATGATGGTAGAGATTAATGCCACCATTAAAGACCTAATAGATACAGAGTAGTTGTCCCTGTCATGTCTCCATTTAATTTGCCAGTCTAGCCACTTCAGAAACCAGGAGAATGGTTTATAGACAACTGAAGATGTAATCATGTAGTAGACTTGATTATAGTCATTGTGCCATCTCTGCGATCTGTCATAATACAGTCCAAAAGGATCGGGACCACCTGGACATCCCAGAGAACCTATCTGTTCTATTGATAACAGCATGCTAATAGTATAACCCTATCTGTTATATTGATAACAGCATGCTAATCAGGCATGTTGAGCAAGAGATAGCTAGTACATTGGAGACCTTGGAAAGATACACGCACTTCACATAATCCCATGAAGATTCAGAGACCTGTCACTTGAGTTGTTAGGGAACCAGTGGTCAGGGATCTGCCAGGATAGTTCCTTCAAAGTAAAAGGCAAATTACAAAACACAAATAAGCAAGGTGAAAGAAAACATTGCCTATAATCCCGTGAAAGCGACACGTAAAATTGTTCATAGTGTTTATATCTTTTAAGATGTTTTTCATTGTGCAGAGAATATAAATATCACAAACTAATACAGAATCATATCACTATCTGATGCCATGTTTATTTGCTTGTTTGCTTGCTTATTGCCTAGATCTCCTCACTGTGATACAAGCTCCATGAAAGATGCATTTGGTGCTGGATAAATATTTTTTGGTGGCATAAATGAGACATACCATACCCATTGTTTTGTAGCCAGCTCTTTTCAGTTAACTTCTAGATGCTTCAGGTTATACTTCATTTTTCTTAAACTGTGCCATTCCAGAAAGTCAGGTGAAAGCAAAATTCTCACACTCCAAAGACTGCTTCTAGCACTGCAACTTTAAAACCGAGAAACCTTAGTCTTTGGGCTCCAGAAACCCTCTAGAATCTCTTTTCTTTTGGCCAGCACTGCCTTAGAATCTTCAGCGGTCACAGCCTTGCCTGGATCATTCTTTAGAGGAGCCAAATCAGGTTCCAAGGACATAAGTGAAGAGTGCCAGGCAAACAGCACAGCCCGCAGCCACGTCCCTCCTCTAGCCACACGGGGGCGTGAGAGCGCCACGGTCGGCTCCCGGTCGGCGGCCCTCGGGAAGGAAGATTTTGGGCGGGTGTGTCGACTGCTCGCTGTGGGCGGAGCAAAAGGCGCCAAGGACCGGGCAGAGGGCAGGAAGTAAGGAGGCGGGGCTTCTGGATGGGGTACGCGCTTGCGCAAAGGGCCGGTCTGAAGAGTCGTCTTCGCTTTCGCCACTCCTAGGGTCTGTCCTGTGGGGACGTCTTTGTCCCCCTTTTACGAGTTGGGCCGGGCCCAGGGGTGGGGGCAGAGTGCGAGAGCTTCGAGGGGCGCCGGGGTGAGGGGCGGAGCCCTGTGAGCACGGGGAGGGGAGTGGGGTGGCGAGGCCTGGGGGGAAGGGACGGAGGGGCGCCGGGTGTGTCTGGGGGAGGGTTGGGGAGAGCCGGGGGAGAGGGGTGAGTGGAAAAGGGGTACGGGAGAGTTGTGTCTCATCCCTCCTCTACCCCCCCCCCCCGCTCCCGGCGTGGAGTGCAGGGACCCCAGGGTGCTACTCTGCCGGCTGGGAAGTTGCTAGTTAGCAGGTGGATGTGGTTTCCGAGAAGATACCTCCCTCTCCCCTCATCCTTTCTCTTTAGCAGCTCCTTTTTTAAAGTAGTATTTCTTATTAACACGGACGGCACGGTGTGCCTCACTTCGACACTTTCAGCCGTGCAAAACCGCTTCCAACCGCCTACAGCAACTTGAGAGGCAGTCCCTCTCTTTCCTCCTCATTCTTCAAGTAGACAACATAAGTTTTCCTACCTAAACCCTGCAATGAAGAACCCAACATTTCCCGTGTAACCAGTGCAAAGGCGTTTTGATACTTTCTTCATAAACTTGTTTACAAAAAGAGCTTTTTATACTCTTTAAATAATGTCACTTGCCTGTGTAAAGCTGAGCAACAGTTTTATTGTGCCATGCAGTCCTCAATGAGCAATTTTAGTCCGGGGTGACGAAAAGACCTCATTTGGAATTCAGGGATTGATCCACCGTAGGGACCCCAACCAGTACCGTGTATCCCTCGCTGAAATGCAGCGGGTTTATATCCATCATCTCAGCCGTGGTGACGGGGTGCATGCAGTCTGACATTTGGAAGCTTAAGAACCAAGGCTGTTGCCTTCCAATTTATTTTTTTTTTTAAGTCTTCCATCATGTGTGTACTTTGCTTGAATGATTATTTTAAAGTACATGTCCTATTTTTGCCAACCTGACGGCTGTTTCCATAGAAACCAGAGAAGAAATAGTCATTTTCAGCAGAGTTGTTAAAACTGTCTTCCAGGCTTCAGCTGTGAGTGCCAGTGAGTGCTGTACTTGCTCATTCTGAGATGGTACTTAAAGAATTAAGGATCTGAAATGGTCTTAGAGGCTAACCATCCAAATTGCTTAATTTTCTCACATCATTAATTTAGTAATCCTTGAAGTTTGCCAGCCATGTTTGTTGACCTGCTCTAGTTCTTTGAAGAGGATAGGCCAGCCCTGAATCCTTCTTAGGCTCTGTGTAGTCTAGCGTTGGCTCTGTGAAATGTATAAATAGGTTTCTTCCCCCAATTTTTTTTTTTTTTTTTTTTTTTTTTTTTTACCATTTCTCAAGGATAAGCCAGGGATTGCAAAATATCAGGCTCCATTTCTGTTCTAAATGACAGTTTATTGTCAGTGATGTCAGTGATAATGTTTTTACTTATGTTCATGTAATGTTTGGGGCTTTTGCTTGTACCTTCTGTGTCAGAATTTTTTTTTTTTAATTTCACATAAGTCATGAGAGATGAGCAAGACTTTGCTTGCTATAATCGCAGAGCTAAGCCAATTGGTGCGCATAGATATTAGAGATGAGAGGTTTTCTGAGGGGTGTAAGTAAATCAGTGGGTCTGGAGCTTAGGAATGGGTGAAGGACAGCTGGGGAAGGTGGCTGGAGAAATCGTAGGAGGTGGCATTATGAGAGGCCTGGTCTTTCATATGCAGGAGTTTATTGAAGCCCACGGAAACCGTTGGGAATTACAAAAATAGTTGTTAGTTTTGGGGCTTACAAAATAATACACCTTGTAAAAATTTGAACAGCACAGAAATACATGAGATGAAAATCCTTTACAGTGACTCAAAATAACCACTATGAGTAGTTTGCTATGTATTGCTTTAGATTTATTTGTATTTGTGTATGTTAGCATATTGCAGCATTACTGTTGCTGCAAATTGGGCAGAGATTTTTGTCTCTTTTTTTGTGGTTATCTCCAGCATCCAGAATGGTATGATACGGTATGTAGGACGCGCTCATTAAATATTTAATGAATGAATGACATCATTTAGATGGAACACTGAATGGGGTCTTGTGTATGTTGGTTTGGTCAAGGTGGTTAATAAGCTTTGTTTGTTTTTTGTTTTAAGTTGGTTGCTAGCATTTTAAAACTGCTAACTTCCACATAAAGTTTGAATTGCTTGCTTTTCTTGAAAACATTGAACTGTTTGGTAACACTAAGTTCAAATTCCATTACACTTGTTGCATCTTCTTTAGATAGGCGTGAATCTGCATTTATGTCAGGATGGCTTTGCCTGGACTCTACGGACTAGCACTGTGGCTAATACAGTAGCCACTAGTCACCTATGGCCATTTTGTTTTAGATGAACTAAAATGAACTAAAGGGGTGTCTGGGTGCCTCAGTTCGGTCGAGCATCTGGTTTCGGCTTAGGTCATGATCTCATGGTTCATAGGTTTGAGCCCTGCGTTGGGTTCCTTGTTGTCAACGCAGAGCCTACTTGGGATTCTCTCTCTCACTCCCTCTGCCCCTTCCCTGCTCAGGCATGAGCGCACGCTCTCTCTCTTACAATAAATAAGTGAACACTAAAACATTCTTTTGATCAGTCACACCAGCCACATTTCAAGGGCTCAGTAGCCATAGGTAGAAGTTAGCACATTGGACAATGAAGACACATTTCTATGACTGCAGAAGTTTCTGTTGTGCAGTGCTGGTTTACACATCTGGATTTGCCATTCCTGATATACAGAATTTTGGCAAGTAGTATTGTTATTTTTAAGATTTGTATATCTTTGTCATTATACAAATCTCCATTAAAAAAAAATGGTTGCCTTATATTTAGCAATGTAGGGCTTATGTGAGTTGTGGGAGTAGGATTCTCTTGTCTGATTTGTATTTTAGATAGCTTTACTTCTTGTTTGGGGGGGACGAACTGGAGGGGTAGGAGTTGGTGGTAAAATGGGCAGAGAGATTGGAGGTTATATAGCCATCCACGGCCTAAGGCCACAGAGCCCAGGAAGGGCTAGATTGAGACATTAAGGAGGCAGAATTGACACGACTGATTTAATGTGGATTGAGATCTGTTGTATGATAAAGTCACTGCAGAGATAATCCACTACTAATCTGGAACTGATTCAGTGTTGAAAATCGGGAATTTGGCTTTGCAAAGTATAGAAGGAACCCTCAGTTGTAATAAACAGCATGTATATTAAAATGTTATTAGCTTATGTATGAAGTGTGTAACTTTTATACCTCGTAACCTCTTAAGTCAGAGGTCATTTATTTATGAGAGACTCTTCCCTTTAAAGAGAGGGAATTGTTTTAGGGGTAAAGTAAAAGCTCATGTAGCTCAGTTAAATTTAGGAAGTACAGTGGACTCTTGGGAACTGGGAGGGTATGAATCTTGCCCCCTCTCTTTCTCTCTTTCTCTCCCGAAGGCTTCGTGATCTTTTACTTTCTGCACATTGATCGATTCCATCGTCCTTTCTCTTGATCCACTTCTTTTGCAAGGGTTTTGGTTCCCAGTTCTTGCTTGCGTGCTACTTTGTGTAGCACCAAGTACAGCCCCAAATTATACATACCCTTGTACTTCTTTGCCTGATACTCCCTCACGAAAAGTCTTGTTAGTGTCAGATGTCCACACCTGGCTCTGTGGCCAGTGGAAGGAGTCTCTGGGGAAGATTGACAGTCTGGGCCTATCCCTTAAATTGAGGCTATAGGATGCCCTTAGAAAGTGGGCATGTGATTGGACAAATGTTTGAAGCTTATCTCCTATAGTAAAGAATGTGGGTTTGTGTTGTTTTTGTAGCATGACTTCTAGCAAAAGACTTTCTGTTGTTAAACCTCAAGTACACTTCCCCATTTGAAACAATTCTTTAAAATTTTTTTTTTCTGCATCTACCCAAACAGCATAAAAAACAATAGTTGCCTTGAACTGTTGTGCTACTCATGGAAGTCCTTTCTTTTTTAAAAATTCATAAACAGTGCATAATGCTCTCATACTGTGCTCTGCAAGGTCTAGCTACTATGGCCTACTTGAACTCCCAGCTTCATCTCTCCAATTTAGGGCCACTTGTGGGCTGTGCTAGGTTTGCCCTCTCTGCATAGTGGCCGGGAAACTCTCCAGGCAGGAACTTGGGGCAATTGTAGGACTCAGTTAATTTATTTCCCATCTCTCAGGCGTCATTTGTTCTTCATTGCCTAATGTCCAGTGTTTTGAAACCATTGTTGTATTTATTCTGTTTTTTCACTTGTTTTCAGTTCCTCTTATTCCATGTTGACCCCAATTAAAAGTGCCAGGATTATGTGTGAAAGGATCAAGTTTGTATTTTATTTTATATTTATTTTTTAAATATGTATTTATTTTAAATTCACATCCAAATTAGTTAACATAGAGTGCAATAATGATTTCAGGAGGAGAATCCAGTGATTCATCCTCTGTGTGTAACACTCAGTGCTCATCCCAGCAAGTGTCCTCCCTAATGCCCCTTGTCCATTTAGCCCATCCTCCCACCCAAAACCCCTCCAGCAACCCTCAGTTCTCTAAGAGTCTTTTGTATTTTGTCCCCCCTCCCTGTTTTTATATTATTTTTGTTTCCCTTCCCTTATGTTCATCTGTTTTGTATCTTAAATTCCACACGAGTGAAGTCATATGATACTTGTCTTTCTCTAACTGACTAATTTCACTTTTAATACACTCTAGTTCCATCCAATTTGTTGCAAATGGCAAGATTTCATTCTTTTTGATTGATGAGTAATACTTCATTGTATCTATATACCACATATTTGTTTTTAAATGTTTATTTTTGAGAGAGAGAGAGAAACAGTGTGACCGAGGGAAGGGCAGAGAGAGGGACACAGAATCTGAAGCAGGCTCCAGGCTCTGAGCTGTCAGCACAGAGCCAAATGGTCCGATGTGGGGCTTGAACTCGTGAACTGCAAGATCATGACCTGAACTGGAGTCCAATGCTTAACTGACTGAGCCGCCCAGGCACCCCTCTTCTTTATCCATTCATCTGTCGATGGACATTTGGGCTCTTTCCATACTTTGGCCATTGTCAATAGCACTGCTATAAACATTGGGGTGCATGTGCCACTCCTGTATCCTTTGGTTAAATACCTAGTAGTGCAATTACTGGCTCGTAGGGTAGTTCTATTTTTAATTTTTTGAGGAACCTCCATACTGTTTTCCAGAGTGCGGTGTTTTCTGCACCAGTTTGCATTCCCCCCAGCAGTGCAAAACGGTTCCTCTTTCTCCACATACTCGCCAATATCTGTTGTTGCCTGACTTGTTAATTTAACCATTCTTACAGGTGTGAGGTGGTATCTCTTTGTGGTTTTGATTTGTATTTCTCTGATGATGAGTGATGTTGAGCATTTTTTCATGGGTTGGTTGGCCATCTGGATGTTTCTTTGGAGAAGTGTCTGTTCAGGTCTTTTGCCCATTTCTTCACTGGATTATTTGGTTTTTGGGTGTTGAGTTTGACAAGCGATTTATAGATTTTGTATACTAACCCTTTATCTGGTATGCCATTTGCAAATATCTTTTCCCATTCCATCAGTTGCGTTTTAGTTTTGCTGATTATTTCTGTTTCCTATGCTGTGGAGAAGATTTTTATCTTGATGTGGTACCAGTAGTTCATTTTTGTTTTTGTTTCCTTTGCCTTCAGAGACCCGTTAAGTTAGAAGTTGTTGCAGCCGAAGTCAAAGAGATTGCTGCCTGTATTCTCCTCTAGGATTTTGATGGCCTCTTGTCTTATGTTTAGGTCTTTCTTGCATTTTGACTTTATTTTTGTGTATGGTGTAAGAAAATGGTCCAGGTTCATTTTTCTGCATGTTGCTGTCCAGTTCTCCCAGCACCATTAGCTAAAGAGACTGTCTTTTTTCCATGGGATATTCTTTCCTGCTTTGTTAAAGATCAGTTGACCGTACGTTTGTGGGTCCATTTCTGAGATCTATTCTGTTCCATTGATCTGAGTGTCTGTTTTTGTGCCGTTACCATACTGTCTTGATGATTACAGTGTTGTAATACAGCTTGAAGTTCGGGATGGTGATGCCTCCTTCTTTGGTTTTCTTTTTCAAGATTGCTTTGGCTATTCGGGGGCTTTTCTGGTTGCATACAAATTTTAGAATTGTTTTTACTAGCTCTGTGAAGAATGCTGGTGTTATTTTGATAGGGATTGTTTTGAATGTGTAGATTGCTTTGTGTACTGTTGACATTTTAACAATATTTGTTCTTCCAAACCATGAGCATGGAATGTTTTTCCATTCTTTTGTGTGACTTCTTCAGTTTCTTTCATGAGCTTTGTATAGTTTTCATTGTATACATCTTTTATCTCTTTGGTTAGGTTTATTCCTAGATATTTTATGACTTTTGGTGCAGTTGTAAATGGGATCGTTTCCTTGATTTCTCGCTTCATTATTGGTGTATAGAAATGCAACCAATTTCTGTGCATTGATTTTATATCCTGCAACTTTGCTGAATTCATGTATCAGTTTTAGTGGTTTTTCAGTGGAGTCTTTTGGATTTTCCACATAGAGTATCGTGTCATCTGTGAAGAGTGAAAGTTTGACTTCTTGCCAGTTTTGATGCCTTTTATTTCTTTGTGTTGTCTGATTGCTGAGGTAGGACTTTCAACACTATGTTGAATAACAGTGATGAGAGTGGACATCCTTATCATGTTCCTGACCTTAGGGGGTAAGCTCTCAGTTTTTCCCCACTGAGGGTGATATTAGTGGTGGGGTTTTTTTGTGTTGGCCCTTATGATCTTGAGGTATGATCCTTCTATCCCTACTTTCTTAAGGGTTTTTAATCAAGAAAGGATGCTGTATTTTGTCAAATGCTTTTCTGCATCAAATTTGTATTTTAAAAAATACATTTTAAAACTTAGATCTTACTATTCCATTACATGCTTTTCTGTAATGCCTCCTAGTTACTGCCAATTACTAAAGTTGACTGTTTTTGTTTGTTTAATCCATTTCTTAATCCCCAGTAATTTAACTGTTAAAATAAAAACAGACTTCCCCCAAGCAAAACTAAAAAATGAAAGAAGAAACAAAAAATAACAACCAAGTTTCTAAAGTATATGTTGTAGAGTAAAAAGAAGTGAGCAAAACCTTTTTTTTTTTTTTTTTTTTTTAACCTCTTTGGTTTGTATTGCTGAGAGGCATTGCTATAGGGCTGGTGAGCAGAAACCTAAGATAATTCAGTCTGAGATGTGTCAAGGGAAGAACAACTGAACAGCAACAGTTTTATAAATAAGTATTTCCAGAGGTATTTATAACTTATTTTTTGTGTTCCAGATAATCCAGGAGAAGAAAGATGAGCTTCATCTATGGACTGCAATCTGCTACTAGAAACTGTGTTTTCTTCCGATTTCATTTGCTGACCAACTGGAGACTGTGTAACACACTAGCTGTCACCTCACCAGACTGCCATCAAGTACAAATTACTCATACAGTTCATAAGTATCAGGGTCTGGGAGTACAGCAGTGTGATAGGTTGACTTTTCTGCCTAAAAATTTTTATTCTTATAGGACTCTTAATACCAAAAGACCAGGATGCCTCTTGAGCGTGAGCCATAAAGAAATTTGGATGGTTACCCCAACATGTGGTGCACGGAATGACTCTTTTTCAAGACAGCTCCTGATAGAAGAAGTTGCAGGAGCTCCTTTTCTCTCAGTATTGCGTCCCCTAAAGTGTCTTCACATGAGAGAGAGAGACATCAGGAGTTTCCACACTTCTCCTCGGTTTCAAGCTGCTCCGGTTCCTCTCTTGTTGATTATTCTTAAACCAGTGCAGAAACTATTTGCAATCATTGTAGGCAGGTAAAAAGCTTTAAAAAACACAAAAAACAAACAAAAAAAACTTAAAAGGTATTTGTAAAACTATACTTTTAAAGAAAACTTGTTAGATTTCCCTCCCATATTTAGCTCAAAATTAAGTTTCCAAACGGTTGGTTCTACCCAGTTTTGTTAGAAATGATTTGATCTTGAAATAATTTACTACATATTATAGTATAAAAATGAGATCTTTAAAAAATTATATAGGACACTTTTTAAACGATCTTCCTATTTTGATTACAAGAATGAGAAATGTTGGGTATAGTTTGTAAGAACAATACTTAAAAACATAACTTTTTATTTTACGAAATCTGAGGCAATGGGTCATGAAACTGGGAGTTCACTTATTTAAGAATAGGCTCATTCCTAGCCAAGTTAATGCTTAATTAGCATTTATTTTTCAGTTCTATTTCCATCACATCTTTGTTATTTTCTTTTGGGTAGTCCTTCATAATAATTATGTTTTCACAGCTAAATAGTACCTTTTATTTAATTTAAACCTCCCCCCATAATTAATCTTGTTTTCTCTTATTTGCTCCATGAAGAATGAAGAAAGGTAAAGTTAAGCATTGTCTCGTCATTCTTACATTTGATGACTGTGAAGGCCTTTCTAGCTCTCTTACTCCCATACTAACCAACCCAGTTTTCTGTGATTTGACACTGGCACCCAGAAAATATGCAGTTGTGTTAACTCTAGTTGTAGGTAATGACTGTCAGAGAAGACCAGAGCTAGACAACAGTTAAAGCAGTAAACACAGATTTATGCAGAACTTTTGCAGTAGAGGAAGAGAGACCTAAGTATAGAACCAGAGTTAATCTGAATATACCATGGGCAAGTGGGAATTCATAGCTGAGAAGCAGGGTGGGGTTTGGTGGATAGAAGATTACTCAGAAGAAGCATCAGGAATAAGTGGGGATTCTCCCTAACCTGACCCCACTAGGCTTCTTGCTGAAGGCAGGTGAATGTGATCAGACATCATCTGGAGGCTGGAGAATGAATAAGGAACTCGATCAGGTATCGAGAGTGATAAGATATGGAGGATGGGGAAATTCTGTTTAACCTGACTTAGCAGGATTCTTGCTAAACCTGGACAATGCAGAGATGAATACAGAAGTCCAGAAGTGAGGCCTAGTTGAAAAAAGTTCAGGGGAGCCTGAGTAGAGTCTGGTGCAAGAGAGGATCTTTGTCATAACTCAGCCCAGGGTCTTAGGCCAATGGCTCTTTCTCATCCTTTTTAATATTATTTTTAACTTTTGGTTGTTGTTTCCATTGTAATCACTTAACATTTTCTTTTAAGCTGTGTTTTCATCATACATTGAAGGCAGATGATAAGTCATATGAAGTTTTAAATGGGAAATAAATATACTTAATAGTCTGGCCTAAGTCTTTTCAGGTTGGGACACTTTGAGGCATCTTAGGAGTGTCACTTAATAAAATTAAAATAACTTGAAGTTATTTTGTAAGATGGATTTTGTCAAGAGAATGATGTATATATCTTAAACTTTTGTTGTGATTTCACAGATGAACTCACTAGGAAAAATTTTGTCTTGTTGTTGAAAACATTGCTTGTCAAAATGTCTGTGATCTCTGATAACCAGCAGGGAGTATTGTTGCCTGGTAGAAATTAGACCTCCATGTGTTAACTACACAGTCTCTCATTTTCTTGTTTACGATGCTTATGCCCTTATTACCTTTCCTTTATTATGTTCTTGAAGGGATAGTGAAGTTTCTGCTGGTGAGCAGTGTTTATTTCTAAAATAAATGCTGAGGTAGTTTCCCTTGTACCTTGCTGAAGTACTGGCAGATTGTGCTGGAAGTCTGATGAGCAGGGGGAGTGAATTGTGGTTACAGGTATAGATGATTGTGCTGTAACCCCTCAGATGTTTATTTGAACAGATCATCCCTGGGGCGCCTGGGTGGCGCAGTCGGTTAAGCGTCCGACTTCAGCCAGGTCACGATCTCGCGGTCCGTGAGTTCGAGCCCCGCGTCGGGCTCTGGGCTGATGGCTCAGAGACTGGAGCCTGCTTCCGATTCTGTGTCTCCCTCTCTCTCTGCCCCTCCCCTGTTCATGCTCTGTCTCTCTCTGTCCCAAAAATAAATAAACGTTGAAAAAAAAAAAAATTTTGAACAGATCATCCCTATCAAGTAGTTAAGTACCCATACTCTAGGATCACATGGTCTTCCTTGCCTGGTTTTCCCTTATCACCTCTGCAACCTTGGACAAGTCCTTGGACAGTTCTCTCTGTCTCAGTTTCATCTTTGATAACAGGGTTTTTGTGAAGATGAAGTGAGATGACATACGTATAACAATTAGAACAGCAGCTTGCATGTGGTAAACAGTCAATAAATGTTAACTAGTGGTAGTTGTAAAATAGCTACTCATTTAGTGTTCACCTTTAAAATAAGAAGAAACTTTAAATGAGCTTTAGAATTTTTATAACTGGTTACTTTTTCATCATTTAGCTAAGAATTTTATAAATGGAGAAAACCCATCTATACAGAGAAATATTTCACAAAAATTCAAGTATTTGATGACATAGAATTCTAGTATAAGATCAAGTTTTGTTGATATGTGCTGATACTATTGTCAGAACTTTGAATTTTTCTTTCTGCTCTAGGGGCATAAGGAAATGGTGGCAGGCACTTCCTCCTAACAAGAAGGAACTATTTAAAGAAAGTTTAAGGAAGAATAAATGGAAGTTATTCCTTTGTTTCAGTAGTTTTGGATTGCTCTTTGTAGTGTTTTATTTTACTCACCTGGAAGTGAGTCCTATCACGGGAAGGAATAAGCTACTATTATTGGGGAAAGAACATTTCAAACTTTTATCCGAACTGGAATATGAAGCAGTAAGTAGTAAGAATTGTTTATAATTAGATTGCTTAATATAATACTCAAAGCGGCAAAGTTTCTTAAGTATGAAAGATGCACTACTTTTTTATGTTAGTCTTTGATAGAAAATTCGCATTTTCCCAAAAGGCCTCCAAAGTTTCATACTTAGTGTTCCTGCTACCTACATTGCATTTTCTTTCATTCATCTAGCTAATTCCTGCTCATCACATGCCACCTTAAATGTCACTTTCTCAGGAAAGTCTCCCTTGATTATCCAGACTGGGTTAGGCAGGTTGGCTACATTATGCTCTAGTGGGAATCCTTCATACAGACTGAATTATGAATCAGCTCATTTATAATTGTGTCCAGTGCTTGGCTATATTGGGGTCAGGTCTCCTGCTTTTATTTTCTCTTTGCATACTGTACTTTTCCTTTAAATCACTTATCATGGAGGTAACATAATTGTTATTTGCGTAATTATTTCTTTACTGATCTGTGTCCTTTGTTAGACTAAGCTCTTTGGGAACCAAGACCCTGTCTGTTTTTATCATTTTATATTAAGTACTAGCACAATGTAGAAGGTAGTGTTTAGTACATATTTTTTGAGTAAGTAGGTATGTAATATGAATTTTTGTACCTTGAAAGTAATGTAGAATACGGTAATTTTTTCCAAAACCTCATTTTTGGCAATTATATTTTTTGAATGCAAAATCAAGTTGGAATTCAGAAGCCTTAAGTCATTTTTTTTTTGATGTTTTTTATTTTTATCAAGAGGGTGCAAGCAGGGGAGGGGCAGAGAGAGAGGGAGAAAGAGAATCCCAAGCAGGCTCCGTGCTCCTAGCACAGAGCCTGTGGTGGGGCTCAAACTCAGGAAACATGAGATTATGACCTGAGCTGAAATCAAAAGTTGGACGCTTAACTGACTGAGCCACCCAGGAGCCCCAAGAAGCCTTACTTCTTTAGAAAGTACAGTAACTCAGATAGTTAAGCATTTTATACCACTAGTGAGTTTCTTGAGGACAGACCCTTTCTCCAGTTGTGGAGAAACCTAGTATATACTAGGTGTATACACACCTAGTATATACCTAGTATATACACACCTAGTATATACTCGATGAGTATTTATTGAATTGATGCTCATGGTCTCACTTGACCACTTTGGTGAAGTCTTTATGTCTTTTTATTTCAGTTAAGCTTCTGAGTTTGTCAGTGGAAAGTTACCTTAAAAAAGAAATAACAATGTTTTTTCACAAAAAAGATGCATCTTTTCTAGTAGAGCTTTTACAGAGATTGGAGATGTTTCTAGGGTAGTCTTGTCTGAAGCAGGTTTGAGGAGAGTGTTCTGGAAAGATTGAGATAGGCCTAGTGTTAAATTTGTGTATCTTCCACCATTCGTCTCACTCAGAAGCTTTAAAAAATAATATATATGTACATAATATTCTTTTTTTTAGCCTACAAGTATAATAACCTGCTTGATACTAAAATTCAAGCACATGTTCCTATAGGGATATGGTAAAGTACTATAATTATATATAATTTTGCTTGTTTTATTTCCTTCATATGGGTTAATAGTTGTTTCAGTTTATTTACATTGGTGACTTGTGCTTTTAAAAAATGGTATTGATATAAAGACTATTGCAGATTCAATTCTACAAAATCATCTATTTTTAATACATCTAAGGGAAGAAGATTCTAAACTTCTTGATCTATATGTGAACGAAGCTACACATTTTATGGAAATTAATGTGATATTTTCAGAACATCCTTAATTTTCCTATACTTGAAAGGGTTTCTCATGAATATAGCTTCAGAAAGTGTGTTCGTACAGTGGCTAGTCCTACTCAACATGGTGTAGAGAAAATGACATGCCTGTTAGTTCTAAAATTTCAGTAATTTCCTATCATTCTGTGTGAATAAAACACTTAAAATTAGTGAAATGTCCTTTTTTTAAAAATTTTTTTTAATGTTTATTCATTTTTGAGAGACAGAACAGAATTTGAGCTGGGGAGGGGCAGAGAGAGAGGGAGACAGAATCCAAAGCAGGCTCCAGGCTCCAAACTGTCAGCATAGAGCCGGACGCGGGGCTCAAACTCACTGACCTCAAGATCATGACCTGAGCCGAAGTTGGATTCCTAACCAGCTGAGCCACCCAGGTGTCCCCAAAATGTCCTTTTCTTTTTAGAAGTTTAACTTTTTTAATTAAGTATAGGGTGTTTTTCTAGTCAGTGGGTTATGAAAGTAATTTTCTTTTATATTGTTCTTCCTTATATGAAATCTTTGTTTCCTAGGCAGTATTTTGTTTTCTGAAATATTTAGGAAAGTAGAAATAATATTTAAACATTTTATTTGTTTATAGGCTAATAGAAAAGATGAAAGTTTTATTTCAACCAATTTATATGAAAAATCTTAGTTATTAGAATTTATTCCATTTGTGAGAAAGCACATTGCCTTTGCATGAATAATTCAAATTTAAGAATTGAAGTGTTTTGTATATGTAGATTTTTACATAATTAAAAATTAAAATGTTCAACAATAAGTAGCCATTTAACTCTTCATGAAGCAATATAAACATTTTGCTGAGCTAAAACTCTCTTAAAATAAAGACGACTTTTTAATCTTTCAGTGGATGGAAGAGTTTAAAAATGATATGCTAACTGAGAAGGATGCCCGATACCTAATGGTTAAAGAAGTGGTTTATCATTTGATTGAGTGCAATAAAGATATTCCAGGGATCTCTGAGATCAATTGGACTATTCATGTGGTTGATTCCCCAGATATAAATGCCTTTGTGCTTCCAGTAAGTAAATGTTCGCCCATCTAACTTTAAATCGTAAATTTAATATCCTTGTTTTTTTTAAGGTGTTCCAATTACTTACATTATTTTCTTTATGGTGCAGAATGGACAAGTGTTTATCTTCACTGGGCTTTTAAATAGTGTAACTGATATTCATCAACTTTCCTTTCTTCTGGGCCATGAAATAGCACATGCAGTACTTGGGCATGCTGTAAGTACCTAGGATGAATGTTCAGTTGTTGAAATAACTGCTTTGAAGTGTGCAAGTTAAATCTTGTAAAACTGAATCTTTTCAGTTTTCTTTTTCTTTAAAAGATGGTATTTTAGTTTTTAGCAGTTGACTTACTCTGTTACCTGAAAAAATATGACTGGCTAATTTTGAGAATTTTTATGGTCTTTAGTATTTGATACCTGAATAATTAGTGTTTCTGTTAAGTACTATTTTTATCAGCTGTCTCTTTTGCTAAAAAGTAATTATTCTCAACCTCTAATTATTTCAAATTAGATTTTAAACTCTCCATAATTATTAACATACTTGTAATCTAGTCTGAAAGTTAACTATATGAAAGTGATATTACTATTTAAGTGGGTAAATCAGTTTTCTTGCTTTTTTATTCATTCTCAGAAGATGGCTTGGAGCATCTCTGAAAATCTCTAGAATGATATGCCATATATAATTAATGCAGAGGAATAATAATGATACCTTGCCATTTTACAGTTTGCTGAGCTTTTAAATACATACCTTCTCAATTATAATTTTAATACCATCCTCATTAAGTATGTATTTAATATCCCTACATTATATATGAGGAAACTAATGTTTAAAAAGACTTGGAGTAACATGAGTAATGTGGTCAACTGGCCAATTGGGACTTTAACCCAGGTCTTCTGTTTGCAAATCCAGCCCTGCTTTCTTTCACCACAATTACCTGGGTATTGGCAGCCTTTTTTTTAATGGATCATAGAATTCAGGTTGATTTACGGTTCTGTGAATACACATCTGTTTGACTTGGTATGAGTACAAAAAGCTAATGTATTTGTTTATTCATATATTTATTTTTATTAAAAATAAGTATATTTCTTTTGTCCACATTAACTAGAGAGAGGTGTATTTTCTGTTGAAAACATGAAGGTAAATAGTGAAAGGATTGTGAAATGTTATGTCAGAAATGTAAGTAATATTAACTTTAAATGGAAATGCTAGTGTTATTAATCTCCTTAAAAGTCATTTCAAATTCTGTCTATTCCTTAAAGTACTAATAAGTTGAGGTGGGTCACAGTTGTGCTTTTCTGAAGCACAAACAGTAATTATCTCATTTATTTCTTCTGAATTATAGAAAAATATAAAAAAACATTTTCCTTAAATAGATCTATATAAGAATAAATCTAAGCAATCGAAAAAGATTGTCTTTCAAGAAAAGACTTCATAACTGCAAAATCAGTTTTGGCCAATTTTAGCATTTAAAAGATACTCATTTTACATACACCTTTATTTTTCTGGCCTCTAGTTCACTGTCTCATTCAGCATATTGTTGTCATCTCTGTCAGTGCAGAACACTAATTAGATAAGACATAAAAAGAAAATAACAGTCTTAAAAATTGAAAGTAGTTATTAATATTTCTTTGTAGAGGCCTTAGATATCATCAGCACTATATTTTCTCTTTTAGCAGTCTCCATGTTTTCTTCCTTCCACAAATACATATTTAAAAATTTTTTTTAGTTTTCTAAGACTATGTAATGGATAATTATATTCTTTAATAATTAATAATAAGGATTTTCTCTTTTATAATGACTTCATCATTTGTAGTGTTATTCTTTTGTGCTAAAATAATTCCATAATTGTTTTTCATGACACACAGTTTGTATAATGAAGCAAAGAATGCTTTGTGAGGACAGATTATATTGTTACGAGAAGTGTTCCGTGTGATTATTTTTAGTTGTCAGCCATGTTTCATACGTTCAAGTAATGATTCCTGTATTATCAGCATTTATTAATCATCTTTGATGGGGAATGTGAACAATCCAGTGCGTTAAACTTGTATTTAGAAATTATTACTTAAAACAACTATTTTAAGTAAAATTGGTTAGTGCTGTAAATATAAAACTTTATAGAACTCAATTTCCTAGTGAGAAATACCAGAGTGGTAAAATTGCAAACTTGCATAAATGAATCATACTTCATATATTAGGTCATGAAGTCCAGAAGTTTTTTACTAAAAATAAATTTCCAGTCTTTTTCTGAATTTTTCTTGTTTTAACTATTTCATATGTTAAGCAGTGTTTAGTCTATCCAAAGGTATAAGGTATAAGCATAATGAACACATTTATTTCCTTTAAAAAAAATTTAACAATAACATTAGAAACTAAAACTTCTGGGTTTGATTCCTTGTCCTTTTACTAATAGCTGTGTGAATTTTGGCACCTCTTTTAGTTTCTCCCATCTTAGTTTCTTTATAAAAGAGGGATAATTGTACCTATCTCACAAGATTATTATGCTTGTTAATATAAGAACTGTAGGTTAGTGAACTTCTATTCATATCTATGAACCTGTCATTGTATCTGAGTTATAGTAAGTGGTTCAGTACATGTTAGTTGAATGAATGTTTATACCTGTAAGCAAGGGATGGAAAGAAAAACACACAGAAGAAAAAGAACATGTGATCTTAGTTGGTGAAGGTAAGTTTAAACATGTAATTATTTAATGTGATTACACATCATGAACTAGAAAATCTAAGGTTACACTTTCTTAATTTATTAAATGTAATTTTCATTATTTTGATTATTCTCAGGCAGAAAAGGCTAGCTTGGTTCACTTACTGGATTTCCTAGGTATGATTTTTCTCACAATGATTTGGGCTGTTTGTCCTCGAGATAGTTTTGCACTCTTGGGCCAGTGGATACAGTCTAAACTGCAGGAGGTAAGTGTGAGACAATAAGTTGGATTTTTAAAGGTATGTGGTGAGGATATTTTAAAGATTACTATAAAGTAACAGATACAAGAGATGTTTTCACGTATCATGAAATATAGCTACTAATTTTTAGTCATATGTTTTCTCATTTTTAGGGGACATTCTTTTTTTTAAATTTTTTTTTTTTTTCAACGTTTATTTATTTTTGGGACAGAGAGAGACAGAGCATGAACGGGGGAGGGGCAGAGAGAGAGGGAGACACAGAATCGGAAACAGGCTCCAGGCTCTGAGCCATCAGCCCAGAGCCCGACGCGGGGCTCGAACTCACGGACCGCGAGATCGTGACCTGGCTGAAGTCGGACGCTCAACCGACTGCGCCACCCAGGCGCCCCTAGGGGACATTCTTAAAAATGAGCATTCAAATTGGAAAATATTACATCTTTTAAATGATGGAGATAGATGGGTTTCAAGGGCATAGCAATTTTTGGCTAACATAATATTTAGGGGCAGAGTGTTATATAGTTATTGGTCTTAGAGAAAACCCGGTCACAGATCCTTTCTTTCCTTTTGTCACTTTACCTTCAAACTTTTCACTTTTGTCTCTCATAGTGACTGTGGTATACTTTCTGGATGACTCTCCCTTCTCTCAAACGTTTGCATTTTGATGTAGAACTCTTAAAACCTGTAAATTTTTATGGGCACAGAATTAGCTAAAGCTGCTTTACCATCCTCATCCTCTCACTCCCAGTTATACTAAGGTTACCTGCACAATAGTGAAAGGATAATCTTACTAGGTGTTTGTTCACTTTCATTTCTAGTACTTATGTATAATGGTGTTCATGTCATAAAATTTACTGAGGCCCGCATTTTGTTCAAAACACTTCACTACTGAAAGTAGGTCTTGCACTTTTGATAATTGCTTTGTTAACTATGATTAATTATTTTATTTTACATCTTTCTTCACATGTTTCCTTTTGTCCTGGGAGGTTTGGTTATTCAGGAACAATCTGTTATTTGTTTATTTAATGATTTGTGGAGCACCATCATTGTGCCATCTGGGTACTGTTTAAATCTAATGTGTAAAATTCTTTGAGACAAATTGCTTTTGAAATTGGATAACTAAGTCTTTTATTCAGTGTTACCATATCATTTGGCTGCATTTATATTGAAATAAAGGCTCTTAAAGGGGAAAAAAAAGAATGGTTATTGCTTAGGTTATAGGATTTCATATTTTGAATTTTATTTCCATTATGTGTCGGGAAGTCAAAGGAGTTAATGTAGTGTTTACCCCATTTATCAATACATCACTTTTTTCTGTATTGGAATCTGAAGATTTTGTTATAGGAAATATAACCTGTGGCTGTTTTTTCTTTAAAATAGTTGATGAAGGGGTGCCTGTGTGCCTCAGTGGGTTGAGCATCGACTCCTGATCTCAGCTCAGGTCATGATCTCACAGTTCAAAGTTCAAGCTTCAGGTCAGGTTTTGTGCTGATGGCTTGGAGCCTGCCTTGGATTCTATCTTTCCTTCTCTCTGCCCCACCCCACTTGTGCTCTCTCTGAAAAAAGTTAAAAAAAAACTTGATGAATCCTGCTACTTCATATACTAATTAATAATTAAACTAAAAATAGAGTGATTACTTCTCTTTGAACTTTACTTCCTTAAATCCAGCCCCACCCCCACCCCCATGATTTTGGTGATGGGGAAATGTTTCTTTCTCTAGAAAGCCTTGTTCCTTGTGATTGAAGAGCAGGAGGGGATGCTGATAGTGAATCATTAAAGAGGGGGAATTGCTGACATTTATTTGCCAGAAAAAGGAAGAGATGAAGGAAGAAGGAGGGGCCTTTACATAACCAACCATTGGGGAGTCCTCTATTTTTGTAATTTTAAAAGATTTAGGTATAATGTAGCAGCCATCATACCGTGCTACCAGGTATTAATTAGTAATAATTACAATAGCTAATATTTATTGAGTACTTACTATATGTTAGGCATTAGGATAAGCACTATAATTATGTACAGAGGTTAAGAATACAGGCTGTGAACAGATGGACTTGTGTTTGAATTTAGGCTGTTAGACCTAAGTTCTATACTGGGCAGATTACTTCACTAATTATAGGTCTCAGTTTCTTCATCTATAAATGGGCATAATACTGGCTACTCAAAGCACTGTTGTTGGTTTAATGATACATTTAAAATAGGACCTATTTTTTTTAAAGTTTTTATTCATTTTGAGAGGACAGGGGAGGTGCAGAGCGCGAGAGAGAATCCCAAGCAGATTCCACAGGGTCAGTGAGAATCCCAATGCAGGGCTTGAACCCACAAACCTTGAGATCATGACCTGAGCCAGAATCGAGAGTCGGATTTACGCTTAACTGACTGAGCCATCCAGGCATCCCTAAAGTAGGATCTCTTAATCTAAACACTGACATTTTGGACTGGATAATTCTTTGTTGTGAGGAATTGTCCTGTGCATTGCAGGATGTTCAGTAGCCTCTAAACATCTACTGTAAATATCTGACCTCTACCCACTAGATGCCAGTAGCACTCCCCCTGCCCAACAGTTGTGATGATCATAAATGTCTCCAAACATTTTTATATGTCCCTGGGGGGCAAAATCGCACCCAGTTGAGAACCAGTGATTTAAAGCACTTAGCACGGTACCTAGTACAAAATGAGGACTCAATAAATAGGAGTTATTATCATTTGCCCATTTTATCCTGTCTGCAACTCTAGGAGGTTGGTCCTGTGCTACTCCATTTTACATATGATGCTACTGGGCTTAGATGGGTTAAACAATTAGCTGAGGGTTAACAGTTAATAAGTGTCAGCATTTGGACTTAATGTAAGTTTCCATCCTTAAAAAAAAAAAAAAAGCCAATGTTTTAAACCAGTTATACTATCAGTAAACTTGATGGACCCCTCCAGACTGCTCATTGAGAGTGAAGACACTATATAATACAGTTCAACAACCTAAAAAGTCATGATCGAGAAGGAAGAAAGTCCTATCTCATGGTTATATACTAGATTGATTATATTATTTCTAGACATCACTGACATGTAGCTACCTCTGTGAAATTGTTTCCCCTATTAATAAATAACTGTTCTCAAAAGTCCTGCTTATTGATCCATTTCCTACAAATTTTAGTACTTACTGAAAATTAGAATTTAACTGGAAAGCATTCACATAAATACAAGTAATTAGGGAAGTTAAAGTTACGATATCTGTTTGTATTTTTTTATTGAAGTTGGAAGAAAATTTCATTTTCCTAACTAATCAATACTTAGAAAGACGGAGTTAAGATAATTTATCAAAGAAGGAAAATTCTGCTCTCTGGTTAATTTTCTAACTGAAATAAATTCTCTAGTAGTGTCAGTGGTTATTATATAGCCATATTTTTTCAATTTTCTTTTAAAACTGCAAGGTCAGAATGTTCCTTGGCCATAATAAAAGCTTGCATTAAGAAACTTTCTTAGGAAATCCTCTCCTTTCTTAAAATTCATGTTATGTCACTTCACTTTTAGGCTTTTTCATAAAAGCAAACATACTCTTTGGATTTCTTTTGGTTAGTGAGAACACGTTCTAATGTAGGTCTTTTGTAAAAGCAAAGTAGCATAAGGCAAACTTTTGAAAGAGGGGTATACCTGTATAGTAGTAACCCCTCCCCCAATATTATCCATAGGGCTGAGGGAGGGTGGGATATATTCCCACCAGTGGTTTCCTAAAGCCTCAGATAGTACCATATCCTATTTACAGTATGGGTTTTTTTTCTATACATACATACCTATGATAAAAGTTTGTAAGTTAAGCACAGTAAGAGATGAATTGTTCTATAAATAGAACTATTATAATATACTGTAAAAAAAAGTTACATGAGTGTGGCCTTCTCAAAGTATCTTACTGTACTGTATTCACCATCTTGTGATAATGCCTATGTGGTGAGATAAAGTGATGTGAACAATGTAGGCACTGTGACGTGGTGTTAGGCTGCTATAGACCTCTGACAGTATGTCCGGAGAACCATCTGCTTCCAGATCACAGTTGAGCGGGTATCTCCAACCGTGGAAATTGAAACTGTGGGTAAGGGAGACTACTGTACTCTATAAAATACTATAGACTCTCTAGAAGTCTGTAGGCCTAATTTTTTATGTTTTTAAAATATTAATATCTGATGGGGGAAATAAAGACTGTACTTTATGTTTCATACCATGGTGTTCTTTCTTCCTTCCTTCCTTCCTTCCTTCCTTCCTTCCTTCCTTCCTTCCTTCCTTCCTTTCTTTCTTTCTGTTTATTTATTTATTTAAGAGAGAGAGAGGCAAGCGAGCACAAAGAAAGGGCAGAGCAAGAATCTCAAGCAGGCCCAGCACTGTCAGTACAAAGCCTGAGGCAAGGCTTAAACTCACAAACTGTGAGATCATGACCTGAGCCGAAATCAAGAGTTGGATGCTTACCAGCTGAGCCACCTAGGCGCCCCTACCATGGTGTTAAGTGTCAGTCATCGCGAGCATAAAACCTTTATCCTAGATACTCCATGAAATTAATTTTAAAAATCTCACTTTGTTACTTATTTTGTTGTGAAATGATAAATATCCTTAATGAAACTTCTCTTTCTTACTTCTTCTTAGTATATGTTTGATAGACCATACAGTAGAACTTTGGAGGCTGAAGCTGACAAAATTGGACTACAGCTTGCTGCAAAGGTAAAATGTTTAGTAGTTGAGACTACACAGTGTCCTTCACACAGTAAAAGATAAATACACATTGTCTTAATGAACTGTGGTATGAGGAGAGAATGAGAGCTGTATGAAATTTTTCATTAATACCTTTTAAATTTGTGCCCTCTGTAAACTGATACACTATCTTTATTTCACTATTCTCCCTTGTTTCACTGATCTAAGAAGGCTTGAGTAAAATAACGTAAGACTATTTTTCCTCCCCTCAGAGAAAAGTTTATGCTATTGTAGCTATGATCCCAGATGAGCAGATTGAATTTTTACCTTTTAAATAAATGGTAGAGGAGCAGACTTATTACTCTGTGTCTTTGAGATTATTTTTGTTGC
The DNA here is from genome assembly GCF_007474595.2 of Lynx canadensis. Classification (NCBI taxonomy): domain Eukaryota; kingdom Metazoa; phylum Chordata; class Mammalia; order Carnivora; family Felidae; genus Lynx; species Lynx canadensis. The sequence continues at coordinate 47,258,444 of NC_044310.1, read as the reverse complement.
AGCCAATGACTTACATTTGCTAGGCACAGAGAGCAGCCCTGGGCCTTTACTATGATTTAGGTTGGCTTTGTTCATGTCTCCTTTACAGGGCACTTCATGTCTGGCTCCTATTTTTATCATCTGTGATAACTGATATTATTAGTAGTAGAATTTAATATTAGAAGTAAAACTGCATTTTTAAAGCGGAGTAAAAACAATGCCACTTTGTACATTAAATTCAAATTGTATTTGATCTTTGTTGAGTTTCCAGTAGTTATTAAAAAGTCCTAGGTATAAAAATAAACTATTATATGAACTTCTAGTTAGTTTTATGGATTTAATTTCATAAATGAAGATACTACTATTCACAAAAGCAAAAGTAGTTATTTGAATGTTACGTAATAAGACTTGAGTGAATTCTCTGACTACATAGATTAAGAGGTTCCCAAATAGTGGACCACAGATTGGCTATAAAGGTAAGAGTGTTTTGTGTTCTGGTTAAGAAATCTTGGCCTATTTCAATAAATTGTTCCTGTTTTATTTCCAAGAAGCTTATTGTTTTATTAGCTTTTTAAAATATAAAATGAGGAAGAAGTCAAGATAATTTTTTTCCAATGTGGATATCTAATAGCCTCAGGACTGTTTATTGAAGAGTTATCTTTTTCCACTATTCTTGAGTGTCTCTTTGTCATAAATGTGGGAGGCTATATAGGAGTCTATTTCTGGACTCCCTATTGTATTCTCTTGGCCTCTTAATCTGTCTCTGAGCCAATACTGCATTGTCATGTAGCTTTGTAGTAAGACATGATACCTGGTAACTTCTGTCTTCCAGCGTGGTTCTGCAAGATTGATTTGGCTATTCTTAATCCTTTTCCTTTCCATATACATTTCAGAATCACTTTATCAAATTACATGCCTGTATAAAAATACGCTTGGAATTTTGATGGCAATTGGGTGAATTTGGAGATAGTTGACTACTGTCAAAAATATTGAGTCTTCCTGGGAAGCGTGGGTGGCTCAGTTGGTTGAGCATCCCACTCTGGATTTCAGCTCAGGTCATGATCTCAGGGGCATGCGATTGAGTCCCACATCAGGCTCTACACTGACAGAATAGAGCTTACGTGGGATTCTCTCTCTCCCTCTCTCTTTGCTCCTTCCCCGTGCTCTCTCTCTCAAAATAAATAAACACTGAAAAAATAATATTAAATCTTCCAATCCATGAATGATATATTTGTCCATTTATATGGATATTCTTATAATTTTAGTGATGTTTCTAAATGTTTGTGTGTGTATGTGTATAGGAATTATACATCTTTTGTTAGATTTATTGCTAAATGTTTGACATTTTAATTGTAAAGTGTTATTTAAAAAATAAACTTCTTCATATATAGAAATGCACTTTATTTTTATAAATGACCTTGTATCTAAAAACCTTGCTAAATCCACTTAATTCTGATAGTGTGTAGATTCTTTTAGATTTTATATATACACATTTATGCTGCCTGTGAATAATGACAGATTTAGTTCTTCCTTTCCGGTCTGTGTACTTTCTGTTTTTGTTTTTTTGGTTTTTTTTTTACCTAATTGCAATGGCCGGAAACTTTAGTACAGTGTTGACGGTGAGCACCTTTGTTTCTTCATCACCATTTTTCACCATTCTGATGTCTAAGTTGTTTTTCTTTTAATCTGACTTTTTAGAAGAGTTTCCCTGCCATTTCTAATATGCTAAGAGATTTTTTCAAATTATGAATAACAAACTTTATCAAATACATTTTTTATATTGGTTATATCAATTTTCTCCTTTAATCTCTTAATGTGGCAAACTATATTGATTTTTTTTTACGCACTAGGACAACTTTTATTTTTGAAGTAAACCCAATTTTATCAATAATATTGTTCTTCCAATATATTACTGAAGTTGGCTTGCTAATGTTTAGCTTAGAATTTAGAATGTTTTATCTGTATTCATAAAAGATAATGGCTTGGCCTTTTCTTTTCTTGTAATGTCCTGTCAGGTTTTAGTATCAAGATTATGTTGGCCTCATATAATGAGTTGGGAAGTGGTTTTTTTCTTTTCTCTGGAAGAGTTTGTGTAACGTTAGTGATATTTATTTTTTAAATGTTTGGAGATTTTGTGGGTAGAAACCATACAGATTTATTTTTTTTAAAGTTTATTTATTTTGAGAGAGAGAGAAAGAGAGCAAGTGAATGGGGAAGGGAAGAGAGAAAGAGGGAGAGAGAATCCCAAGCAGGCTCTGCACTGACTATGTGTAGCCTGACACAGGGCTCGAACTCACAACTGCGAGATCATGACCTGAGCCAAGATCAAGAGTCAGACTCTTAACCAACTGAGCCACCTAGGTGCCCTGGGCCTACAGGTTTCTTTGTGGGATGGCCTTTAGTTGTAGATTCAGTCTCTTTAATAGATATAGAGCTACTCACATTTTTCTGTTTTGTGTCAGTTTTTATAAGTTTTGTTTTTCTAGGATCTTCTGTTTTGTTTAAATTTTCAACATTATTATGAAGTTTTCTAATATATATTTGTGTTTTGTATTTTTTATTGAAGTGTAGTTGACACAATATTACATTAGTTTAATGTATACAAGACAGAAGTTCTACAACTCTGTATGTTATGCTCACTGTACGTGTAGCTCCATCTGTCACCATGCGATGCTGTCACAGTCCCATTGACTATATTCTCTGGTATATCTTTCATTCTGTGACTTATTCATTCCATAACTGGAAGCCTGTTTCTCCTGCTCCTTCATCTATTTTGCCTGTCCCCTCACCCCTCTCTGCTGCCAGCCATCAGTTTGTTACCTTTACCATATATGTATTTTTTAGAAGTTTATTTATTTTGAGAGAGAGAGACAGCATGAGTCGGGGAGGGGCAGAGAGGGAGGTTGAGAGAGAGAATCCCAAACAGGCTCCATGCTGCCAGCATAGAACCCAACGTGGGCTTGAACTCACTGAACTGTAACATTTTGACCTGAGCCGAAACCAAGAGTCGGACACTTAACCGACTGAGCCACCCAGGTGCCCCCCTCCCTTACTATATTTTTAGTGTCTCAAGGATACTGCATTCCGCAGATATATTTTATTTATTTTTTTAGAAGTTAATACAGGGGCATCTGGGTGGCTCAGTTGGTTAAGCTTCCAACTTTAGCTCGGGTCATGACCTCACAGTTTGTGAGTTCCAGCCTCCTGCTCAGAGCCCACATTGGACTCTGTGCTGACAGCTCAGAGCCTGAATCCTGCTTTAGATTCTTTGTCTCCCTCTTTGCCCCTCCCCCACTCACACTCTGTCTCTCTCTCAAAAATAAATAAACATTAAAAATTTTTTTTAAGTTAATACAGTTTTTAAATATATTTTTAAAATGTGTGTTTGTTTTTGAGAGAGAGACCTGACAGCACAGAGCCCGACGAGGAGCTCAAACTCATGAGGCTGGAACCCACAAACCATGAGGTCATGACCTGAGTGGAAATCAGACACTTAACTGCCTGAGCCACCCAGGCGCCCCAAAAGTTAATATATTTTTATTTCAGGAGTTTCACATGTTGTAATTCCTCCCACTGCCAACCACCTTGGTTCTTCCAAAGTTTAAGTCGTAATTTTTAAGTCAGCCCTTTTTTTAAAAAGAAGTTTTGCTCAGTCCATAGTTCTTTTAGTTGAGCTTCTTTGATCTCCACTTGAATATGGACATGTTGTAAAAATTCTCCAGCTGTAATATTTGCGATCCAGTTTCTTCAAGCAATTTTCCTTAGGGCCATGCTTAGGATCTGAGTAAATCTGCCTAGTTCTCAATTTCAGACACCCTCTAAACATGAATAAGTTCAAACCATATTTACTCTTAAACTGTCACACCCTAGAATAGTACAGATTGTTGGAATGTGCCAATACCTAAGATTAAAATAATTTGACTGTTAGCAGATCTGTTTCATAGTTTCCAAAGATAACACACGTTTCAGGATGTATATTTTCTGTCATTGCCTTGTAGTTCATTAATCTTACTTTCAGCTGTGTCCATTATGCCATAAACTCATCTTTGACTTTTACAGTTTAGTTACTGTATTTTTCCATTCTAGAATTTCCATTTGATTCTCTTTTATAAATTTCAGTTCACTGGTGAAATTCTGTTTTGTCATAACTTTCTTCATATTTTCTTGAATATGTTTATCATAATTTTTTTAAACCTTCATGTTTGTTAACTATTATTTTTATTAACTTTTGGTCTGTTTCTTTTGTCTGTTTTTTGCCTTTGGTCTTGTTTCTTGGTATGCTTGCCCATTTTTTATCAAATTCTGAACATTTCATATAAACAGTACTTTTGGCTCTGAATGATACTTTATTCCATCACTGAGGATTCTGCCTTTAGTCTGGAGAACAACTAGAATAAAGCGGATTCCTTCAGTCAGTCACAGCCTGAGCTGAGTCTTCTTAAATTTCAATTTGCTTCTACTTCACCTTCATTCATAAGGATATTACTGTCGGGAAGTCTACTGAAGGAATGGAGGATTAACTAAGTTCCTTCTCTGTAGTGGTTTTTGAACTTCAGTTTTTTGTTCTGCCAGCACCATGAGGATGTTGAAATCTCAGTTTTCATCCACTTTTTGTTTTAAAAAGTGCCCTATGCAGCTTTAGAATTGATAGGCGCCTTGGTGAACTGGCATCTGGTGTTGTCTTTGCCTTCCTGTCTTTCAGATCTTGACTTCTCAAATTTGGCTGCCTCATCAAGCCTGACTTGTAAGTTTTGACCTTTAGTCCTGCTGGATAGCCATAAGCACTCCTTAGTCACCTCTTTCTGCTTGGATTTCTTTTGAGTTCTGCTAGTTTTCTTAGCCTCTGGCCCTTCACTCCTTAGAATTTAACAGATTTTGCTGAAAACAAGAGCAACACACGGATAAGACTCCTCTCCCTGAGCTTTCCTTCTTCCTAGGATTTTGGCTTTTCTAGTATTGGCTAACTCAGTAACTCTCCAATACCTTGGAACAAATATTATTTATATTTTATCCAGATTTTCTTTTTTTTGTTGTTGAAGTAAAATTGGCATGCAGTATCCTATTAGTTTCAGGTGTATATAATATTGATTCAGTATTTTTATACATTACAAAATAATCCCCATGGTAAGTATAGTTACCATCTGTTGCCAGTTATTACAGTATTACTATATTTCCTATGCTAAGCATGATATCCCCATGATTTATTTATTGTATAACTGAAAGTTTTTACCTCTTAGTCCCTTTCACCTGATAGATTTTCTAATTGTGTTTGATAGGAACATTGGTCTGCTATAATTTATTTACTCCATCACTGCTAGAAGAGGAAGTCTCTTAGTCTTTTTAATAGCGATTCAGTATTCTATAATGTCACTAATTCATTTAATCATGTATCTATTAATGAGTTTTGGGGTTATTTCCAGAGTTTTTCGTTATTGTTTAAATTGCAAATAATACTGCATTTGGCATCCTTATATACATATCCTTATGTTCCTTGTGCTTTTCCGGTATTGCCTTTTTATTTTTAAAAGATACTCCCAGGGGTGCCTGGATGGCTCAGTTGGTTAAGTGTCTGACTCCTGATTTTGACTGAGGTCATGATCTCACAGTTGTGAGATTCAGGCCTATAGGCCTCTGTCTGCATGGGGCATGGAGGCTGCTTAATTTTCTCTCTCCCTCTTCCTCTGCCCATCCCCAACTCATACTCTCCCTCTCTCTTGAAAAAAAAAAAAAGATACTCCCAGTTATTACAGAATGTTGTAGCAAATCTTAACCAGTGACATATCAGAATGCCTTTTTTTTTACGTGCATATCAGCACTGTTTCTAGTATCTTCAATTTTTGTTAATTTGGACAAAAAATGGAATCTCATAGCTTTTAATTAAAAATTTGCATTTTCTTGCCTAGTAGTAAAGTTGAGGATGTTTCCTTTTTATTGGCTATTTTATTTCTTGTTTTGAAGATTGCCTTTTTTTAAATGTTTTTCTCAGTAGATTTTAAGAATACATATTCTAGGCCCCACTTGGAAATTCTCAGTCAGTAGCTAGATGATGAGACCCTGAATCTAAATGTGTTTAGAAACTGCCAAGTGATTCTGCTGTCTAGGCAGGTATGGGAATTACTACTTTGAGTGATCAAATGCCAGTTTTGTGTTTTTGGGCGACTTGGTAAGTTAAATTTTCTGTTTTATTTAAGAAAGAAGAATGGAATTAGAGAGGTTAGTAAATATTGATATTCTTTTGATTATTTATAATATGGAAGCCATACATTTTTTATCCAGTGCATCTGGATAGAGAAAACTATCATTTCATTTTCTAAAGCACATCTAAATATTGTATTGTGGAGTAGATGACCTTTTGCCAGTTGTGATACTATATTTAGTTCAAAGGAGAAAACGATATTGCTACAGATGTTAAGTCATGAATATATAGTGATACAGGTAGTATCTTTGTTATGGAGCACTTAGGATATAAAAATGCCATCTCTGAGTATAAATATTTTTTTCCTATCAAAAGGGAGAAACCTCAAAATTAAATAGTTTAAGAACTTCAAATATTATATTTATACTACATTTTAAATGTATATATTTAAATATATTTTTATATATTAAATATAATATATTAAATATATACTATTAAATATAATATATTAAATATATTTAAATATAAATATATACTACATTTATATGTCACATTTATTCTGTGACATCACCTGTTTAGATAATAACACCATTATCTGCCATTTCATAATACTCTTTTTTTTTTTTCCAATGTTTATTTTTGAGAGGGGGGAGAGCATGACTGGGGGAGGGTCAGAGAGAGAGGGAGACACAGAATCTGAAGCAGCCCCAGGCTCTGAGCTGTCAGCACAGAGCCCAACGTGGAGCTTGAACACAGGAACCGTGAGATCATGACCTGAGCCGAAGTCGGACATTTAACCAATTGAGCCACCCAGGAGCCCCAATACTTAACGTATTCTAATAACTGAGCTTAAGTTTTGTGTGTTGTCTAACCTAATCCCATAGTAGCTCCATGAAGTAGTTATTATTATCATTATCTCCGTTTTATTGATAAATGAACTGAAGCTCAGACAGGTTAAGTTACTTTCTTATAGGTGCAAAATGGTAAAATCATGATTCAGACCCAAGCGTGTATGTTTTCAAAGCCCATGCTCCAGTTTTGTTTCTGATCTTACCCCTTTACCACAATTATATTTCACAATATAAACTTGTCTATCTCCATGTTGTCATATACCATGCTTACTTTTCTACCTTTATCTTATTCTTTCTCTTAGTAGCATTTGACACTATGAATCATGCTTCCCTTTGAAAATATGTGTACATTTGCGTGTGTAGCCACACATTTCGTTATAGTATAGAAGGTCATTTAGTATTGTAAACTCATAATGGGAAATAACAGCTCTTACTGCCCATCTGCCTTATACCCCAGAAATAAAGTCACCTTAACTTCTTTAGTTATTTACCTCTATATTTCCATATAATATGTTTATTTTGTAACTTCATGACTCATTAGGTTTAGACATAAGATTTCTTGTTATGGAAGATTTAATCTTTCATAACCTAACTAATGTTTTTGTGTGTTATCTCTGTTCCTCCTTGGTTAAGTATCATTCAATTTTTTTTCTCCATATTCTAATAGGATTTTCTCTTTTCTTATGGTGGACTTTCGAGTATTCTTTACACATTTTGGATACAGTCACTTGTTGATATGTGACTTGAAAATAGTTCTTCCTCATTTGTGGCTCATCTTTTCTAAATTTTTTTTTAATGTTTATTCATTTTTGACAGAGAGAGAGACACACACAGAGCATGAGTGAGGGAGGGGCAGAGAGACAGGGAGACACAGAATCCGAAGCAGGCTCCAGGCTCTGAGCTGTCAGCACAGAGCCCGACGTGGGCCTCGAACTTACAGACTGCGAGATCATGACCTGAGCTGAAGTCAGATGCTCAACCGACTGAGCCACCCAGGCACCTCGTGGCTCATCTTTTCTTAACAAACTTTGTTTTTGTTTTTTTGTTGTTATTGTTTGTTTTTTGCAGAGCAAACATTTTTAATTGTGATGAAAGCTAGTTTAAGGAACCCAAGGAAACTGCCAATTTCTGGGATGAGCTTCCTTCTGATGCTTTAACCCATAAATTCCAACTACTCTTGCAGCCCTAAACTCTTGTCTTTTAACTCCATAGCTGAGTCAAACTTACCATGTTCTCTGCTTGGGTTCTACCCCCTTACATTGTGGTCAGGAAACTGCCCCCAGGCCAAGAGAGCAGGAGCAAGTCTGGGGATCACAGTACATAGTATTTCTCTTTATGTCAGGAATCAGTCTTGCAGCGCTTGGGTGGCTCAGTCGGTTAAGTGTCCGACTTCAGCTCAGGTCATGATCTCATGGTTTGTGAGTTTGAGCCCTGTGTCAGGCTCTGTGCTGACAGCTCAGCGCCTGGAGCCTGCTTCATATCCCATGTCTCCCCCACTCGCACTCTGTCTCTCTCTCAAAAATAAATATTAAAAAATAAAAAATAAATAAAAGAATCACAGTCCTGTCTTGCCTCTTGTCCAGTACCTGAAAATGTTTGCCTTATGTAGTCCGTAAGGCAAATGTCCAGCTTTATGGTTATTTATAGTGGGAGGACGAATCCAGTACCAGTTACTCTCATGGGTGGAAGTGTATATCCCCAAATTTGTAATTCATGATTGTCCATCCATATTTTATAAGAAGGCACTAAGAAACTTTTCAGAAGCTCTGTGTACATAGTTTGGGATAGTGGACTTCACTGTAAGATGATAGGGCAGTGAGCTAGCTCTTTGGGAACTTTCACGTGGAATATATATAGGCTCTTTTTCTCGGCTTTTCAAGTGTCTTTGCAGAAGAATCTTGTAAAGCTGGCTGTCATTGTTTAAGGGTTAGAAAGGGAGAGAGGGTGGTGGGGTTATTCCATTCATTGTGGAGTCTCTTGTTTAATTCTCTATTTGAACCTTACACTTCTACCTTTTTTTCTTGAGTACCAAATACTGAACCTTTCTGTAATCCCCATGATGTGAAGGTATCAATCATCTGCCAAAGAAGCAATGTAATATAGTGATAATTAGTGAGCTCAGGAACTTGACTGCCCAAGTTTGAGATCTGCTTTGCTAGCTGTAGAGTACTAGCTGTGTGATCTTGGGTGAGTTTTTTATCCTTTCTAAACCTCAGTTTTACTCATCTATAGGATAGGAACAGTAATAGGACCTACATTATAGAAGTAATACAATTAAAGTCCTAAGAGCACTAGTCTGCTAATCATTTATATTTAAATATATGCCTATGTTTCGACTATACTCAGAAAAATTAAAACCAAAATACGGGGCGCCTGGGTGGCTCAGTTGGTTAAACATCTGACTTCAGCTCAGGTCATGATACATGGTTCGTGGATTCGAGTCCCACGTAGGATTCTGTGCAGACAGCTCAGAGCCTGGAGCCTGCTTCCAATTCTGTGTCTCCCTCTCTCTCTGCCCCTCCCCCACTCACGTTCTGTCTTTCTCTCTCTCAAAAATAAATATATGTTAAAAGTAAAAAAAAAAAAAAAAAAAAAGAAATCTACCTGTTATTTACTCTATTACACAAGTATCTCAAACCTAATATAGTCATTGTATCCCTAATTTTCCCTCACATCTACTTCTAGTCTTCCTTCTATACCACCTTCTATTCAGTTGCTTTTGGAAAAAATTTAAAGTCCTCCTTAGTACTTCCTTCTTCTTTATCATTCACATGGAATCTTTCATCACATGTCAGTAGTTATGCCTATAAAATTTATCTCCATATGTTTCTGTCTCCATCATTAGCATTTTACCCAAACAACTGTCCCAGTCTCATGACAGCTTTCACTGACTCCAAATCGTATTCCCTTCCACTTTGCCATAAATAAGAATTAGGTCTAGTTAGCTAGGATATTCACTTTCTCAAGGTGAGACTTAAGTGGACACTGGCCAGCATTTGCCACCAGATTTTTCAGATTCTGGGTTGGCCAACCCCCGACTATTGATTGGAACATTCTTTTTCATATTTGTTAATACATGCTAATCATCTTCTAGGATGTAGGGTTACATAATACCTTGATGAAGGTCAGAATTTGAATTAAAAAAAAGACATTCAATAAATGATTTTTATGCCTTAAAGTATAATGATAGAGATACACAGGATCCCCTGAAAGAGTAGAGATGTCACATTAGTGAGGGATGAGAACTTGGCCTACAGATTAGACTGAGGAGATATTTACAGCAGACATCTGAAAGCTAAGTAGTAATTATCCTGATGAAGATGCTAATGGGGGTGCTTTTGGCATGGTGGACAGCATGTTCAAAGGCAAAAGAAAGGATTGCTTAGTCCAGGAGTTAAAAATTCAGTATGGCTAAAATGTAGATAGAGTTCAAGAGCACCAATGTCAATAGATAAAACTGAAAGGTAGAGCCTTCTTTGTTAGCAGTTCTCAGGATTTTATATCTTATCCAGCATAGTGGTTGGGATCTTGGACTCTAGAGTCAGACTGACATGTATTTGAACTCTTACTTTCTTTGCGTAATTGTAGACAAATCACTTAACCTTTTTGAGACCCGTTTTTAGTCTGAAAAATGGGAATCACGACAGTATCTACCAAAAAGGGTTATTTTGCATGTCCTATTCTTGATTCTTTTTTTTTTTTTTAATTTTTTTTTTTTCAACGTTTACTTATTTTTGGGACAGAGAGAGACAGAGCATGAACGGGGGAGGGGCAGAGAGAGAGGGAGACACAGAATCAGAAACAGGCTCCAGGCTCTGAGCCATCAGCCCAGAGCCCAATGCGGGGCTCGAACTCATGGACCGCGAGATCGTGACCTGGCTGAAGTCGGACGCTTAACCGACTGTGCCACCCAGGCGCCCCGCTATTCTTGATTCTTATTTGTGGATTATATCCTTTCTTTGAACATTGATGAATCAGACTTTCTTGACTTCTTGCCACTTAATATTCAAATCACAGAACATAATTATCTTATTCCTAATTCTGTCCTTATTAGGTAACCTTCTGATTATAACGTGGCTTCCTTCGTACCATGCCTAAAAGAGAGAGAACATGATGGCTTGAGGACACAAATGCTCTGTGCCCTTGGTAGTTTTGGCAGTTAGAGTTATTGCAGCAAATTAATAAGGTGATATTCTGCTTTTCTATCAATCTTGTGAGCTTGGTTAATGGGAACTGTTCCTGTGAGATGGATCTATTGGTCATGTGCTGTCCCATTAGATTTATGTGATTTCAAGGCCAAGGGCTAAACAGACTATGGAAAATTCATTAAAATCAAGTTACTCAGGAGGCCTCTTTGAAAATAGGCCACTTGTCTCCCCTTTTTTATTGCTTTGTTATTGGGTGTGAGCTTATTTTGTATATTTACATTTCTATGGTTTTAATTTTTCATTTATAAGACATTAAATTTATCATTATATAAATTATCAAAAAGGCTAATACAGGGTTGGTAAAAATTGGTTGGACTAAGGTGTGACTTAATCACAGAATAATACCAAGATGTTGGTTACTAGCTGACAGTCAAATTAAGTCTTTGATTTTGTGTGTGTAGATTTATTTGTCACTGTAGAGGTAATTTGACACTTGACACTCATTTACAGAAATGACTGATTTCACTAACAGCTAAATCATTTTTATTTTTAGTATCTGTTTCTTAAATATGAAAAAGGAAACATTTTTTTTTAGTGGTTGTAATGCAGGAGCGAGCAGCCTTTTAGTAGACCACCGTATAGGGTTGTTTTGATGGTCACAGTGATTAGAATAGTAAAGATTACTGGTGTTTAATGGGCATGCAGGAGTGAGAGATGGCAGGGAGGTATCTTAAATACTGTATAATGGCCTGGAGAGCCCTCCATAGGGAAGAATTGTCTAGCCCCCAAAGTTTCTAACTGCTCCTGTTGAGAGATGTTGCCAGATGAGTTCTTCAAGTAATATGGATAACTATGCACATAGCACCATCTAGTGACAGAAATAGGTAATAAATAAAATCGACTTTAAATTCTAAACTTTCTGTAAAATAATAGGTTAAAATCATAGACTTTTGTAGCCGGAAGGAAAGTTGGAGATTATCTAACCTTACCCTGTTACAGATAGGGAAATTAGGTCCAAAGAGGTAAAGTGGTTTGTCCTGTAACATACACCTAGTTAGGAAGAGCCCATGCTAGAATCCAGGTCTCAGAATTTTCCAGGTTAGTAATCTGAGCCTTTGTCATAGCAAACTGACTATTTTTGTTCTATTTGGGTTGATACCTTAGATGATTTGTGTGAGAAATCACACAAAGATTTTAAGATGATTTGCTTAGTGATTTGTTTGAGAATAGAAACCAGTAAATGAGAACATCTCATTGACTAGTGTGTTATAAATGTCAGTTTTCATAAAGTACACATACATCATGCTTTACATCTTATTTTGAACCTCATTGTGTTACCTGAAGAAACAAGACAGGCTTTTGCGTGTTCATTTAATTTTTTAGTTGCAGTGATTTTAGCTTTCAATGTTGAGTCTTATGATAAAACTTTATCTAGGATAGGGAAAATATGTACATGAAAGTTGATTAAAACCTTATTGTATTGATTGAGGAACTGACATGTCAGCAGTCAAAAGGTGCAAAAAACATTAAAATGAACTGAATTAGAAAATGTTGTAAATCTTTCTATTTCTCTTAGGGCATATAACATAGTTTTAATAAGTCAAGGTTTTTTTCTTATTGTTTGTTTTTGTTTTTAATGAGAGGAATTGGCAGATATTGAGAATGGTTTAGCTGAAACCATTGGAAAAGAGCACTTTTTAATTATTGACTAGAAAATGTTGAGACAAGAACTGGGTTCCAGATTAAAGTGAGCTTTAGAGAGTGATGTCATCAGAAGTAATGGGAAAATGAATGTATGAAAGAGACCGAAATGAACCAGTTTCCTGGTAGTTGATGCTGACATTGATGACAGTTGTACTGAGAACGCTGATGATATCGACAACAATGGCGGTAATGTTAATTAACGTCTCTGTGCTGGGCGCTGTTCTGAGTGTTTGCATGTGTTAATAACTCTTTAACACATGAGGTATAGGTGCTATTATCATCCTCATCTTACAGATGGAACCAAGGGATAGAGAAATTAAGTAACTTGCCAAAGGTCTCACAGATAGTGAGATTTTTCTCTTCGAGGATAAAGGTACGTTTGTTTCTGAAATGGAACTTTTTATAATATTTTAATGCACTGGGAACAATTTTGGCTTTCTGTAGCACTGCTCCTAAGATGACCATTTCGGTATTTGTTTTGGTGCCTTTAAGTCTTACTTTAAAATAGCCTCAGTGTAGGGGCGCCTGGGTGGCTCAGTCGGTTAAGCATCCGACTTCAGCTCAGGTCACGATCTCGTGGTCCGTGAGTTCGAGCCCCGTGTCGGGCTCTGGGCTGATGGCTCAGAGCCTGGAGCCTGCTTCCGATTCTGTGTCTCCCTCTCTCTCTGCCCCTCCCCCGTTCATGCTCTGTCTCTCTCTGTCTCAAAAATAAACAAACGTTAAAATAGCCTCAGTGTATTCTTCTACCTCTGAGGAGTCCACCCACCCTTTTGTCACAGTCCTTTGTAATATTATCTCACATGACTGTTTTACCTACCACGTGTCTGTGTGAAATACGGACGAGGATGCCAGAGGGACCGGGACAAGTGTACGGTGTTAATGGCATTCTGAAAAATGACTCAGAACTGCTAATGTCAGACTTCACTTCTTAGGATTATGGCTGGCAAGAGTTTTATTCCAGAGTCTAGGTGAATAGAGAGCAAATTTTAGAGACACTTTCGTCATCACATTTCTAATGAAAGCTTTGGCTACCGGTAGGATATACTAGGTCTAGGTTTATTTATACATTTTTTCTGGCATTGAACATTGGGGAATGTTCAAATGTAAGAATAGAGTACTATTGTACTCTTATGAATATCATATCCCACTGAGTTTCTAATTGAATAGTAACAAATTTGTTGTCAATTAATATGTCCCTTAATGCATATTCGTGCATATTGGTATTATAGGCTGAATTAAACTAAATCCTTGTTTAGTTATAAATTTGTAATACCATCACTTATGACCAAACCTAACATCCTGCAATATTAGTTGCTCACCAGGGGAAAGTAAGAGTAGAAATAGTACCCACTGGGTTCTGGGTTCTGGGCTCTGGGCTGAATATTTTACAAAAGTTATCACATTTAATCCTAATGATCCACTGCTTTAATTTCATTTTTACAGATGTATCTGAGACTCCCAGAGACTAAGTTATTGGTCCAAGGTCACAAACTTTTTAACCAGTCTACTTGTGTTATGTTACTTTCAGCAAATTGTTTGACCTCTGTGGACCTTGGTTTCTTCATCTGATCTGTAAAATGAGTGTAATAGTACTTACCTCATAAATTTGTTATGATGATTCAATGAGTTAATATTTGTTATATGCTTAGAACAGTACTTGGCATATAGTGCCATGTGAGTTATTATTAGTCAAAATAAATAAGTGCTTGTTTTAAAAGTGTTTATTTTTGAGAGAGAGAGAGCGCACATGTGCATGTGCAGCCAGGGGAGGGGAAGAGAGAGGGGGTCAGAGGATCTGAAGTGGACTCTGCGCTGACAGCAGACAGCCTGATGCAAGGCTTGAACTCACAGACTGTGAAATCATGACCTGAGCCAAAGTTGGACGTTCAACCGACTGAGCCACCCAGGTGCCCCATAAATAAGTGATATTTTGAACCCGGTCTTTCTGTTTCTAAAACCTGTACTCTTCTCATTATGCCAGTATAATGCCTCAAAAATTATTCCAGGACTAATATATTTCACTGAAATATTTTATATATTTCACTGAAGTATTTTCTTATTTCCCTGGTCAACTGTGACCATTACTGGTTTTAAGAGTTTTACTTGTCTAGAAATTATCCCATCTTTTCTTAATATACTTCCAGACACTTGGTAAACACAGGTTCCTTACTTTGTCATAGTTTTTATTGAGGCAAGTGAATTAGATTTGTGATGGGCTGAATATTTTTAAAATATTTGTTTCGATCTATGATTGTCACTTTTTCTCTTTTTTTCTTGTGGCAAGAACATTTAACCTCAGATCTACCCTCTTAACAGATTTTTAAGTGTGTAGCATAGTACTGGTAACTATAGACTCAATGTTGTACAGCATATCTCTAGAATTTATTCATCTTGCATAACTGAAACTTTCTACCTTTTTTTTAATTAATTTATTTATTTTTCAACGTTTATTTATTTTTGGGACAGAGAGAGACAGAGCATGAACGGGGGAGGGGCAGAGAGAGAGGGAGACACAGAATCGGAAACAGGCTCCAGGCTCTGAGCCGTCAGCACAGAGCCCGATGCAGGGCTCGAACTCACGGACCGCGAGATCGTGACCTGGCTGAAGTCGGACGCTTAACCGACTGCGCCACCCAGGCGCCCCAAACTTTCTACCTTTTGAATAGCAACATCCCATTTCTTCCTGTCTCTTGCCCGTGGTGACCACAATCTACCCTCTGCTTCTGTGAGGTTGACTATTTAAATACCTCACCTAAGTGGAATCATGCAGTATTTGTCCTTTTGTGAGTAGGCATATTTCACTTAGTGTAATGTACTTAAGGTTAATCCATGTTGTTGCATATGGTAGGATTTCCTTCTTTTTAAATTAAAAAAAACTTTTTTTTTGAGAAAGAGAGAGAGCACACGAGTGGAGGAGGAGCGGAGGGGGGCGGGAGAGAGAGAGAGAAAGAGAATCCCAAGCAGGCTCCACCTTCCATACTCATTTCTTTCATATAAATACCCATAAGTGGGATTGCTAGATCATATAATAGTTCTTTTAATTTTTGTTTTTAGGAACCTAAATACTGTTTTCTGTAGTGGCTGCACTATTTTACATTCTCACTGACAGTGTACTAGGGTTCTACTTTCTCTGTGTTCTCACCAACACTTACACTTTTTATGTTTTTAATCATAATCATCCTGACAGATGTGGTGATCTCTCATTATGGTTTTGATTTGCATTACCCTGATGGCTAGTGATATTAAGCATTTTTAAGTATACCTATTGGCCATTTGTATGTTGTTTTTGAAGAAATGTCCGTTCTGGTGTTTTGCCCAATTTTAATACTGTTATTTGTTTTTTTACTATTGAGTTGTAGGAGTTCCTTGTATTTAAATATTAACCCCTTATCAATTGTATGGTCTGCAAATATTTTTTCTCATTCTGTAGGTTGTCTTTTCATTCTGTTAATTATTTCTTTTACTGTGCGGAAGCTTTTTAGTTTTATGTGGTCCCATGTGTCAGTTTTTGCTTTTGTTGCTTGTGCTTTGGATGTCTTATCCAATATATCATTGCCAAGATCAATATCATGAAGCTTTTCCTCCTATGTTTTCTTTGAGGAGTTTCACAAGTTTCAAATTTTATGTTTAAGGTTTTAATTAATTTAATTTTATTTTTGTCTGTGGTGTAAAGTGAGGGTCCAATTTAATTGTTTTACATGTGGATATCCAGTTTTCCCAATGGCATCTGATAAAGATACTATACTATTCCCATTGTATATTTTTGGCACTTTTGTCAAAGATCACTTGACTACAGTTTATTTCTGAACTTTCTTTCTGTTCATTTGGTGTGTATGTCTGTCTTTATGACAGTATTATTTTAATTATTGTAGCTTTGTAGTACATCTTGAAATTAGGAAGTGTGATGCCTCAGCCTTTCTTCTTAAGATTTTTTTGCCTTTTTGGGGTCTTTTGTGATTTTGTGTGAATTTTGGGATTGCCGTATTCTATTCTGTTTTAGAGAGAGGGAGCACAAGCAGGGTAGAGGGAGGGAGGGAGACAGAGAGAATAGTTAAGCAGAGCCCGACACAGGGCTTGGAATTGTGTCCCTTGACTGTGGGATCATAACCTCAGCCAAAATCAAGAGTCAGACATTGAACTGACTGAGCCACCCAGGCACCCCTAGGATTGTTTTTTCTATTCCTATAAAAAAAAGCCATCAATATTTTGATAGACATCATATTGAATCTGTAGATGGCTTTGGATATCATGGGCATTTTAACATTGTCTTCCAATCCATGAACACAGGTATCTTTCCATTTATTTGTATCTTCTTTATTACTTTGATTAATGTTTTGTGGTTTTTAGTATACAAGTCTTGGACCTTCTTAGTCAAATTTATTCTTAAGTATTTTATTGTTTTTGATGCTAAGTGGGATTCTTTTTTTTTTTTTTTAAATTAATTTATTTATTTTGAGAGAGAGCAAGCAGGGCAGGGGCAGAGTGAGAGAGAATCCCAAGCAGGTTCCGTGTTGTCAGCATAGAGCCTGACATGGGACTCGATCTCACAAACCATGAGATCATAACCTGAGCTGAAATCAAGAGTTGGATGCTTAACCGACTGAGCCACACAGGTGCCACAGGATTATTTCTTAATTTTCTTTTCAGTTTGTTGTTAGTATATAGAAACACAACTGAATTTTATATGTTGATTTTTGTAATTTGGTGAATTCACTTACTCTAGCAGTTTTCTTTTGTGGCATCCTTAGTGTTTTCGACATAGAAGATCATGCCATCTGCAAACAGGTAACTTCTTTTTTTCTGATATGTATACCTTTTTTTATTTTTCTTTCTGCATAATTGCTCTTGCCAGGAGTTCTGGTACTATGTTGAATAAAAGTAACAAGAATTTTAAAAAATTTTTTAAATGTTTATTTATTTATTTTGAGATAGAGCTTGAGTGGGGAAGGGGCATAGAGAGAGGGGGAGAGAGAGAGAACCCAAGCAGGTTCCACACTGTCAGTGGAGAGCCCGATGTGGGTTTCAAACCCACAAACTGTGATATCATGACCTAAGCTGAAATCAAGGGTTGGACACCCAACTGACTAAGCCACTCAGGTGCTCCAAGAGTGTTCTTGATCTTGGAGGAAAAGCTTTCAATTTTTCACCATTGAATATGATGGTTGCTGGGGTTTCTTCATATATGACTTTTATTATGTTAAAGTAATTGCCTTCTATTCCTAGTTTGTTGACTTTTTTTTTTTTTAATGCAAGGGTGTTGAAGTTTGTCAGATACTTTTTCTGCATCTGTTGACATTATCATGTAATTTTTATCCTTCATTTTGTTAATGTAGTATATTACATTAATTGATTTTTGTATGTTGAATCATCTTTGTATCCCAAAAATAAATCTTCTTGGTCATAGTGTATGATTTTTTTTCAGGCTAGTACAATTTATTTTTAAAATTAAAAAAAAAATTAAAGTATACTTGACATATTAATTTCAAGGATACATCATAGTGATTCAACAATTATATACATTACACAGTGCTCACCATGATACGTGTAATTACAGTCTGTCACCATACAAAGTTATTACAATCTTATTAACTATATTCCCTATGCTGTACTTTTCATCCCTGTGACTTATTTATTTTATAACTGGAATTTTATACCTATTTACCTATTTCTCCTATTCCTTTACCACCCCCCACCCCCCACTGGCAATGAGTTCTGTGAGTCCGTTTCTGGTTTTTTGTTGTTGCTTGTTGATCTGTTTTGTTTTGTAGATTCCATATTAAGTAAAATCATGGTATTTGTGATTCTCTCTCTGACTTATTTCACTTAGCGTAATAACCTCTGAGTCCATCCATGTTGCCATGAGTGGCAAGATTTCATTTTTTTTAATTGTTGAGTAATATTCCACTGTGTATATATATACCACATCTTCTTTATTCATCTATTAATGGACATTTAGGTTGTTTCCATATCTTGTCTGTTGTGAATTAGTGTTTTCATTTTTTCTTTTCTGAGTAAATCCCCAGAAGTGAAATTACTGTGTCATGTGGTATTTCTGTTTTTAATTTTTTGAGGAAACTCCATACTGTTTTCCACAGTGGCTGCACCAGTTTGCATTCCCACCAACAATGCAGAAGGGTTTCCTTTTCCTCACATCTTCCCCAACACCTGTTATTTCTTACCTTTTTGATACTACCCATCTGACTGGTGTGAGGTGATATCTCATAGTGGTTTTGATTTACATTTCCCTGATGATTAGTGATGTTGAACATCTTTTCATGTGTCTGTTGACCATTTGCATGCCTTCTTTGGAAAAATACCTATTCAGGTTCTCTGCTTATTTGTTGATTGGATATTTTTTTTTTTGTATTGCATTGTATGAGTTTTTTATTTTGGATATTATCCACTTATCAGTTGTATTGTTTGAAAATATCTTCTTCATTCAGTAGGTTACCTTTTTATTTTGTTGATGGTTTCCTATACCATTTACAGTTTGAGGTCATCTCAGTTTATTTTTGCTTTTGTTTTCCTTGAAGGAGACATATCCAGAAAAGTATTCCTAAGGTTGATGTTCAGGAGATTACTGTCTATGTTTTCTTGTAGGAGTTTTATCAATTCAAGTCTTATGTTTAGGTTTTAATCCATTTTGAGTTCCTTTTTGGATATGTAGTAATATAGTAGTACAGTTTCATTCTTTCCCAAGTAGCAGTCCAGTTTTCTCAGCATCATTCGTTGAAGAGACTCTCTTTTCCCCACTCTGTATTCTTGCCTCCTTTGTCATAGATTAATTGACCATGTAAGTATGGGTTTATTTCTGGGCTCACTGTTCTGGGTCATTGATTTCTGTGTCTACTCTTGTGTCATTACCATACTGTTTGATTACTATAGTTTTGTAGTATAGTTTGAAATCTGGGATTGTAATACTTCCAGCTTTGTTCTTTCTCAAGATTGCTTCAGCTAACTTTCTTGTCTGAAGTGGTTCCATACAAATTTTTGGATTATTTGTTGTAGTTCTGTGAGAAATGGTATTTTGACAGGGATTGTATTGAATCTGTAGATTGCTTTGGGTAGTTATGGGCATTTTAACAATACTAATTACTCCAGTCTATGAGCATGGACTATCTTTCCATTTATTTGTGTTGTCTTTAATTCCTTTAATCAATTTCTTACCATTTTCAGAGTACAGGTCATTCTCCTCTTTGGTTAAATTTAATGCTAGGTATTTTGTTCTTTTTAATGCAGTTGTGAAAGGGATTGTCTTCTTAATTTCTTTTTCTGCTGTTTTGTTAGTAGTGTTTATGAAGGCAATAGATTTCTGTATATTAATTTTGTATCTTGCAATTTTATGAGTTTGTTTTTTTTATTTTTATTTTTATTTTTTTTTTAATGTTTATTTATTTTTGAGACAGAGAGAGACAGAGGATGAACGGGGGAGGGTCAGAGAGAGGGAGACACAGAATCCGAAACAGGCTCCAGGCTCTGAGCTGTCAGCACAGAGCCCGACGCAGGGCTCGAACTCACAGACCGTCAGATCATGACCTGAGTGGAAGTCGGCCACTTAACCGACTGAGCCACCCAGGCGCCCCTATGAGTTTGTTTATTAGTCCTAGTAGTTTTTTGGTAGAATCTTTAGGGTCTTCTGTGTATAGTTTCTTGTCATCTCCTACGTTGTTTAATTGGTTGGCATGTAACTTTCCATAGTGGTCTCATAATCCTTGGTATTTCTGTGGTGTTGGTTTTAACTTCTTTCATTTCTGATTTCATTTATTTGACGCTGCTTCCTTTTTTTTTTTTTTTTTTTTTTATGATTCTGGCTAAAGGATTTCCGATTTTATCTTTTGAAAGAACCAGCTCCTAGATTCCATTTATATCTGCTGCGATCTTTATTATTTCCTTTCTTACACTAACTTTGGGCTTGCTTTGTTCTTTTTGTAGTCTCTTTAGATGTAAATTTAGATTATTTATTTGCTGTTTTTCTCGTTTCTTGACGTAGGCTCGTATCACTATAAACTTCTCTCTTAGAACGGATTTTGCTGTCACCCAAAGATATTGAACTGTTTTATTTTCATTTTCATTTGTCTTCAGATATTTTTAAATTTCCTCTTTAGTTTCCTCACTGACCCATTGGTTGTATTGTAGTATGTTATTTAGCCTCCTGTTTTTTTTTTTTAGTATTTTTCTTGTAATTTATAATTTCATACTGTTGTGGTTGGGAAGATGCTTAATTTCAATCTTCTTAAATTTATTGAGGTGTATATTGTAATATAGCATGTGATCTATGTTGGAGAATGTTCCATGTGCACCTAAAAGAATGTGTATTCAGCTGTTTTGGGATGGAATGTTCTGTATATATCTGTTAGGTCCATCTGGTCTAAGGTGTCATTAGAGTCACTGTTTCTTTATTGATTTTCTGTCTGGATGATCTATCCATTGATGTAAGTTCGGATATGTAAGTCCCCTGAATAATCAGCTCATAGCCTTACAGAGTTTACCTTGTACATAACTGTTTGCTCTTCTCTTACTGCTTTTAAGATTCTCTCTTTATCTTTAATTTTTGCCATTTTAATTATTATTTGTCTTGGTGTGGACCCCCTTGTGTTCATCTTGTTTGGAGCTCTCTTAGTTTCCTATAACTGGATGTCAGTTTCCTTCCCTAGCTTAGAGATGTTTTCAGCTATTATTTCTTCAAATAGATGTTCTGCCTCTTTCTCTCTATCCTCCTTCTGGGACCCCTATAATGCAAATGTTAATGTGCTTAATGTCCCAGAGGTCCCTTAACCTATATCCTTGTTATAAAATTTTCTATGTTTATTTTTTATTTTTAAAAATTTTAAGTTGAATACAGTTGATGCATAATGTTATATTAGTTTTAGGTGTACAACATAGCAATTCGATATGTCTATATGTTATGCCATACTCACCACAAGTGTAGCTACCATCTGTCATACAATACGTTTCAGTAGCATTGATTATATTTCCTGTGCTGTGGCTTTTATTCCTGTGACTTATGTATTGCATAACTGGAAGCTTATATCTCCCATTCTCCTTCACCCATTTTGTTCATTCCCCCACCCTCTTTTCTCCATCAACCATCAGTTTGTTCACTGTAGTTATAGATCTGATTCTGCTTTTTGTTTATTTTATTCATTTGTTTTTAGATTCCACATTAAATGAAATTATATGCTTTTTCTCAATCTGACTTTTTTCACTTAGCAATTTTTTTCACCCTGGTTCTCTACATGTTGTCACAAATAGCAAAATCTTATCCTTTCTTATGGCTGTGTAATAATTGCATTGTATGTATGTGTGTATATATATCACATCTTCTTTGTCCATTCATCTATCAATGAATATTTGGGCTGCTTTTATATCTTGTTCATTGTAAATAACGCTGCAGCAAACACTGGGGTGCATGTATCTTTTCAAATTAATGTTGTGTTTTCTTTGCATAAATAGCCAGTAATAGAATTATTAGATCATATGGTTTCTCTGTTTTTAATTTTTTGAGAAACTTTTATACTGTTTTTCACAGTGGCTGCAACAGTTTGCATTCCCACCAATAGTGTGTGAGGGTTGCTTTTACTCCATGTCCTCACCAACGCTTGTTATTTCTTGATTTTTGATTTTAGCTTTACTTATAGGTGTAAGGTGATATCTCATTTTGGTTTTGATTTGCATTTTCCTGATAATTAGTGATGTTAGCACTTTTTCATGTGTCTTTTGACCATTTGTATGCCTTTGGATAAAGATCTATTCAGGTCTTCTGCCTGTTTTTTAATTGGGTTATTTAAGGGGTTTGTTTGTTTGTTTGTTTTGTTTTTTTTGGTGTGGAGGTATTTAAGAAGTTCTTTGTGTATTCTGGATAGTAACCCTTTATCAGATATATCATTTGCAAATATCTTTTCCCATTCAGTAGGTTGACTTTTTGTTTTGTTGATGGTTTTCTTCTCTGTACAAAAGCTCTCTATTTTACTGTAGTCCTAAGAGTTTATTTTCTCTTTTGTTTCTCTTGGCTTAGGAGACATATCTAGAAAAATATTTCTATGACCAATGTTAAAGAAATTACTGCCTGTGTTCTCTTCTAGGATTTTTATGTTTTCAGGTCTCACGTTTAGGTCTTTAATCCATTTTATTTTTGTGTATGGTTTTAGAAAGTGGTCTAGTTTCATTCTTTTCTATGTACCTGTCCAGTTTTCTCAGCACCATTTATTGAAGAGACTGCCTTTTCCCCATTGTATAATTTCTCCTCCTTTGTCATAGATTAATTTACCATATAAGTATGGGTTTATTTCTGGGCTTTCTATACCATTGATCTATATGCCTATTTCTGTTCCATTGATCTATATGCCTATTTTTGTGTCATATTTTCATTTTTAAATTATTTTTTCTATTTTTTTTGTTTATTTCTTTGTTTGTTTTTGTTGTTCAGTTTCATTGCTCTTCATTACCCAGTCTTCTGGATTGCTGATCTGTTTTTCTGAATTCTCTAATCTGCTTTTGATTCCCTCTAGTGTATTTTACATTTCAGTTATTGTATGGTCAGCACTGACTGGCTCTTTTTTATATTTTCTATTTCTTTATTGAAGTTCTCACTGAAGTTTATCCACTTTTCTCTCAAGTCTGGTGAATATGAACATTACATTGAACTCTTCATCAGATAGATTACTTACCTCTATTTCATTTAGTTCTTTTCCTAGGGTTTGTCTTGTTCTCTTGTTTGGAACACAGTCCTCTGTCTTCTCGTTTTGTCTAACTCTCTGTGTTTGTTCCTGTGTATTAATTAGGTCAGATATGTCTCTTGGTCTTGAAAGTAGTGGCCTATATCAAAGGTGTCATGTAGTGCCCAGTAGCACAGTCCCTCCTGGTCACCAGAACCAGGTGCTCTAGGGGTATTCCCTGTGTTGTGGCTTGGTTGTGAATACTGAGGGTGTGTTGGTGGCCGGAGCTGGCCTTTAGCCTTCCCATCAACAACAAGTGACTGAAACTACGGTGGGCACGCTGGTGGACATGGCTTGCCCCTCGTGCAGCTGGCTGAGGATTGGTGGCAGTCACTTTGGGTATGTTGGTAGATGGGGCCAGCCCTCAGCCTCGTTGTCCGTGATGACCTCCTGTGACTGCTGTAGGTGCACTGGTGGGCAGGGCTTGTCACCTGGCTGAGAAACCTGGCTGTAGGTACTATAGCCGTGCTAGGGGGTGGGATTTATTGCTCCCCTCTCCTGGACAGCAGTCACTTCAAAGGGGCACTGCTCCTGGCCTGGCTGCTTGCCATGTGTGGCAGGGCGGTTGCTGCTTTGGAGTACCTGCTGGGGTAGGTTTGTAGAGGAATGCTGAAATGGGGCAGATGGTCCAGCACAGTGATGGAGTGTGTCAGAACTGGTTCCTACAACATCCAGCCAATGAGGCTAAAAGAGGACAAGAAGAATGGAGCCTGTCATCACTTCTGTTCCCAGAGAAATCTGCAGATTCCTACTGCTCTGGCATATATCCTAAAATCAGACACTAAATCACCTTCATGTATAACACAGATGCTTTTCAAATTGGTGCTTCTGTGCTGGGTCTCTGACTGAGTAATACAGGGCCCTGGCTTTTTAAGCACAGAGACTCGGTTCCCTATAGCCTTCTGGCTCCCCTGGAATTTAGCCCCTTTGATTTTCAAAGCCACGTGTTATGGGGATTTGCCTTCTTGGTTCGGGTCCTCAGGGTTGGAAGGGCCAGATGTTGGGCCTGATCCCCTACCTCTTCCACACCTGTTACTATTTCTCCTCTGTACTGATTGCTATGCCATAAGTTTGGTTCCCTACTGTGTCTGTGCCCCTCCTACCCTTCTTGTTGTGACCTTCCCTTTATGTCTTCAGTTGTGGAAGATCTGTTCTGTCAGTCTTCAGGTCATTTACACCGTGAGTTGCGCAGCATGTAGTTCTTGCCTTGATATATCCATGGGAGGAGATAATCTTAGGATCCTCCTACTCTGCCATTTCTCCTCACTCCCCCTGTTCTACAGTTCTTTCAGTAAGCTCTTGGGTTCGGTTTGCTAGTATTTTATTGAGGGGTTTTGCATCTGTGTTTATCAGGACATTTGGTCTGCAGTTTTCTTAATATTTCTTAATGTCTGGCTTTGGTATCAAGATATTGCTGACCTTGCAAAATGATTGGAAGTGCTTCCTCCTTGTCAACTTTTATGTATGATTTTGACAAGGATTGGTGTCAGTTCTTCTTTAGATGTGTGGTAGAATTAATTTGTGAAGCCCATCTGGTTCTGGATGTTTCTTTCTTGTTAGATGATTGAATCTTCTTGCTTGTTTTAGGTTTGGTTAGATTTTCTGTTTCTTAATGATTTGGTCTGAGTAGGTTTTATGTTTCCAGGATTTATCCATTTCTTCTAGATTATGCAGTTTGGGGGCATGTAACTGTAGTTTTCTCTTAGCATCTTGTTTATTTCTGTGACTTTAGTTGTAATGTCTACTCTTTCATTTCTGACTTTGTTTATTTGAGTCTTTTTTTTTTTTTAGTTCTAGCTAAAAGTTTGTTAATTCAGTTATCTTTTCAAAAGGTTAGCTGTTATTCATTGATTTTTTTTCTATTGGCTTTACTTTTCTCTATTTTGTTTATTTCTCCTATAATCTTTATTATTTACTTCCTTCTGCTAACTTTGTACTTACTTTCTTCTTTTTACAGTTCCTTGAGGTATAAAGTTGGGTTGTTTATTTGGGATTTTTTTAATGTAGATGTTTATTGCTATAAACTCCCCTATTACTGCATTGTGTAAGTTTTAATATGTTGTATTTTTGTTTTTGTTTGTTGCAAAAATATTTTGTAATTTACCTTTTCATTTTTAATTTTACCCATTGGTTGTTCAGGAGTGTGTCATTTAATTTGCACATATTTGTGAATATTCAGTTTTCCTTCAGCTGTTGAATTCTACTTTCATTTCATTGTGGCTGGAAAAGATACTTTTTGTGACCTAACATGTGATCTGTCCTGAAGAATGTTCTATGTATGCTTGAGAAGATGAGTATCTGCTTATGTTAATGTATATATGTATTAGATAAATTTGGTCTATAGTGTTAAAGTCCACTGTTTCCATCTTAATTTTTCTATCTGAATGTTCTGTGCATTACTTAAAGTAGCTTCTAGCATTCTCCCACTGCTATTGTATTGCTATCTGTTTCTCCCTTCAGTTCTATCAATGTTTATCTATTTAGATGCTCTGATGTTGGGTGCATATATATTTATAATTATTATAGTGTCCATGTTTATTGATCCTTTTGTCATTATATAATGGCCCTTTTCTCCTGTGACAATTTTTGTTTTTAAGTCTGTTTTGTCTGATTTAAGTATAGCCACCTCCACTTTCTTTTGGTTACTAATTGCATAGTATATTTTTTTCCTAGTCCTTCACTTTAAACCTGTGTGTGTCCTTGTATCTTTTTATTTTATTTTTTATTTTTTAAAATTTATATCCAAATTAGTTAGCATATAGTGCAACAATGATTTCAGGAGTAGATTCCTTACCCATTAGCCCATCCCCCCCTCCCACAACCCCTCTAGTAACCCTCAGTTCTCCATATTTATGAGTCTCTTCTGTTTTGTCCTCTTCCCTGTTTTTATATTATTTTCGTTTCCCTTCCCTTATGTTCACCTGTTTTGTCTCTTAATGTCCTCATATGAGTGAAGTCATATCATTTTTGTCTTTCTCTGACTAATTTTACTTAGCATAATACCCTCCACTTCCATCCACACAATTGCAAATGGCAAGATTTCATTCTTTTTGATTGCCGAGTAATACTCCATTGTATATATATTCCACATCTTCTTTATCCATTCATCCATTGATGGACATTTGGGCTCTTTCCATATTTTGGCTATTGTTGATAGTGCTGCTATAAACACGGGGGAGCATGTGTCCCTTTGAAACAGCACACCTGTATCCCGTGGATAAATGCCTAGTAGTGCAATTGTTGGGTTGTAGGGTAGTTCTATTTTTAGTTTTTTGAGGAATCTCCATTGTGTCCTTATATCTTTTTTTTTTTTTTTTCTTTCAACGTTTATTTATTTTTGGGACAGAGAGAGACAGAGCATGAACGGGGGAGGGGCAGAGAGAGAGGGAGACACAGAATCAGAAACAGGCTCCAGGCTCTGAGCCATCAGCCCAGAGCCTGACGCAGGGCTCGAACTCACAGACCGCGAGACCGTGACCTGGCTGAAGTCGGACGCTCAACCGACTACGCCACCCAGGCGCCCCCTTATATCTTAAATGAGTCTCTGGTAGACTGCATTTGGTTAGATCTATTTTTTAATTCTCTCAGACATTATTTTTTGAGTGAGGAGTTTCATGCATTGACATTTAAAGTTATTACTGATAGGGAAAGAACTTACTGTTGCTATTTTAATTGTTTTCTCTTTGTCTTAATAGTTCTTTAGTCCTTTTGTCACTGTGGTTTGCTGATATTTGTATTGATATTCTTTGATTCCTGTCTTTTTCTTTTGTGTATCTTATATAGGTACTCCATGGTTAACGTGGGACTTACATAAAATGTTTTATAGTTAAAATAGCTTATTTTAAGCTGATAAGAGTTACATACAAAAACCCTATGCTTTTACTTTTCCTCCCCCCACCACACCTTATGTTATTGATCTCGCAGTTCACATATTTCTATATTGTATATGCGTTAACATATTCTTGTTATTTTCTTTTGTTTTTTATCTAATAATTTATTTATTTTTTATAATTTACGTCCAAGTTAGTTAGCCCATGGTGCAACAATGATTTCAAGAGTACATTCCTTAAGCCTTAGCCCATAGCCCCTCCCTCAACTCCTCCAGCAATTCTGTTTGTTCTCTATATTTAAGAGTCTCTTATGTTTTGTCTCCCTCCCTGTTTTTATATTATTTTTGCTTCCCTTCCCTTATGTTTATCTGTTTTGTATCTTAAAGTCCTATAGGAGTGAAGTCATATGATATTTGTCTTTCTCTGACTAATTTCACTTAGCATAATACACTCCAGATACATCCACTTTGTTGCAAAAGGCAAGATTTCATTCTTTTTGATTGCCGAGTAATACTATATTGTATGTATATATATACCACATCTTCTTTATCCATTCATCTGTTGTTGGACATGTGGACTTTTTCCATACTTTGGCTATTGTCAATAGCGCTGCTATAAACATTGGGGTGCATATGCCCCCTTTGAAACAACTCACCTGTATCCCTTGGATAAATATCTAGGAGTGCAGTATCTGGGTTGTAGGGTAGTTCTATTTTTAGTTTTTTGAGGAACCTCCATACTTTTTTCCAGAGTAGCCACACCAGTTTACATTCCCACCAGCAGTACAAAAGAGATCCTCTTTCTCCCCATCCTCACCAACATCTGTCGTTGCCTGAGTTGTTAATGTTAGCATTCTGACAGGTGTGGGGTGGTATTCAATGTGGTTTTGATTTGTATTTCCCTGATGATGAGTGATGTTGAGCATTTTTTCACGTGTCGGTCCGCCATCTGGATGTCTTCTTTGGAGAAGTGTCTATTCATGTCTTTTGCCCATTTCTTCACTGTGTTAGTTTTTTGGGTGTTGAGGTTGATAAGTGCTTTATAGATTTTGGATACTAACCCTTTATCTGATAGGTCATTTGCAAATATCTTCTCCCATTCCATCAGTTGCCTTTTAGTTTTGCTGATTGTTTCCTTCACTGTGCAGAAGCTTTTAATTTTGATGAAGTCCCAATAGTTCATTTTTGCTTTGGTTTCCCTTGCCTCTGGAGACATGTTGAGTAAAGAGTTGCTGCGGCCGAGGTCAAAGAGGTTTTTCCTGCTTTCCCCTCTAGGATTTTGATGGCTTCTTGTCTTGTGTTTAGGTCTTTCATCCATTTTGAGTTTATTTTTGTGTATGGTGTAAGAAAGTGGTCCAGGTTCATTTTTCTGCATGTCGCTATCCAGTTTTCCCAGCACCACTTGCTGAAGAGACTGTCTTTATTCCATTGGATATTCTTTCCTGCTTTGTCAAAGATTAGTTGGCCATACGTTTGTGGGTCCACCTCTGGGTTCTCTATTCTGTTCTATTGATCTGAGTGTCTGTTTTTGTGCCAGTACCATACTGTCTTGATTACAGCTTTGTAATACATCTTGATATCTGGGATTGTGATACCACCGGCTTGGTTTTTCTTATTCAAGATTGCTTTGGCTATTCAGGGTCTTTTGTTCTAGCTCTGTGAAGAATGCTGGTGTTATTTTGATAGGTATTGCATTGAATATGTAGATTGCTTTGGGTAATATTGACATTTTAACAGTATTTGTTCTTCCTATCTAGGAGCATGGAATATTTTTTTTTGTCTTCTTCAATTTCTTTCATAAGCTTTCTATAGTTTTCAGTATATAGATTTCTCACCTCTTTGGTTAGGTTTATTCCTAGGTATTTTATTTTTGGTGCAATTGTAAATGGGATTGGCTCCTTGATTTCTCTTTCTATGACTTTATTATTGGTGTATAGGAATGTAACCGATTTCTGTGCATTGATTTTATGTCCTGCGAATTTGCTGAATTCATGGATCACTTTTTTTTTTTTTCAACGTTTATTTATTTTTGGGACAGAGAGAGACAGAGCATGAACAGGGGAGGGGCAGAGAGAGAGGGAGACACAGAATCGGAAACAGGCTCCAGGCTCTGAGCCATCAGCCCAGAGCCCGACGCGGGGCTCGAACTCACGGACCGCGAGATCGTGACCTGGCTGAAGTTGGACGCTTAACCGACTGCGCCCCCCAGGCGCCCCCATGGATCACTTCTAACAGTTTTTTGGTGGAATCTTTTGGGTTTTCCATATAGAGTATCATGTCATCTGCGAAGAGTGAAAGTTTGACTCCCTCCTGGCTGATTTGGATGCCTTTTATTCCTTTGTGTTGTCTGATTGCTGAGGCTAAGACTTCCAATACTGTGTTGGATAACAATCGAGAGTAGACATCCCTATCTTGTTCCTGACCTTAGGGGGAAAGCTCTCAGTTTTTTCCCATTGAGGATGGTATTAACATTGGGTCTTACATATATGGCTTTTATGATCTTGAGGTATGCTCCTTCTATCCCTACTTTCTTGAGTGTTTTTATCAAGAAAGGATGTTGTATTTTGTCACATGCTTTCTCTGCATCTATTGAGAGGATCGTGTGGTTCTTGTCCTTTCTTTAATCAATGTGATATATCACATTGATTGTTTTGCAGATATTGAACCAGTCCTGCATCCCAAGTATAAATCCCACTTAGTTGTGGTGAATAATTCTTGTAATGTATCATTAGATATGGTTGGCTAGTGTCTTGTTGAGGATTTTTGCATCCATGTTTATCAGGGAAATTCGTTTGTAGTTCTCCTTTTTAGTGGGGTCTTTGTTTTTGGAATCCAGGTAATGCTGGCTTCACAGAAAGAGTTTGGAAGTTTTCCTTCCATTTCTATTTTTTGGAAAAGCTTCAAGAGAATAGGTGATAACTGTTCTTTAAATGTTTGGTAGAATTCCCCTGGAAAGCCATCTGGCCCTGGACTCTTGTTTTTTGGGAGATTGTTGATTACTAATTTGATTTCATCACTGGTTATGGGTCTGTCCAAATTATCTATTTCCTCCTGTTTCAGTTTTGGTAGTTAATATGTTTCTAGGAATTTGTCCATTTCTTCCAGATTGCCCATTTTATTGATGTCTAATTGTTCATAATATATTCTTATTGTTTGTATTTCTGCTGTGTTTGTTGTGATCTCTCCTCTTTCATTCTTGATTTTATTTATTTGTGTCCTTTTTTCTTTTTTGATCACACTGGCTAGGGGTTTATCAGTGTTTTTAATTCTTTCAAAGAACCAGCTCCTGGTTTCATTGATCTGTTATGTTTGTTGTTGTTGTTGTTTTGTTTTGTGGTGGTTTTTTTTTTTTGGTTTCGATAGTATTGATTTCTGCTCTAATCTTTATTATTTCCTGTCTTCTGCCGGTTTTGGGTTTTATTTGCTGTTCTTTTCCCAGCTCTTTGAGGTGTAAGGTTCGGTTGTGTATCTGAGACCTTTCTTCCTTATTTAGGAAGGCCTGGATTGCTATATACTTTCCTCTTATTACCGCCTTTGCTGTGTCCCAGAGGTTTTGGCTGTGGTGTTATCATTTTCATTGGCTTCCGTGTACTTTTTAATTTCCTCTTTAACTTCTTGGTTAGCCTATTCATTCTTTAGTAGGATGGTCTTTAGTCTCCAAATATTTGTTATCTTTCCAAATTTTTTCTTCTGGTTGATTTTATGTTTCATAGCATTGTGGTCTGAAAATATGCATGGTATGATTTCAATCTTTTTGTACTTGTTGAGGGCTGATTTGCATCCTAGTATGTGATCTCTTCTGGAGAATATTCCATGTGCACTGCAGAAGAATGTGTATTCTGCTGCTTTAGGATGAAATGTTCTGAATATATCTGTTAAGTGCATCTGGTCCTGTGTGTCATTCAAAGCCATTGTTTTCTTGTTGACTTTTTGTTTAGATGATCTGCCCATTTCTGTAAGTGGGGTATTGAAGTCCCCTACTATTATGGTCTTATTATCAACGCATTTATTTATGTTTGTGATTAATTGATTTATATATTTGGGTGCCACCACATTTGGAGCATAAATGTTTACAATTGTTGGGTCTTCTTGGCGGATAGACCCCTTAATTATGATATAATGCCCTTTTTCATCTCTTGTTACAGTCTTTATTTTAAAATCTAGATTTCTGATACAAGTGTGGGTACTACGGCTTTCTTTTGTTGACCATTAGCATGATAGATGGTTCTCCATCCCCTTACTTTCAATCTGAAGTTGCCTTTAGGTCTAAAGTGGGTGTCTTGTAAACAGCGTATAGATGGAACTTGTTTTCTTATCCATTCTGTTACCCTGTGTCTTTTGATTGGAGCATTTAGTCCATTGACGTTTAGAGTGAGTACTGAAAGATATGAATTTATTGCCATTATGTTGCTTATAGAGTTGGAGTTTCTGGTGGTGTTCTCTGGTCTTTTCTAATCTGTTTTGCTTTTGGACTGTGGTTTTTTTGTTTTGTTTTGTTGTTTTTGTTTTTGTTTTTTCTGTCTTTTCTCCCCTCAGAGAGTCCCCCTTAAAATTTCTTGCAGGGCTGGTTTGGTGGTCACAAACTCCTTTAATTTTTGTTTGTCTAGGAAACTTTTCATCTCTCCTTCTATTTTGAATGACAGCCTTGCTGGATAAAGAATTCTTGGCTGAATATTTTTCCAATTCAGCTCATTGAATATATCCTGCCACTCCTTTCTGGCCTGCCAAGTTTCTGTGGATAGGTCTGCTGCAAACCTGATCTGTCTTCCCTTGTAGGTTAAGGACTTTTTTTCCCTTGCTACTTTCATGATTCTTTCCTTGCCTCAGTATTTTGTGAATTTGATTATGATATGCCTTGTTGATGGTCGGTTTTTGTTGAATCTAATGGGAGTCCTCTTTGCTTCCTGGATTTTGATATCTGTGTCTTTCCCCTGGTTAGATAAGTTTTCCACTTTGATTTGCTGACATAAGTTTTCTACCCCTTTTCCCCTCTTCTCATTTTCTGGGACCTCTATGATTCTGATATTACTCCTTTTTGATGAGTCACCGAGTTCTCTAATTTCTATATCATGCTCTTTTGCCTTAGTCTCCCTCTTTTTTTCTGCCTCATTTTCTCCCTAAGTTTCCTCTGTATTGCTGATTTGCTGCTCTGCCGGATCCATCCTTGCCCCTGTGGTATCCATTTGAGATTGAAGCTCATTTATAGCATTTTTTATTTCATCCTGAGTAGCTTTACTTCTTTTATCTCTGCAGAAAGGGATTCTAATCTTATCTCAACCCTAGCTCGTATTCTTATTATTGTGACTCTAAATTCTGGTTCAGACATCTTGTTTGTATCTGTATTCATTACGTCCCTGGCTGTCATTTCTTCCTTTTCTTTGTTTTGTGGTAAATTCCTTTGTTTTGTCATTTTGAAGGAAAAAAAAGGAATTAATAAAGTAAAAAAGAAAAAAAACCCTTAAAATTAAAATATTAAAAACGTTCAAAGAAATCAAATAAAGGATGCTAGATCCTCAGTGTCTTTTGGTCTGGTTGTTGAAACAAGCTGGACAGATTAGAGAAAAAAGGGAAAGATAAGAAAAGATAACAAAGACAAAAGAAAAAGAAAGGAAAAAGGAAAACGTTTGAAAATTTGAAAAATGAATACAATAAAATAAAATGAAATGATGAAAGTAAAATAGAATTTTAAAAATTTATGAAAAAGTAAAAAATATAGTAGAAAAAAATGAAAGAAAAATCTTTTTAATAATAATGGAAAATAAAAATAAATTCTTTCTTTCTGTATTCAAAAATGAGAAAAGAGAAAAAAATTGAATAAAAGGACCAGCAAACAGAATTAAGAATGATACAACTGGTTTCCCGTAGAAGTCAAGCTATGAAGCAGTTTATAGTCTGTAAACTAAGCAGGTTGAGAGTCTTGTGTTTGTCAAGAGCACTGTTGGCCCAGTTGGGCGGGGTTTAGTGTAATGGCTCAGTTCTCCACTAGATGGTGCTGCTTAGCTTACTGGGGTGGATTGCTGTGGTGTGTTTAGGCATGTATGTGCATGCATGGGAGGGGTGAAAATGGTGTCACCCTGCTACCCAGTCTCTAGTATCAGAACTCTGTGCTCTCCACAACTGGCAGTCAAGCACCCCTCCTTAGTCTCCGGCTTGTGTCCCCTCCCCACTTCTGCACTGTCTGTGACTAAGCTGTCAGGCTGCCAGGTAGCACCTCCATCCTGAGTTTTATCTCAGATGTGGCTGTGTTTCCCAACACCTCACTTCTGAGGGACTGTGGCTTTGACCCACTCAGATCCTCTGGCGGAGGGTCTCGCTGAGCAATGGCTGGGTGTGGACCACCCCCGGAATGTTTGCAAGACTGTGCTGCTGCTGATGCCCAGAGACTGCCCCTGGGTGCCAGCCCGCCTCAGAAAATGTTTGCATGATCTTTTACCAGCAGTGTTTCAGGGTTTATGGAAAATCACAACACGCATCTGGCTCCAGGCTTTGCTCTTAACATCCTTGTTCCAACACCAGGGAATGTGGTTGTTCTCCGGGGTCTGCTGGTACCTTTGCCTGTGGGGTGGCTGCACAGCCTCTACCAAATGTCCCCAGCAGGGGAACTGCCACTCCCCATGTGTCCCATGGACCCCTTGGACCTTGGTCTCTGCTCTTGGGGATTCATCCTTCCCACCAGAACACTGCCAGGTATTGAGCTGCAGAGTTTCAGACTGTGCTCCCCCTCTTTATAGAGTCTTAATGGAATTTAAACCCTCTACTTTCTCCTTTCTCCCTTTTTTGTTCAGTCCCTGTGGCTGTTTCCACTTTTCCACTTTCTCTCCAGCTCCTTTTGGTGGGGGGTGCTTTTCCCATACTCTCCCTCCCCCCCCGTCTCTGTCCTCTCTCTGCAAGTAAAAACAGCTCCCTGCCCTCTGTGGCTTCTCTCCTCTGGTTCACCTCTCCATGCTGTGTACCTGCCTAGTTCTGTGGTTCAGGTTGTGCAAATTGTTGTGTTAATCCTCAGGTCAGTTTTCTAGGTGTGTAAGATGGTTTAGTGTTCATCTGGCTGCATTTCATGGAGTAGAGACGCAAAAAATCTTCCATGTTGTTCTGCCATCTTGGCATGATGGATTAGATTTTAAAACCTCTCTTTTATGAAAACAAAATACTAATTTGTGTGGAAGATTTTTGCCCTCAATACGTGTTCTTAATATATATCATACTGACAATAATGGGTTATCTTTGGGAGTGAGTGTACTGTCAGTGTTATACATGGAGAGAGAGGGTGGGCATTCTCTTCTGGGCTTCTCTAATACTATATTTTATGAGCTTTTTTAAAAGTAATGAGTATATTATTCTTTTATTAAAATACTGATAGAAATTTTTTTTTCATTCCTATGCCTTTTTCTTTGTTTCTTGCTACTTCTTTTTTGCTTTTTTTAAGTTTTTAATTCCAGTTTTCATACAGTGTTATATTGGTTTCAAGTGTATAAATACAGTGATTCAACACTTCGATACAACACCTGGTGCTCATCACAAGTGCATTCCTTCATCCCCATCACCTGTTTAACCCATTCCTCCTCTTTCTCCCCTCTAGTATGAGTGTGGCTTGTATAATTAAGAATCTGTTTCTTGTTTTGTGTCAAGTTTTTTCCTTTGCTTGTTTGTTTTGTTTCTTTTTTTTTCAGTGTTTATTTATTTTGAGGGATCACAAGTGAGAGACGGGCAGAGAGAGAATCCCAAGCAGGCTCCACGCTGTCAGCACAGAGCTTGACCTGGGGCTTGAACCCACAAACTGAGGTTGTGACCTGAGTCGAAATCAAGAGTTGGACAGTTAACTGACTGAGCCACCCAGGCGCCCCTGTTTTGTTTCTTAAATTCCACATATGAGTGAAATCATATGGTATTCATCTTCCTCTGACTGACTTACTACACTTAGCAGTAGGTCTTCAAGTTCCATCCATGTAATTGCAAATTGCAAGATTTCATTCTTTTTCATGACTGAATAATGTTTCTTTGTATATATATGCCACATCTTCTTTATCCATTCATCAATTGATGGACACATGAGCTGCTTCCATATTTTGGCTATTGTAAATAATGCTGCTGTAAACACAGGGGTGCAAATATCCTTTCAAATTCATGCTCTTGTATCTTTTGGTTAAATACCCAATGGTGCATTGCTGGATCATAAAGTAGTTCTATTTGTAACTTTCTGAGGAGTCTCCATACTGTTTCTCACTGTGACACCAGTTTGCAGTCCCACTAACAGGGCGCCAGTGTTCCTTGTTCTCTACATCTTCACCAACACCTGTTGTTTCTTATGTTTTTGATTTTAGCCATTCTGACAGGTGTGAAGTGATATCTTGTTGTTTTGACTTGTATTTCCCTGATGATAAGTGACAATAGGCATCTTTTCATGTTCTGTTGGCTATCTGGATGTCTTCTTTGGAAAAATCTCTCTTCATGTCTTCTGCCCATTTTTTTAATTGGTTTATTTGTTTTTTGGATGTTGAGTTTTTATATTTTGGATACCAGTCCTTGATCAGATATATCATGTGCAAATAATGGTAGAAAATGCCTTTAAAATGTAATGACATAAAGATAAATTTTTAAAAATGTTCTCATAACTAAGTTCATTTTTTTCTGTCATTAATTCTTGTTCTAGGCTTGTGTGGACGTCAGAGCCAGTTCAGTGTTTTGGCAGCAGATGGAATTTGCAGATAGCCTCCAGGGTCATCCCAAGTTGCCAGAATGGTTATCCACACACCCTTCTCATGGAAATCGAGCTGAACACTTGGATAGACTCATACCTCAGGTGAGCTAAGACTGTATAAGGCAAGACTTTATTTTTACTGTATCACTTATTTTTAATGTTGTTACTTCTTATGTTTAGAAAAAGAGAGTTCTAGTCTAGCCTATCAATTATTTTGATTACTGTAATCATGGGTTATCAGTTTTCAAAAGACTTGACTGAAAAGTAAAATCCTGTTTGTCCACAGTCTTGGGGAATAAATTGGAGTAGAGTTGACTTTTCTTGTTGGTGGATGGTTTAACCTTTTTAGTATCATACCTTTTAAACTTAACTGATTTGGCTAAAGTCTAAGACTCAAGGCACATTTTTTTTCAACATATTGATCCTAATTTAGTATCTTCTTGGTGATTTAACCTTTGTTAAAAAGCTTGTTAAAAATACCCATTAATGACTTGTACACAATTTTTAGGTCAGTTGGTTATCTTGATATTGATGCTAGAATTTGTTTTCTTAGAAAAAAAATCTCTTTGTATTAGTTTCTTTTTAGTTATTTGTTTATAAAGGTAAAGTATGTGCTATGTAGTGTTTTGGTTTTTTTGTTTGTTTGCTTTTGGGTAGAACTCCTGAATGGATCAAGTTGAAGCAGCTTTCCCTCAAGTAGTTTTTACTATCTTCTGAAAATCTTTTGACTTAACATCATTCAAAATGTGTTCTTTAGTTATCACATCAGTGCAGAATGCATGTCAGACATCTCTAAGCCAGGCTACATCTCTTTTCTGTTTCACTTGCATTAAATTTGCTGGTTGGTTGTAAAAGCGGAATATTCTTTAGAATTTAAGAATTGGTATTGGGCTGTTTGCTAAAGGATAACAACAGATCCAGGTGTATTATAAAAGTATCTTTCAGTATAACTTCAAATTCAACTTAAGAAATATTGAGTACATATTATAAGAAAGAAATGATGCTAGTAGGTACAGGGGATACAATAGAAGTAAGATATGGTTCTTGATACTTTCATGCTAAGTACAAATTGATTCTTAATACAACAGGGAATATGACCTCTCATAAGAAAAGTTGAAATGTAGTGGTATGCAATTTGAAGGAATAGTAGCCTGCATCTGGTTTAAGATAAGAAACAATCACAAGATTCATTCATTAATTTATGTGATCAGTATTTGTTGATACTCATTACTAATCTCCTATTCTGTGTTCTATTGCTGGGAATGAGCAAGGACAAAACAGGCTTTGCTTTCTTGGAGCTAGCATTTTACTTAGGTAATACAAATAATAAACAAACATACGTGTGGTATGTCAAGTGGTGATAAGCACGATGGGAAATATAAAGCATGTCAAAGGTAATAGAGAGGGCTGGGCAGTGGAGAAAGTCTGCTAGTTTCTGTTCATGTGTTAAGAAGGGCCTCACTGAATAGAACCTGGAAAGAAGCCAGGGAGCCAATCTTATGCATATTTGGAGGGAGTCTTTTAAGCTGAGGAAGCAGCAAGTGCACAGGACCTAAAATGAAAGCATGTTGGGTGTGTTCATGGAATAGCAAGGAAGACATTGGGGCTGAATGGAGTAAGGAAAGGTGGGAGAATGCTTGAAACTTAAGGGGAACAGACGATGGAAGGTCATCTAAATCACTGTAAGGACTTGACTTTTATGTCAAGTGATGGGGGAAAGCTAGTAGAGGGTTTTCAGCAGAGTTGACCTGACTCCTGTGTTTTACAGTGATCACTGGGGCTCCTGTGTGGAGAGTGGACTGTAGTGGGGAAAGGGCAGAATCAGAGAGACTAGTAGGCTCTTGCAATAATCCTAGTAAGACGTTATGGAGGTGGAAGAGAGAAAGAGAAGTGGTGAGATTTTGGATATATCTTGAAAGGAATAATGAGAGAATTTGTTGACAGTTTGGGCATACTTTGTACCTTTCATGAGTACTGGGGGATAGCCAGACCTTTCTAAATATACTTCGTTTATATTCCTAATTTGAAGGAAAAAATTTTGAGAAAGAAACATAAGTGAAATTTACTTGATATAATGTATAATAATCCTTCATCTTAAAATAGGGCAACATAGAACTGGTATCGTATGTGTTTCATTAGTAATTTATGAGTGCTGAAGGTCACTGGCTCTGAGAATCTTCTTGGTCCTCCCTGAGACCCAGGACCTTGTACCACCTTGGGAGGTTTAGCCTGTCTCTAAAGTCATAATAACCACATGGTTTTCTTTCAGAATTTCTTTTCTTTGCATATTTGCTCAGTGAAATTCTAAAAGTATATGGTTTGCGTAAAGTGAATAATGACTTCTAGCCAACTTTCATCTGTCCTAAAGTCTGTAAGAAATATGCGTTAGAGAAGTCTTTAAAATAATAATGAATTGATTAGTAAGTATGAGGAAAAGTGATTGGAGAAGCAAACGTTATTTGGCAACCAATGATGAAAAACACAGGGAGATTTTTTTCTTCTAAAAATAAACTATCCTAGTTTAGAAACTTAATTTGAAAACCTCATATAATTTCTTATATTTTCCCCCCAAGTGATTAAATTCAATTTGAAAGTAATAAAACTCTACTACAATATTGGGAATAATTCAGTGGTTGAAGTGAAACTGATAGTACAAGAGTATATTGTTAATTAGAATACATAGTCATAATTCAGAGATTGGAATTCCCTAACATTGTAAGTCTAATTTCTGTAATGAAAGAAAGCAGTTCCTCAGGCAGTATATAGAATTATGTGAATCTATAGACTACTACTAATAAAGACTACTTTTTGTTGTCGTTGGTTTTTTGTTTTTTGTTGTTTTTTTGTTTTGTTTTGTTTTTTACTTAAGTGAGTGCAGTGTTATATTCTATCTAAAGCTTCTGTCTTTGACATTGCTGACAGTAACCCTGGAGTGATACACATCTCAAAGATAGTTGGGAATACCGTGCCATAGGACAGAGAAATCTAGGCAAGAGATGAGGATTTCAGAGCTACTTGAAAATGTTATAGTTGAAGCAGAATGGATGAGTTCACTTAGGAAGTAAGCAGAGAAAAAGATGCTGGACAGAGTTAACTGTATAAGGTAGTTTCCCTATTTAATTAGTAGGATAAAGATTGAGCTTCTGGTAAATCAGATTTATAAGAGGAAAAAAGATCAGGAAAATCAGGAAAGTAAGATGATTTGGTTCTGTGAGAACCCAAATCTTGATAATTTTTATTTTCTAAAAAAATTTAGCTTATTAAAGATTATATATTTCTTATTGGATTCCTTGAATGTCATCAAAGAAATGTATTATTTTCTACCATAGCATATCAACATTTATTTTAAAATCTGTATTTTGTGCATTCAACAAATATTTATTGATTACATGTTATGTCAGACCATAGATGTTATGAACATAATAGACAAAAAACCTTGCCCTAATGAAGCTTATTACGCAGTAAAGGGAGACAGACAATAAATAGCATTAATTAGTAATGTATAGAATAAATTACTGATACATTGCATATTAGTAATGACTGTTGATGAGGAAAATACAAGAAGAACAATGTATTAGCTTGGGCTGCCACAACCAGAGATTGTGTGGCTTAAGCAACAGAAATTAATTTCTTCACAGTTCTGAAGGCTAGAAGACCAAGATCAAGGTTCTGGCTTAAGCAACAGCAATTAATTTTTTCATAATTCAGAAGGCCAGAAATCCAATAATTTTCTTGCAGATTCAGTTTCTGGTAAGGTCTTTCTGGTTTGCAGATGGCTGCCTTCTAGAACATTGTGTCCTTACGTGGGGGGAGATAGCGTGTTGATGTCTCTTTCTTTTCTTGTATGGGCATGTTAATCCCTTCATGAGGGCTCCCCCCTCATGACCTCATCTAAACTTAATTACCTCCCAAAACCCCATCTCTAAATACTGTCATAACATTAGAGGTTAGGGGTTCAACGTAAGAATTTGGGACAGGGGGAACTATTCAGTCCATAGCAGATAGATAACGTGTGAGCACAGGTGGTAGAGGTGTTGGAATAGCTCTTTGAAATGGGGCCAGTCCGAGAAGGTTTCACTGAGAAGATGGTATTTGAATGAAGAATTGAAATAAATGAAAGAATGAGCCATGTGGCTTCCTAGGACAATAGCTTTCCAGGCAGAAGAAATAGTAAGTACAAGGCCCTAGGGCAGGAGTGAGCCTGGTGTATATGAGAGACTACAGGGAAACCAGTGTGGCTGGATGGGGAAGCAAGGGAGAACGTGGGATTTGTAGTCAACGTAAGGACTTTGGATTTTGCTCACAGATGGGCCACCAGTGGAAAATTTTGAGCAGGGGACTAGAAGAGTAATAGGATTGACTTACGTTTGGAAAGAATGTGATCTATAGCTCCTACAAAGCACTAAAATCGTATAATTTTGAATATTGTTTAGAAAATAGACTAGTTATTTGTTTTGTTGTTTTGCTTTTAAATCAAGAAAATGCCCCCAAGTTAGAAAAAATATACACCCTTGCTATTCTTTTAATGTGTATAAAGCATGTAGAAATGCCTATTAAATATAATTCACTAGCATTTAAAAAGGATAAGTATAGGGTTATAGTATTAATAATATTTGTAGTTAATAAGATGATATGCTATAATTTTATTTACTTGAAATAATCAGTTAAATTTAGGAAACAAATACTCCACGTATTTTGGTTACCATAACAACTTGGGTGAAAAATTGAAGAACAGATGTTACATCAACCTGTTGAT
This sequence comes from Lynx canadensis, assembly GCF_007474595.2. Classification (NCBI taxonomy): domain Eukaryota; kingdom Metazoa; phylum Chordata; class Mammalia; order Carnivora; family Felidae; genus Lynx; species Lynx canadensis. Next base: position 47,217,631 of record NC_044310.1, on the reverse strand, counting down.
GTTTAGTGGTATGACAGTTTTAAAATTCTACTTACACTGTTCAGATTTTAAATTTATGTATAACATAAGTTGTCCTTGAAAGAGATAACGTTATTTAACTTTCTTCCTATAAAGACTGTTATAAAATATGGATGAATAGATGTGAATAAGGGAAATTGTAAGATAACCCAGGGTAGAAATTTACCTGAAAGATTTATTTTATAACCAAAAGCATTTAGACTGAATTTTTAATTTTCTGTTTCTCTCACCACCTTACTCTCTGCCATCCTTTTCTTGGTTAGGGGGAAGAGGTGGAGAATGACAGAATATAAAGGAAAAACATTTCAATGGCCTTATTGTTGTTTGGGGTTATATTATTATAATAATTTTGAATAAGATTTATTTCTTAATGTTTCTTAGAGCTTTCAATGTCAGCCTTATTTTTAAACTGTTTTTTAAATCTTGATGTTCAAATTTACCACGTTCAGTTTTTATAGCTGCTAGCAGGCTATAAATGCATTCATTTTAATCTCATTTTATCTTGAATTCTTTAAACTTTCAGGAAGCTGGGAGTTGAAGTCCTGTAAATCTCTCTTATGCATTTATAATTGGACAAAGTAAATGCATAAATCGTTAATATTAAACATCTCACGAGTTAGGAAATACGAGTGTTTAACACTGAAGTGAAATGTCGTTGTTGGCCAGTGTACACAAGCATACACTGTTCACCTTACAGAATTTCATTTTGTCTGACGTGGAGAGTGTGGAGGAAAAGGCAAATATCATAGCCGCTGCTGTAATTGAATTGGCCTCTGAATCATATAAAGCCAGGAAGCCTGACAGTAACATTGTCTAAAACCTTAAAAAAACATTATGGTGCATGTGATGTGTATCTACTTGAGGCTGAAGTGAATGGGCTATTAGAAAAAAAAATGCTTTTAGAGGAAAGAAAAGTATGATATCTTTAGAAAACATTAAAAAATTTGAGGTGATTTTTTTTTCCTCTTGAAATGACTTGGTTTCTACTTTCAAAGGAAGCTTTTAACCTAATTATAAAGCTTCTGTGGCCAATAGTTTTTTTCTCCTGTTTTTTTCTTTCTTTAAAACCTAATTATTATAGTTTTATTTTTTATGAGTGAGTAATTGATAACTGTTTTCCTTGATATATAGAGCCCAGAAGAGTCCTGATGTGCACTAGCAGTTGCATAAATACTTCAGTTGTTACTGGGAATAAAATACACCCATTTCATAATATATCATTCTCACGTCAGGAGTGTTTGATTATAAATTTATTTGAAAACTTTTTCTTATCTTTCTAGAAGAAAATTGACCTGTGCCAAGTTGGCCTTAAATTTAATTGTTTGTATTTATTAAAATTTTAGTTGTTTATAATTATTTTTTAGACCCCTTAAAAAACTAATCCGACTCCAATTTTCATTGTAGTTTATGAAAGAAAATGAATTAGAGGGAAAAAATTTTTTTTAAGGTAAAATCATGACTTACGCAAATATAAGATGAACAATATCTGAGATTTTCTTTAACTTACTATTACTGAAAGAGCCAGTAATAGGTTACAGGAAGCTTACAGGAGAATTTAAGAACCATAAGAATATAGACAAGTAGGAATGCTGAAATGACTTTATAAATAAATGCAAAATTGATCTGTTATGAGGCAATAATCAATTGCATTCCACCAGATGGTTCACTTACATTTCTGTGGATAAGTATTTGCATTGTTAATAGTTTTCTACTACTTACAGAGTTGTAAAACAACTCTAGGGCCATGAAAGGCAGAGGTGACGCTGAAGGATGCACTTGAGAGGATACCCTGATGATCTTTTTTGCCCATTTCCTAGTCTTTCACATTTTTTTCGGTTTTTATTTTCTGTTGTCATCCGTTTGTCTTTCAAGTAAAGATAATAAATCAAATCATCCTGTCAGGCTTATATATACATGGAAGGATTTGTTATTTTTAAGTAGTCACATAACCATCATCCTTGTTGTATTTATTTTCTGTCTCTCTCTCTCTCTCTCTCTTTTTTTTTTTTTACTGTTTATTCTTGAGAGAGAGAGACAGAGTGTGAGTGGGGAGGGGTAGAGAGAGATGGGACAGAGAATTTGAAGCAAGCTCCAGACTCTGAGCTGTCAGCACAGAACCTGACATGGGGCTTGAACTCCTGGACCGTGAGATCATGACCTAAGCTGAATTTAGACCTTTAACTGACTGAGCCACCCAGGTACCCCGTTTTTGTTTGTTTTTAAACATGCCATTGACTTGCTCAACAAATCTAGCCCCACAGTCTATATTTATTGATTGTTTTGTTTTTTTTGGTGAGATTGTCTAACCTAACTTGTGTTAAAAAACAAAATTCAGCTGAGTAAATTTAAAGATTAAATTAGCTTTATTCAGTGATTAATGAATTGGGCAGTATCCCATCTAGCAATGGAAAGGAGCTCCAAAGAGCTGAATGAAATAGCGACTTCTGTAGGCAGAAGGGCACAGGGAAAGAGGGGTTACCTCATCCTTCTTTGGGGGAAAGAAGGGGACCATCTGGCAGATGACCTCACTAAGTGCTGACCAGGAAAATCCAGATTTACTGGTTTAAAATTCTATTTCTGGAAGAGGTTGAAACTGCAGTTAGATTAGTAGTTAAAGTCTTGGTTTGATGATGTGGGGCTTATCAGAGGTGACTCTATTTTGGGCCTATTCGTTCTTTTTTTTAACACTTGTTTCTCTATATACCTGTAGACAGAAGTTAAGTTTTGACAAGAATATTTGATAGGCAGTGAAGCTGTGCTTTTCATATTAGGATTTCCTTAATCTGGCTGCTCCACATTAGTGTTGACACATTTGACCAGGGATTTGAATGGTGGTGGCCTGACCCTTCCTTTGTCAACATGGTTTTCTCTCGTAAGGCCAGCACGTGATTGTGGGGTAATGCTTTTAGGACTCTGTAGCCAGGTTTTCATCAACCTGAGAAGTTTCTTGATTGAGGGGACTATCATTGTCCTCTGTCTTAAAAGGCTTACCTGTATGTGCATCTTCAGGAGGAATCTGTATAGAACAATGAAGAAGGAGCTCAGACCAACCGAATCAAATCTAACGGAATAAAAGATGTTGCAGCCACATTTTTCTCCCGTGAAGAGTAGATTTAAGAGGTAGTTAAGAGAGGTTTTTAAAACATCACAATGATGATGAGTACATAATAGTTGGAAAGAAAGGTGATCATAGGTAATTGTATTTAAAAGACATTTAGCGTCTGAGTGCCCTTAACTAATAACACCAAAAGGACCCTCATCTAAACTAAATCTAAAATAACAATCACAAAAAGCCTCTGAAATGCCCATGAAATGCCCATTTTCTTCCAGTAGGATAAACTTCAAAGAGTAGAAAAATCTGAAAAGAACAAAAAACAAAAACCCCAAGTCTCAGGTATAATTTAAAAGCTTTACTGCATTGGAGAAGACAGGCTAGGTGCCCCCTGAAGCTGGCATGAGAAGGCTGATCTAACTACATTGAAAGTGACAGAAGAAGAAAGAGTGATTTTACAAACGTAAGATACATCCGTTCCAGAAAATTGCTAAACTTGTGAATATAGCAGACAAGCTCTAAAAGTTTCAGTGGAGGCTGGGAAGAGCAGAATTGATGCCCCAGAGCAAAGACTTATTGATGCTGGAGATAAAGGAACATAGCACAACCAAACTAAAAGACCCACATCTAAAAAAAATATCTGAAAAATGGAAGAATACTGAAAAGACACAAGTCGGGCTGCATATAACAGTGGTAAAGTCCAGAACCTTCACTTACGCCTTAGTTTCTTTGACTGTGATTTCTGTATCACATGTTTGATTTAGATAACACTTCTCAGAGTGGGCTTTTAGAAGAATCCCAAAGCATTATGGCTGAGAAACCCTGAAATGATGTTGCCTAGGTATATAAATCTATCAAGTGTTTAATCTTCATTGCAAAGACAGGATTTTACAAGCTGCCATATATAAAGAGAAAATTTAAAGACACATATGAGTAAGAATGACTTTAAATTTTTCCTTTTAGACTTTGGAGAAGTATAAGAGTTTAGGGGAAAAGAGATAAAACAACGAACAATGGAGGTAATACACTCGAGTGTGCTATCTAGCCAAACCAGCTTTTCTTTCTTTTGAAATAGAAGAAACTTTAATACATGGAACACATAAAACAATATGCCACGAAGTATTCAGCAGCAGTTCTCTTTCCAGAATCTACTGACGATCAAGAATTAGATAGAGTATGTAGTTTAGTTTGTTTATCTATGACTGTGATTATAGCTTCCACCCTACTATTCTTAGAAAACTACAGAGCAAGTAAGGAATTAACAAAGAATTGAGTTGAAAATATGAAAAATAAGATTCAACTGACATAAAAAACGAAATGCTAGGAAAAAGATGTATTTTTTCATAAAATACAAATACATAAAATACTAAACTTTCATAAAAATATTAGTCGTTAACTTGGGCAGAAACGTGTATACTTAATATAAAAATGTTGTGGTTCAAATTATCAGAACATAGTACATTAAAATTAATATAACAAAAATTAAAATATGGGCAACTACATGAAAATTAAAATTGTTGTACATATAGGACAATAGAGAAATCCATAAACAGTGAGAACATGCCTTAAAATAAAAAAATTTTGTAGTGGTTGTAGTTATATTTTCATGGATTGAGTGTCAAACATATATGTCAAAAAATTATCAATTTAAATGTCTGTATTAGTAATAGAGAAAAAGAGAAAGGAAATTGAGAAATACAGTGTGCCCCAGACAGGGAAAATAAAATTAAGTAGAAATAAACAAAATTTTAATAGTTAATTGTTTTAGAAATTGTGTCAAAGTGGAAATTATTGAATCAGACAAAGAGTAAAATATAAATAGGATCAGTAGAAAAGCTACAATAATTAAAATGCAGGAAAACCAAAATACTTGAGAGCATGTTATTTTTAGGTAGATGGTGTTAATTAATGGCTCAGGTCAAGATCAGAAGTAATTAAAATGTGTGCATGCATAAGTGTATGTGTAAGAGAGAGAACTGCCTATGTGGGTACATCTAGAAGTAGAAATTGTAACGAGAATGTACCCCCTTAAATTAATTCTCGGGGAAAGAGGTAAGGTATAATTAAATCAAATAAATAAAAACGACTGTATTAGAAATCCATAGTCATAACAAATTAGCAAAGAAAAGAGCACCTAGCTAGGCCTGGTGGGGATTTACTTTGAAGAATTTTTTGAAAGTTTGAAGAACCGTTATTCAACGAATAATTAACTCTAGCTTCAAAAAAGGGATATTGTTAATTATTCATTTTATGAACATTTTGTTTTCACAAATTGATTAAAAAAATACCTTTAAAAGAATTTATGGACTGGGCATGAACCAACAAACAATACAGTGCCAAGTAACAATAATTATTTCCTCGGAGCAAGCAAATTATCCTCAGATACATGGGTAGCATATGAAAGCAATGCTGTTAACACAGGAGAGAATTCAGGAATCCTTTTTGATCCCTCTCTTTCCTCTTTCTCTGTGTCCTCCCACAAGAAGATCCTGTGATTTTGCCTTTTCCATCCCTGCTGCTACCGCCCTAGTAAAGTCACCAGCATCCCCTTCTCCCCCAATTCACTGCAGCCAGCTCATGTTTAATCCTCCTGCTCCATTTTCACCTCAACCCCGACAGCCTGTTTTCAGTATAGCAGCCAGAACGGTCTTTTCAATGTCATTTCCCTGCATAAAACCTTTCAATGACATCTCTTGAATTTAGAATGAAAATCCAAATTCCTTAGTCTTTGAGTCAGGTGATTGGGCCACTGCTTCCTTCTCCAGTGTTTTCATGTGTCCCTCTCCCCCAGGTTTTCCTTGATTCCAGTGATTACACACTGCGCTTGTTTCCTCCTCACAGCTTCTCTACTCAATCTTCTTGCCTGAAATATTCTTCCCTCAGCTCTTTACACGAACGTCATCTCCCCTGGGAGGCTTTGTTCGATTCCCCCCATTTCAAATAGCCCTTCTTCCATGCAGCTGCTCTCTAAGAAAGTTCATGGTTTTGTTTCTTCATGTACACAATGAAAGTGATCTCGTTTACTTGTTTATTGTCTTGTCTCCTCCCCTACAACCTAAGGCCCTTGTTTGCTGTTGTATCCATAGAGCCTGTGACAGTCCCTGAGATGCTTAATGAATATTTGTTAAATGATAGCATGCTAGGTCATAATAGGAAAGATAGGCTAAATAATACTGGGTTAAAAATAGAAAAATTGGGCAGTACAGTTGAGTAGCAGTTACATTCCCTCATGGAAATTTAGCATGTAGCAAACTAATAGTTAATAATGGGAAAAGGATGCTTAAGGGAAGTACAATAAAAATAGCAGCGGTCTTGGGAGCTTTGGGTTTTAATTCGGATCTACCACCCACCTAACTTTGCAGAAGTTGCCTAATCTAACCTTCAGGTTCTTCATCTGTAAAATTGTGATAATATCTCCTGTTTTATGTACATACTTAAGTATTTGTGTCGTAAGGTCCTGCCTTTTCCCCTCTTTCCTTGCCTCTCTCTCTTTTAAGACATTTCAATGACAAATACTCTACATCGGGCCCGAGATTTTAAAAGTGGTTCATATTAGGGGCGCCTGGGTGGCACAGTCGGTTGAGCGTCCGACTTCGGCTCAGGTCATGATCTCACGGTTTGTGAGTTCGAGCCCTGTGTCGGGCTCTGTGCTGACAGCTCGGGGCCTGGAGCCTGCTTCAGATTCTGTGTCTCCCTCTCTCTCTGCTCTTCCCCTGCTCACACTCTGTGTCTCTCTCTCAAAAATAAATATTAAAAGTGGTTCATATCATAATGCCAATTTAGATAAGTAAAATACCTGGTACAGGACAAGGCACATAGAAAATGAACAGTATATGTTAGTTTCTTTCATGTCTAATGGGAATCCTTAGGTTGGCTAATTCCATATTTAACTCCAAATCTTCCTTGGGATTCTTAGAAGTGTATATTTTTGTTATTAGAATACATTCCTGCTTTCTCTTAGACTCTCGATTCTTAAAGAGTGTTTTCCCTATGACATTTATTATAATGATTTATTCATAGCTTGTGTTTTATAGGTGTTTGTTTAAAATCCACCATGTATTTATTAAGTACGTGTTATGTAGAGTACATACAGTTAAATGCAGAAAATGAAGTAAAGGCAACAGAAAGGCATATTCTTGTTGTATTGTGGGAAAATATTGCTGACTTTTAAGGAGATGAAGCTATATTTAATAAGATAGATTTGAATTTATAAAAATAAAAGATGTTGACACCCTGAAATATAATAAAATAAACGTGGAAAGGACAGTAGAAAATAAAAATATTTTACCAACATATGTGATAAAATCTTGCTGTGCAAAATAGATGAAGATTTGATAGAAATGTCTATGGTCTAATAGGATTTTGCTTGATCGATAGTTGGAGGAGAGGATTCACACATGTAGAAATATTCATAGAATACCTTTATGAAGAATATATAGTTTTTCTAGCAATTAAACGTAGGTCAGACATCTCAAAAGTACGTTTATTCAGTAAAAGATTTACGCAAGAAACAATGTGGTGCAAAAAATGTAGTACGAAAGCATGTAGTGTAAGAGGATTAAAAACAAAACAACAGAAGTAGATTCTCATCCCTTTTTTTTTTTCTAAGTCTTCTTACTTTTGTGCCTCTTCCCAAAATTTTTTTTTTAAATTAGACTATTTTTAAGAGCAGTTTTAGGTTCACAGCAAAATTTCATGGAAGGTACAGGAGAGATTCCCCATATACCCCTTGCCTTTGCTCAGTCTCCCCCACTATCAAAGTCCTGTGCCGGAGTGGTACATTTATTACAGAAGGTGAACCTACACTGACCCATCTTTATGACCCAGAGTCCATAGTTTATATTAGGGTTCACTCTTAGTGTACATTCTGTGGGTTTTGACAAATGTATAGTGACTTGTATTCACCAGTACAGTATGACAGAGAGTAGTTTCGTTGCCCCACAAATATTTTGCCAATTCGTCCTCCTCTCCTTGCTCAGCCCTAGCAACCGTGGATCTTTTTAGTGTCTTCATTGTTTGCCTTTTCCAAAATGTTATGTATATAGTCAGAATCATATGCTGTGTAGCCTTTTTAGATAGATTTTTTTTTCACTTAATATGCATTTAATGTTCCTTCATGTGTTCTCATGGCTTGATAGATCATTTCTTCTTAGTGCTTAATAATATTCCACTGTCTGGATGTAACACAGATTACTTATCCATTCACCTACTGAAGGGCATTTGGCTGCTCCAAGGTTTGCCAATTATGAATAAAGCTGCTATAAACATTTGCCAAGCAATTTTTTGTTCCCTGCCAGTCGCTTAACCTCTTTGGGGTTTAAATTTCCTCAATCTGTAAACTGCAGCTGATGATTTCTAAGGTTTCTAATTTTGGAATTATATGGTTATTATCTAGTTAAAAATCATGAAATCTTATGTTATACTGATTATGAATAACTTAGATAATAGGCCTGTATGCTGAAGACATTATAAGTTGGTAAAGCCTTTCTGATAGAAAGCAGTCTGGTCCTGTATAAACTAAAAGTATACTCTGTTCACATCATTCTTTTGGCAGGTATACTTCAAGTAAACCCAAATGGAAGTTATAACATTTTTTTTAAGCAAAGATTTTCGTAGGGTCATTTATTAAAGCCAAGTAAAACAAAATGAAACTGTGGAAACAATTCAAATGCCCAGTGATGGGGAAATGCAAAGTAAGTTGTGGGAGGGCAGGGATCATGACTATGTATCCTGACTGATGTGTACCTAGCAGATCATTCAGTGTGGTGTTCTAAATATTGGCCATTTAGAACTATGTAAAAATACTGAATAAAAGGACTTAGGGGAGAGAGAAAAGCTTTTACCGAATATAAAAGATTAGATGGCATTCTGCTTTTCCCTTTGCTGCTTTGCATCTCTCATTGCTAAACTCAGCTTTACCAGCTGTTACTTGCTAGGCTCCATACTTGCCCCTTTACTGACACCAGTGAAGGTCTCAGGCATGTGATGTAGCAACCATAACATAGCGGCTTCTCACTTGGAAAAGGACATCAGCATGGCTGTAAAGGGGTTAAAGCAAGAGTGGACTGTGTGTCCCCATTTTGCCAGGGCAGGCTCATTTTGTGCCTGATGTCTCAGTTGAGTTTTAATAGCATCTTACACTCTCAAAGGTGTTCTGCTTTGGGCAGTAGGTCACCATTTTGCTGAGGGTCTGACTTTCTGTTTATTTCAGTGCTATAGTTGTGAAACGTTTTCTTGATTTTTCAGTTAAGTTTAATGAACATTTTTTTAATGCTCAGTAGATGATTGTGAGATACAAAGAAAATTCAGACGAGGCCCCTGTCACCACAGAATTTCACTTCAATGCTTTTTCCTCTTTAGCTTATTTTGGTAAACCATAGCCTTCTTCAGAATCAGAAGTGTTCCTAGATCTAAGCTCCTGCCCTGGCATTACCCATGTAGAAGACCTTTTTCTGGTTTTCCTCTGGTTGCATGCCCTTCTCTCCTTTGGAACTTAAAGGAATATTCCCATCTAAGAACCTATGCCCCTACCATGTGGCACTGTGGGTATTTGGGATAATGGAATTCCTTGCCCAAACACTTTTGAGCCTGCTTCTGGGCCTGTGTGGATCTCTTCCCTTGGACACATGCACACAAAGCTCCTCATAGTGCCCAGGAAGCCAGGGATAGGAGAAGGGAGTGGACAGCAGTCCAGTGACAGGAAGTGGGTAGGTTCCCTGCAACCTTACACATTCCAAAATTCAAGAATTCTAGTTTTGTACCTGCCTTCAGGGTCATTTTGAATGTGTATTTCTCAAAGTGGGAGAATAGAACATGTTTTCTACAGTAGTTTATTAGCTTGACTTACTGCTTTTAGATATTTAAACATATGGTATCTGAGTGTTTATATTCTTGCCATGGACCCCACAAATAGCAGAGGCAGCCCCACTCATAGTAAAACCTAAAACCCTATGACCTATGAGAGCCTACATAATCTGCTCTTGTCCATGCCCTGCTCTGCTCCAGCTGTGCTAGCTTCCTCACTGTTCTAGAACAGTCCAGGCACACTCCCATCTCTGGTCCTTGCATCCCTGCTGCTGGTACTTAGAATGCTCTTTTTCCAGGTACCCACGTACCTCTTCCCTCTTGTCCTTCAGCCTTCAGGTCTTCTCCCCAGCTACCCCTCCTCCTCTCTGCCCCCATCAATATTTAACAGTGAGACCTTAGTAGGCTAATCTTTCTAAAATTTTACTATCCCCACAAACATTGATTGTTTCCTTCCCAGCTTTACTTACATCCCTTAACATCCATCACTATAAAAAAGTTAAAAGTGGGGTGCCTGGGTGGCTCAGTTGGTTAAGTGTGTGACTTCAACTCAGGTCATGATCTCTTGGTTCCTGGGTTCGAGCCCCACATCGGGCTCTGTGCTGACAGCTCAGAGCATGGAACCTGCTTTGGATTCTGTGTGTGTCTCTCTCTCTTTCTCTCTGCACCTCCAGCCCCTGCTCACGCTGTGTCTCTCTTTCTCTCAAAAATAAATAAACATGAAAAAAAAATTAAAGTTATAAGTAATAAGAAACTAAACTAGCTCCCTCCCCTAAATATCTTTCTTTTAACCCCCATTAGATATAAAATGTTTTTGCTTTAAAAATTCACTATTTTAGGGGTACCTGGGTGGCTTAGTCGGTTAAGTGCCCGACTTCTGTTCAGGTCATTATCTCACGGTTCATGGGTTTGAGCCTGGTGTCAGACTCTGTGCTGACAGCTCAGAGCCTGGAGCCTGCTTCGGATTCTGTGTCTCCCTCTCTCTCTGCCCCTCCCCTGCTCGTGTTCTCTCTCTCTCTCTCTCTCTCTCTCTCTCTCTCTCTCTCTCTCTCAAAAAATAAACATTAAAAAAAATTTTTTTTAGTTTACTATTTTAGTTTTTATGTCTTAAAGTCCTTTATGAAACCACTGTAAAGAATCACATAGATCTTCAAGTCTAGTTATTTAAAGCTCCAATCCCCCTACCTGCCCTCAGTTTTAAGGGTAACCATTTCCAGCTCTTAAATAATTCTTTTGGTATTTCCCACCACGTCTACCATCACATAGTCATATTGCTACTTCCTAACTTTCCAGTTTTAAGCATTTCCAATTTACTTTTCCCCGTAGAGGATGAGAACGAAGGGCTCCCTTATCACTGATACACCTGTGCATGCACCCACATGTATCCAGCTCTCCCTCTTCCAGTTGTTTGTTTGTGATTTGGGGTAGATCAAGATTCATTGTTTTTAGAACTGTAAACACCAGTCACAGCTGAACCATGTCATCATTCTGTGATTACTTTTCCTGTAGCATTTTGTTTTTCCGGGAATTAAAAATTGTCATGATTTTGATCTGCTTAATCTTGTAGGTTATTAGCATCAATGCTCCCTCAGACTGTCCTAGTTACATGTATCTTTCTTCAATATGTTCATATTTGTATATCCTCTTGTTTTCCTTTCCTTGAGAAAGTCTTGGAGTCTTCAGATCTTTTTAAATCTGAATGGTGTTCTCACAGTCAGCTCTAGTGTGACTGAAATCATAGAGATACCTCTCATTTATCCCTAATAGGACATCAGACAGTCACTGCAGATATTTTTTTCAAATATATTATTGTATAAACAAATAATAAAAATGTAACTATTTACCAGGAATGTCTCTATGGTCCTCTTTCACATGTTGTAATTAAGATACTTTTTATTCCAAAAATATAGAATGTATTCTTATATTTCACTGTTTTGCATAGAGCATAGTAGGAATTACTGGAATAATTTATGTATATATTTATATGTATATAATATATGCATGTATATATATGTGTATATATATATATATATACACACACACACACACATATATCTACACAGAGTATTGTATTCTTCATTTGTAGGCCCTTAAAATTAGAGAGACATGTAATTGCCCACCACTTTCTGGACCAGACCCTCGATTACTGTTCAAACTCAGCATGAAGCATTTTCTTGAAGAATCGGAAAAAGAAGACCTAAATATCACTGCTAAGAAACAGAAAATGGATACTCCTACCATTCAAAATCAGAAGCAAATACCCTTAACATATATAGTTGAGAAAAGAACTGGCAGTTGAATTAAAATTTATGAGACATGGGATATATGAAGAATGCAGCAATTCTTACCATTTTTATGTTCCTTTTAAAAAAATGATGTTTGAAATACAAAAATTGTATATTCAGGGTCAAATCATGTATATTACAGGTATTACCTAACTTCTTCTCCTAGGTATTTTCATGAAATATTGATGTATTTTAATCTATTTTAAAATATCTTCAATGAAGAAAATGTCACAGAATAAATTTGTATTATGTTTTACTCTGTCTCATACTTGGTTTTGATTTGGAGGCAGACCTCTAGTGGATGAGAAGTCAGAATGTGCAGTAATTCTTGTTGTAGAGAGAGTTCCTCCTGAACCTAAACTGGAGCTCAAAGTCTGGGTGGTTATGGTGAACTGGGAAACTGACCATCAGTCTGAAGCACTGTTTACAGAAATTGATTTGCACTTGGATAGGATTATGTGGAACAGGGGACCTTGGGATAGAGAACTTACTGGTCTTCTCTTATGGACTCTGAGGGGAAAAAGGACTGTCTAGGCAGAAGCTGAAGAAGCTGTTTTCATAGGAGGCAAAAGGAGTGCTCTTTGTGGTCCAAGTGACAATGAGAAACACAGCGAGGAGGTAGGGTCATTTCCTTGCAGACACAGTGTGCTGCTAATGTTGTGAAGTCCTAACAAAGTTGTGTCACCTTGGCTCCTTCACGACATTACAATTTGGGAGTCTTGGGCGTTCTTAGAGAAGGCAACCACCCTGTTGTCATCGAGGGTACCACCAAGGATGTGGGAGAAGGTGCCACCCACAAATTGACCTCCCTGGGCAGCAGACATCAGTAAAAGGTTGGAAGGAAGTGGGAGAAGAAGCACTAGGCACAGCCCGAGCGGTACTCAGAAATTACTGTATATTCTGGAAATCTGAAAATAGGGTTCTAAAGTGTATTATTATGTGTATAAAATTATTTCTACTCCCAAACTGATGCAGTCTAGTGATGTTGAGGTTCTCTTCCTGGTAGGGACATTTTTCTAAAGACACATTACATTAAATGGTTTCTTAGAGAATTGCAGGGGAAATAAACGATCTTTTATTGACTGTCTGCTATGAGCTGGACCCATTTATTCCAAAACCCCATGAGGTAGGTTGTAGTGGCCTCATTTTACAATGAGAAGCAGGCTTGGGGAGGTTATGTGGTACACCCAGGGACTCTCACCTAGAAAGAACAGAGCTACATCTGTCTGGCTGCAGATCAGTCTGTCTCCACAGCTCTCAGATATCTAAAACTATGCTATCAGAGGGAACAAATGCCATCCTCGGTTGTGTCTTAGTGTCCTCATATAGGGCTTCAGTATAGGTAAAAATCTCCTAATTATAAAATCAGGATCACCTACCTGCAGGATGACTTTCTAGGCACTCCTCTCACACCTTTCCATCAAAAAATGTACACGAAGAGGCAGGGGGTGAGGCAATTTAGGACAGTGGAGCCTCTCCCCGCTGCCTCTGAAAGCCCGTGACTTCGCATTTGGGATGTGTCCTGACACCTCTCCTTAGACAAGATATGTACCTAGTTATGAGGAGAATTTCAGGGGCTGCTGCTTATATTTTCCAGGGCTTACTACAGATGAGTGGGAAGGACTTTCTTGATCTGCATACAAGATAACATTTGTAAGGAGGAGGTTCAGATTAACTGTTGTAGTCATTGCAGTCCTGTCTGAGGCATTCCATAACGTGTAAAGACGTTTGGAGAATGTCACCTAGAGGTAAACAGTAAGACATGCCGTCAGATTTCCCTGTATATTTCCTGAGAAAATAGTGTCGTGGAGGCCCTAGTCGATATTTCCTTCCATCCTGTTATCACATCTAATTGTACTGTTCGGACTTAGTAGGAAACATATATAAGTTGACATGTCGGAAGGAACAGAGAAAGTATCAAGAGAATTCCTTTATAGTGCCTGTGAAAAAGACATTTTTTTAACCCATGGGATCAAAATACAAAAGAAATGTTACATTTCAGTTCAGGGTTTTAGGAGAAATTAAATAGTTGGATGTAATATGTATACATATTCTCTAAGTTCTATATGGAAAAGACCTCTAAGCTCTGCATTTAGTTGCATACCATACTGACAGGGCTGTTCATGTGCCTATAGGATTTAGGTGTCATTGGTTAGTTTCTCAGTTGTTAGGAGCATGATGCCAGTAAATACAAGGCACAAATTCAATCTAAACTCCGCTGTAATCTGGGTCATTGTAAGGGTGTCCTCTAAAACTAAATTTAAAAAGAATATGTGTATTTACTGCTATGTCTCTGGTAACTAATGATTTTTGACATAGGTATCCAATTGGTATTTTACTGATGATGTACACTTCACATCACCGGGGCAAAGGATGATGAAAAAAATAAAAAAGGAGAAACAGTTATATGTTATGAAATCTCTGCCTCTTTGTAGCCATAGGACCCTGGACGAGTCACTTCAAGTCTCTAACCCTCATTTTTCTTTAAATTTGTAAAATGGGGATAAGAAATCCTACCTTGTAGGGGTGCCTGGGTGGCTCAGTCAGTTAAGCATCCGACTTTGGCTCAGGTCATGATCCCACGGTTCGTGGGGTCAAGCCCTTCGTCAAGCTTTGTGCTGACAGCTCAGAGCCTGGAGCCTGCTTCGGATTCTGTGTCTCCCTCTCTCTGCCCCTCGCCTGCTCACACTCTGCCTCTCTCTCTCTCAGAAATAAAGGAACACTTAAAAAAATTATTTAAGAAAAAAGATTGTCGTGAGGTTGACATGATGCTTAAGGAAGGTGATGTACTGAAAGCATTTAGCATAATGTGTAGAGTGCCAAACATAATACAAATAGCCACAATTTATTGAGGGCTTACTTTGTACCACGCACCATGCTAAGCATTCTTCAAGCACTGATGAACTTCACTGCAGCCCTGTGTGTGATAGGTATTATTTTACCCCCCATTGTAGATCAGGATAGTGAAGTTGAGAGGGTTAATGAAACTTGCTCAATGTTATATGGTGTATTTCTTAAGATTATTTTACTTGCAAGAACAGGAAAAAAAAAAAAAAAACTCAAAATTTATTGCCTCACCTAACAAAAAAGCCCAGAAGCACACTAGCTTTGGACATGATTTAGTCCAGAGTATTGTGATATCGTCAGAGCAGTGGCTTTTTCTCTGTGATTTTTCTCAGCTCTGGTTTCACTCTTCCCTGCTGATGTCAAGATGGCTGCGAGCAGCTGCCAAGGTTACCTTGCAACTATTGAAACAAAACCTTCAATACTAACTGCAATCTCTAAAGAGCAACCCGGAAACAGTAACCACCACAGGGGACGGGTGATGCCGACAGGCTGGAGCTGAGGATGGTTACAGTCGGCACCCTACAAACAGAGTGGCTCACATACAACCACAGCGCCTGTTCAGTAACTGGAATAAAAACCTGTTACGTTTCTCCTCTTTCAGCAGGCAAAGAAACAAGATAATTCTTGGCAGATTTGGTTCAGAAATGATAACTTAATCTGAGCAAAAACAATATTGCCTAAGTTTTGTTTCTGTTGATAGTAAATTTGCATTAGTGTATTTGCTTTATCATCCGTAAGATATTTTTTTTTCCGTTGCTCCTATCCTCAAAACCAGCCCATGTGATTGGAAGGACAAGTGGTGTTATTTACTCATAAGGAAGAAGACTAAAGCTTGGAGGAGTGAGTCAAGTTACCCGAGGATGCACTTCAAGTGAACGTCTGAACTGGGATCAGAAGGAAAGGGTTCTTGATTTGTAATCCGGTGCTCTCTCAGCAATACCACACTCTATGCGGAGGGAGGTGTTACCTACATTCTTTATCTGGAAACCAAAGCTCAAAGATACTAGGCAACTGTGTGCCCAGCACTACTCCACTCATAGTGGCAGAACTGAGATTCAAACCCTCATCTGCTGACTCCAAAGTCTGTGCTCTCCAGCTAGTTACTGCTACTCCAGGTGGCAAATCTCATAAAGGAAGTGGTGATGAAGAGTGTTCATTTCCTTCACCCCTCCCTTGGGAGCCCTCCTTTCTCTTAAATGCATTCATTTTAATACTCTATGACAGGTGGTAAAAATATTTAAGTACCTTCATATATGGGAGGGCTAAAATTCTTATTAATCATCTTATAATGTGGTTTTTTGTTGTTTATTTATTTTCAGAGAGCGAGAGAGAGAGTAGGGGAGAGGGACAGAAAGGGAGAGAGAGAACCCAAGCAAGATCTGAACCACCAGCACAGAGCCTGACATGGGGCTCGAACTCATGAACCATGAGATCGTGACCTGAGCCCAAATCAAGCGTCAGAAGCTTGACCGACTGAGCCACTCAGGTGCTCCTTACGTTGTTTTTATTCGGACCTAGAGAGTTCCTTAATCTGTGGTGAGAAATATCTCTCACTTCATTACTGGAAGGAACCCTCTCCGTATATACCCCTTTACACCAACCCCTAACTTCTATCCGAGAACCAATAGTCTTTAGAGGTAGGCCAGTGACTCCCAGCCTTTTAATCAAGGACCCCTTTTGTATGACCCAACTGTGTGCATGGACTTTTACAGCACACAGTTCTGTCTTGAAGGAGTGGAGGGTATAGACTCGTGACTAGGGTTTCTTGCTATGCTGGCTGTTTAGGAGTTGAGTTAGTTGGGTGTGGGGCACAAGTCACAGTGTGATCCTGCTTGCACGTCTCAGAATTTTTGTGATATCATCAAACACCAATCAGGACCTCTGATCATCATGTGATTTCTGCTATTATCAAAATTCTAGCCAAGAGAAAAAATTGTGATTTTAATTAGTCTGGGTGGCCTAATTATGTGAGAGAAAATATAAAATTTTTAGTTAGGCTCTCTGAAATATTAAGCATAGCTAAAAGATTCCCAGTACCATCTTTGTGGACCATAAGGGGCCTGGGACCTCATCCTGGGCCACATGGGTCTGAAGTCAGATTGCTGTCTTCTTCTCTTCAGAATATAAAGTAAAATCAACATGTATTAATTTTGACCAGTATATTTTTGTAGGTTAGGGATGATGGATGGTCTACTTAAGTGTTCTGTTGTTCTATATTTAAAGATATTTTTTAAAAGCAATTATTGTTTTTCTACACAGACAAGTTGAATTTGATTTTTTTTCTACAACTGTTCTTCTGATGTTATAGTAGCCTTGAGAGATCGAGGACTAGTCTTATTTTGGGGGGAGCAACATGGGATTGTAACATCTGCCCTGATTACTTCCCAGGATTATTATGGGTTTTGAATATAGTTAACATGTATATGCTTTTTACAGCATCCAAACAGCTATACCCCTGCTGATTCTTATATTCTAGCATTGTCTTAGTCTGGGCTGTAAGATTATTAGTTAAAAGAGGTCATTTCCAAAAGGATGGCCATTGCCTGATCGAGTACAACACAGAATTGAAGATGATCTATTCTTTTTTTTTTTTTAATTTTTTAATGTTTATTTTTGAGACAGAGAGAGAGACAGAGTACAAGCAGGGGAGGGGCAGAGAGTGAGGGAGACACAGAATCCGAAGCAGGCTCCAGGCTCTGAGCTGTCAGCACAGAGCCTGATGCGGGGCTTGAACCCACAAACTGTGAGATCATGACCTGAGCCACCCAGGCACCCCGAGAGGTGCCTCTTGAATCAGTATGAGAATAGAATAGTAGAAAAAAAATAGAATAGTGACTAGCATCGCCTTTCAGCGTTGTCTGGGCAAGCTCCTCACAGTGTGAGTCTCCCAGTTCTGTCCAGCAGGCTAACGTTCTGGTTAGTCTTTCCCTTAAGAGCCTACGCGCTGCAGTCCGAGCTGGATTTGATGCCAGCTCGTTCTGCATAGGTGAGTGTCCTCTGTAAAAGCTCGATTTTCTTCCCCTGGAAAATGGACATAGGAATGGTTAGGGCTTCGTGATGGGTACTCAGGATGCCAGCATGGAGGAGGTATGTGCATCAAGAGTGTGTGACAGCAGTTCGTGGGTTCGAGCCCCATGTTGGGCTCTGTGCTGACGATGTGGAGCCTGCTTGCAATTCTCTCTCCCCCCCCCCACTCTCTCTCTGCTCCTTCCCTGCTCTCTCTTTCTCTCAACCCCCCCACCAAAACAAAAAACAACACAGAACAAAAAAGAATGCATGTCAGGACCACCTGTGAGGCCACCCCTCTGTCCCTTTGTCCCCTTGGCCCACCGAACTCACCTGCAGCCAGGGTGGAGAGTTTCCAGTCCTGTTCTCACCCTGCTGCCTCCTTTTCTGCCTAACGGTTTTTCTGGCACCACATGAACCACATGATTTCACTCACCCACAAACAGGGGCACCTCAGAAGGACACCCTTGGTGTCCCATATCCAGGGGATCAATATCCGTGAGTAAATTAACATAGGGCTTGTTCCACAGTTTGTCAGCAGGTCCCCTGTGGGACTGGGTCCCCACTGCCCAGAACTTTATCCCCCTCATTAATGCGTACTCTATAGGCTTCCCTCCCTTCCGTCTCTCTTCATCCACTTCTTCACATGAAGATCCCTGAGATCACTGCCAAATAAATGGCCCGGTGCCCACCTACCCTACCGTAGTACCTGCCTCGGGGCCTGCTGTGAGGGGAAACAAAACTGTGAAGTCCACTGTCAAACTTGTCATTATCGAATCTCCATAACAACCCCCCAGTAACAGATGAAGACACTCACATTCCGAGGGGTGAAGTAACTGGCCCAGGATTACACTGCAAACAGTTCTAAGAATCCTTATCTGAGGATTGTTTGGAGGAAGTCGTAGGTCAACTCTGAGACATAAATGGGCATCGTAAACGGTAGCACTGGGTGTGAGTTGCTTATTGTCCCTTCAGAGTGCTACCTCTTCTAATGATGGTGACATGGAGAGTGATCCTCAGATGCCCAGAATAGCCATAAAAACATGCCCAAGTTACAATAGCTAATCATCCCTCCTTCAGGCCACACAGTCAATTCCCACAGCAACCTCTCAGTTTGAACCTATTATCTGTGATTCATGGGCTTCGAATCTGGAGTGACCCTAATAGCCACCCATGCAATGGGAATTTTGACTTGGAAATCATAGTTCAGGCGTAAAGGGGTATTTACACACAAGTGACAGCTCGTCTGGGAGCAGGAGAAGTTTATTTAACAGCCGGAACAGATTGCAGAGTTACCGCTCAATGGCCTGGTCCAGAACACGGAAATCTGTCAGGAGTCCAAATGGGAAGGAAACACAGCCTGGGAGGACAAGGCCGTCTTGGGGAGGCCTGCTCACCAGCACTCGAACTTAATCTGCAGAGGACATTCAGGTCGGACTGTTCAGGAGACGTGGTCGTCAGGGCTCAGCAAGATGAAGGTTCTGACAGTAAGATCAGTAACTACAGCAATAATAAGAGTACCATTCACTACTGAGACCTCTGACAAATCAGGACCCACAAGCCCTTGACTATTTGATTCCTGCAACTATTCTTTGAGGGGGATGTAACTGTCCCACTGTCCACATGAATGAAGAAATCAGAGCCCAGGGAGCCTCAGTGACCTGATGCAGACATCACGATTTGGACTATGTAGGCCTTCCAAGCTTTTGGGCCCCAGATTCGTGCCACCTGGAGGTGTTAGGTGTCTTCTATTTCTGCTTTGCAAGTACTGTGTTAAGACATGATGCTTGCTACTGCTGTGGCCTTCTAATGAACCTGAGAATCATGAAGATACGATCCAAGAACTCTCATATCACCTTGTCATTGAGCCAACACTGGCATTGCTTCCCTTGAAACTTTTTTGTGAAGTGAGATTATTAAATGTCTTTATTGTTTATGCTGCTATTAATTGAGTATTGTCTTCCTTGCACCCAAAAGAATTCCTGCTGATAAAATATTCTATTTTCCATTTTATGAGCTAAAGAATACATTTTATGGGTTAAATAACAGTGTCACAGAGCTAGTAAGTGAAACAGCTGTGCTTTAAGCCAGGTCTGCCTGAGCCTAAGCTTTTCACTGCTACTATTCTGCCTGGAGCCAAGTCTGAGGTCCAGGTAATTACATTCCAGGGCAATATGTTGGCCCCGTCAAATAAGACCTCTCCACTGGGTAGGTATCTCTCTGTCACTGGAAATGTTCAAGTGAAGATGACTGTAAGGGTTGTTGGGGAAGAGGGTCAGGATCTGAGCAGACAAAGTGAGGAAGATGAACGCCAAGTAAGAGGCAGGTGCTCCATAAATGTATTCTGGAACAGAACCAAAGGGACCCAAAGACCAGGTGAAAAAGAAGTTGCAGCCTTGGCTGACCAGCTTTTCAATCTCGGAAAGTGTCTCAGGCATTTTCTCAAGGAATGCTCAAGGAATGAGCATGGTGATTCGGCTCCTGGACTACTAAGGCCCACGGTGTGGTGACTGGTAAAGCTCAGGTCTGGGTCTATATCAGAGTCCTAACTCTGACATTTCTTAGCTGTGAACCTCATCTTCCTCCTTTGTCCAATGGGAAAAATGGACTTGGTGTACCTCACAGGCCCACTGTGAGGATCAAAGGAGATTGTTGTACACTTCCACAAACATTTTCCGAGGACCTACTTTGTGCCTAGCCTTCTGTTGAATCCTGATGTCTGTGTAAGCTGTGAAGAGCTTTCCAAATTTAAAATATTAAGTAGTATTCTTTATTTTTAAAAATTATACAACTTCTGTCTCCTTCCTACCCCAGCAAGGGAGCAAAAAAGGACCTCATTCATCTGTTTTGAAATAAATTGAGCTCTCATCCAGGAAAATAGAAGAAATGGCTCCAACAGACAGAGTTTCCAGCGAGACAAATCCCCCAATGGCCTCTCTCTGCCACCGCTCAATAATGGTGTTTGCTATAAATCAGAGAGCTTCTTTATCAAGTGCCTGGGAAACGCTTGGGACCGATTTAGCCCTAGAGTGAGATTAATCACAAATGCTGCTTTAGAAAGAGTGATGGGTATGAATAAGAAGGTCCAGTGGACATCATTTTGATTCACCTTGATTGCCATAGATAGCTGGAGTTTGCAAACTAGGGCTCTAAGTTTTTAAATGTTTCTCAGTTTGGGGAAAAATAACTGCATCCAAAAATAGATTTCTATATCCCTAACAATAACCTAGTGGAACAGAGGAACAAACTCATGGTTTTCAAAACACTGACTATGTGTATCAAACATTGTGCTTATATCATCTATTTTAGTCTCCATAACAATTCTGTGAGATGGGTCTGGTTATCCTTACTCTAAGGATGAGAAAAATGAGACCTATCACTGTGAAATGACTTGTATAAATGACCAGGTGGTAGAGAGGAGAAGAAAATGCAGTTCTGGTTGACTCTAGAACCATAACACAGAGCCTCTTGGAGACTTGACTGTAGATCCCTCACAGCTGAGCTCCATAGAGTCACCAAGAAATGAGTGGAAGTGACGTACCGAGACTGCTGGCTCCAACAGCAATGCTTGAAAGAATACTTTAGGACCCATCTTTAATGACACTTTCTATGATGGCCTTCTCAAACATCTCACTTTGTTTTCAAAGGTAGAGGACGAATGAATGAATGAAAGTCTGCCAGGCAGGGTAATAATCCACCTCCTCTTTGCCCATGACTACATACTTTGATCACAGTATGATGGTCACGGAGGGTTTGGCACCACTCAGACCACCTTCTTGAAGAGAACCTGCTGTGGGGAACATGGGTGACCAATCCTCCACATCTCCATATCCACTGTGATGCGTAACTCAGACTGCCCCCAGCCTGTGACTGAGCACAGCAGGAGTACCAGGATTGGGTTGGGCCATTCATGCCTCACATGAGGGACTTATAATGGATAATTTTTGCTTAGGGACTTCCTGTTGGCCTTACTGAGATTCTTAGAACTGTACTACAGTCAGAAGCTCTTCTGACTCTACTTTCCCTATTTGCAGATGACATGATATTCTAAGTAGAAAACCCAAAAGACTCCACCAAAAAATGGCTAAAACTAATACATGAATTTTAGTAAAGTCACAGGATATAAAATCAACATGCAGAAGTCTATTGCATTTCTATACACCAATAATGAAGCAACAGAAAAAGAAATCATGGAATTGATCCCATTTGCAATTGCACCAAAACCAGTAAGAAACCTAGGAATAAGCCTAACTAAAGAGGTAAAAGATGTATACTCTGAAAACTATAGAACACTTATGAAAGAAATTGAAGATGACACAAAGAAATGGAAAAGTATTCCATACTCATGGATTGGAAGAACAAACATTGTTGAAATGTCTTTACTACTCAAAGCAATGTACATATTTAGTGCAATCCCTATCAAAATACCACTAGCATTTTTCACAGAGCTGGAGCAAATAATTCTAAAAATTTTATGGGACCAGAAGGGATCCCACATAGCCAAAGCAATCCTGAGGAAGAAAAAAACTGGAGGCATCATGATTCCAGATTTCAAACTATATTACAAATCTGTAGTCATCACGACAGTGTGATACTGGTACAAAGACAGACACATAGATCAGTGGAACAGAATAGAAAACCCAGAAATGGACCCACAACTATATGGTCAACTAATCTTCAACAAAACAGAAAAGAATATCCAATGGAAAAAAGACAGTCTCTTAAACTAATGGTGTTGGGAAAACTAGACAGTGACATGCAGAAGAATGAAACTGGACCACTTTCTTACACCATACACAAAAATAAATTCAAAATGGATGAAACACCTAAATGTAAGACAGGAAACATCAAAATCCTAGAGGAGAATACAGGCAGCAACTTCTTTGACCTTGGCCACAGCAACTTCTTATTAGACATGTCACTGAAGGCAAGGGAAACAAAAGCAAACATGAACTATTGATACTTCATCAAGATAAAAATCTTCTGCACAACAAAGGAAACAGTCAACAAAACTAAAATGTAGCCTAAAGAATGAGAAAAGATATTTCAAACAACATATCTGATAAAGGGTTTGTATCCAAAATCTATAAATAACTTATCAAACTCAACACCCAAAAAACAAATAACCCAATCAAGAAATGGGCAAAAGACATGAATAGACACTTTTCCAAAGAAGACATCCAGATGGCTAACAGGCACATGAAAAGATGCTCAACATGACTCATCGTCAGGGAAATACAAATCAAAACCACAATGAGATACCACCTCACACCTGTCAGAATGGCTAAAATTAACAATACAAGCAACAACAGTTATTGGCAAGGATGCAGAGAAAGGGGAATACTCTTGCATTGGTGGTGGGAATGAAAACTGGTGCAGCCACTCTGGAGAACAGTATGGAGGTTCCTCAGGAAACTAATAATAGAACTACCCTACAATCCAGCAATTGCAGTGTTAGGTATTTACCCAAAGGATACAAAAATACAGATTTGAAGGGGTACATGCACTCTAATGTTTATAGCAGCATTATCAACAATAGGGAAACTATGGAGAGAACCCAAATGTCCACTGACTGATGAATGGATAAAAAACATGTGGTACACACACACACACACACACACACACACACACACAAACACACACACAATGGAATATTACTCGGTGATCAAAAAGAATGAAATCTTGCCATTTGCAATGATGTGGATGGAGCTAGAATGTATTATGCTAAGCAAAACAAGTCAATCAGAGAAATATAAAACACCATATGATTTCGCTCATATCTGGAATTTAAGAAGCAAAACACATGAACATATGGGAAAGGGTAGTAAAAGAAGAGAGAAATAAACCACAAAAGACTCTTAATGATAGAGAACAAAGTATGGGTTGACAGAGGGAGGAGGGTGAGAGATGGGCTAGATGGGTGATAGCTATTAAGGAGGGCACTTGTGATGAGCCCTGGACTTTGCACGTATGTGATGAACCCCTGAATTCTCCTGAAACCAATACTGCACTGTATGTTAACTAAAATTTAAATTAAAAAAAGAAGAAATTCTTCTGATTCAATCCTCTTTCTCCCCACTCCCCTTGCACATGTGTGAGACCTGTATCATGGTCTGCAGACTCTCCCTGCCTATTCCTGCCCGCCACACCCCTTATCATTCATGAGTTTCTCCAATAACTCTCTTGCACATCTAATCCTATCTTGGTGTCTGCTTCTTGGAGAACTCTGAGGGATGGACTTAGTGATTCTATTTTCCAAACCCAGTGTCTACTGCCAAGAAAGCAGATCAATATGGTGATATTGTCATGGAATGGAATATGATAAAGCAGTGACAAATGGATGAATTAGAGATACAGGTATCAACATGGAGACATCTCAAAATATAATGTTGAGCAAAAGCAAAAAAGGTGCAGAGTGTGTACATAGAGTATGTACTGTTTATATAAAGTTTTCAAATGTGTAAAATAAATGGCCCCTAAGGGCAACCTCATTTGAAAAAAGGCAAACGTGTGGAAATGAATACCTGGAGGGCAAAAAAAGGGGGGGGGATGCATCATTTGTACATGCATACATATGTAATAAAAGTATAAAAACATACCAGGGAATGATAAGCACAAAATTCAGAAGAGAGGTTACCACTGGGGATAGAAAGGAAGGAGAATGCAGTCAGGTTTTTATTTTAAGCTGGATAGTTGGTACATGGTTGTGCATTGTACTTATGCTTTTTATATGCCTGAAGTATTCCATTAAAAATACATATTAAATCATACCCAACAAATTGCCTCTTTTGAAAAATAATATTAAATTGATTTGGAATTGGGTTCAGTGGAAAATCTTGGATCTGTGTTGTCACATGCCAGCAGCTGGGCCTTAGTCTATTGTGGCTACTCCTGCCCTGAGTAGCAATTACTTTGGTCCTTGTTTTTACTCTCTCCCTCTCCCAGACCCTTACTGGACCATGAGCTCTAAGAAAGACAACTCTCAACAATTTGTTTCTGAATCCCCAGTGGCTATGACAGTAGCAGGAGAGCAATATGTGTATATTATGACTTTAATAATCAGAAGATGATTGGGGCGCCTCGGTGGCTCAGTCAGTTGAGCCTCCGACTTCGGCTCAGGTCATGATCTCATGGCCTGTGAATTCGAGCCCCACGTTGGGCTCTGTGCCAACAGCTCGGAGCCTGGAGCCTGCTTCGGATTCTGTGTCTCCCTCTCTCTCTGACCCTCCCCCTTCATGCTCTGTCTGTCTCTGTCTCAAAAATTAATTAACATTAAAAAAATAAAAAAAATAATAATCAGAAGATGAGAAACTGGGGATTGTGAAGACAGAAGGCAGGTAGAGCAGAAGGCAGAGCATAAATAACTAATTTTTTCAACATAGGTAGGAAGGCTTCTGCCTTTGGGCACCACTGCATGTGGGAATCAGGTCTGTCATGAGGTATGCGAGGGGCCAGGTTGGAGGGTCTGACGTATTTGAGTTCCTACTACTGTACTCCAGCCAACTTATTAAGGGCTTCATGTGTTTCATTTCCAATCTTCCCCACTTGGAGAGTTGGGCATTTATCACCCCACTTGGAGAGCTGGGCATTATCACCCTTTGTTACAGATAAAGAAACTGAGGCTCAGCAAAGTCAAGAACTGCCAGAACCATCCAACTGCTAACTAGCAGAGCCAGGCTCAGCCAGAAGTCTTTGTGGTCTCAATTGTCCACCATGGGGCTCTGTATCCAGGCTCTGTAACGTGTCCTCTCCTGGACAACGGTGAGCCTTGCTCATCCCACTGTTCAGCTCCTTCCTCTTCCGGGGAGCCTGCCTGACCAAGCCCACATCTACCACATTTGCTTCATACTATATAGTTTGTTAGGTGACTTTATATACATTACTTCCTGTAATTCCCACAATAATTTAGTGATGGTGGTGTTATTACCTCATCTTATAAATGAGAAATAAAACTCGAGAGGTTAAATAACTTTCCCAAGACCACACAGCTAGTAAAAGGCAGAGTTCAGACTTGAACAGAAATCTAGAAAGTAGAATTCCTATGCTTTCTTTCTGTTGCTTATATTTCTCTCTGCATTGCATGTTTCATTCTTCCATTTAGAATATAAGAACCTCAAGCACAGGGGGCCGTGATCCCACTTCATTGTAGTCCCTCCCAAACACCTCATGTACACATTAGGTGCTTTCTAAATGCAGTCTGAGTAAAAGCCAGTGTGCTTAAGATGCAATTCTATATGTCAAACTCTGGAAAAGCCCTGTGCAAATACAGACTCCGTGTGTGTAAGACAGCACTCAAAACATGCCTTCTCTGCATACACATGGTGCAGCTGGCGTGACACCTTTAAGGAAACAACTCTGTTTGAAAAAACGAAAACCAGCTCTCCTGTCTGTGCCTGCCGGCGGCTGTGGATCTCTTAGCCAGATGCTCTGCTTCCCTATTTCTGCACTGTGTTCTTCCCCGTTCTCTCCTCCCCACAGTCCAGGTTCCGCATCTCCTCCCACTTGGTATCCCCACTTCCTTGACCCCTCCAGCTGTGACCTCAGCTTCTCTCTTCTAAAATTGCCTCTTCCTAGCTTTGGGGCATTCACCCAGTGTCTCTCAGAGCCAGCTCCACAGACGTCTTATGGGCAGCCCCACCGTCTGCCCCGTCTCAGATTCCTAGGGACTACTGAGACACATGGCAAGTGCATATACAGACTCATCTGTATCTGTGAAGCCAGGGACTTACACCTGGCCGCACAGATCCATGTCTACTGGGCCAAAAGCAAAGACAGAGACGTGCATTTTTGCCTCTTGGGGCAAAGGGCACACGTGCAATCCCTCTCATGTTTTGTATACAACAAGGCATGCCCAGATGCACAGGTCCATGTACACACAGACTCACGTGACTGTATGCATTTGAGACTGAGTCTGTGGTGCACAAACCTCTCAGAATGTGGCTACCGATGTATGCATACACAGTGCCATGTGCACTTACGTGGAACACACATGCACGGAAGGGCAAGGAAGGCAGACTTAGCCTCCTCCTTCCCAAGGAAGATTCCATCACAGCATGGAAGACACAGGTTCACACCTTCTCCTTGGGGCCAGCTCTGCCTTTGTCAGGTTGTCTGGCCCTAGGAACAGAGCTGGAACTTTTGGCCTGGGAGTCCCCAGGTGCCCACACACTGGCCTGTCACCTCCGCATTCAGCCACTCCTCTCACCAGGCACTCTCGGCTCTCAGCGGGGAAGGCGCTAAGGCTTGAGGTAATTAAATCTCTCTGCGCTTCAGCAACATTGATCTGTACAGGGACACACTCTGACTCCAAAAGAAACAAAGCTTTTAATTTCCCAGCTGGAATACGCTGTTCTTAGACTTGTTTCATGTGTGAGTCATAAGAGTAAAAATTACAGCACATACTCTCACCTTTGGAGCCTGCCGTAGCTTGTAAGGCACTTTTGTACCATTTCACTTGCATCTCACAATAAGCCTATGGGAAAGACAGTATATGAATCAGTCCATTTTATAGATGAGGACAGTGAGGCTAAAACGGCAACAATAGCCGTGACTGGCTTCCTACTATCTGTCAGGCCCTGTTCTAAGTACTTTGCATGTTTTAACTTTTAAAAATTCTTACAACTGTGAGGTAGGTCTGCGTTCATCCCTATTTTACAGACGAGGAAACTGAAATACAATAAGGTCACATAAACAGCCTGAGGTCACATACTTGGTAAGTAGTCTGGCTTCATCGAATGCTATATGCAGTTAAAGGGACTTGGCACAGGGTATTTGTCTTTTGCATAAAAATCTAAAGCAATGACTCACCATGCTCTGACCACCAATGACCATATATATGATTTTCATATATCACTGACTCCACCCTTAAAAGATTTTACTTATTACAAACGCTGTATTCATTAAGAAATAGCCTGTCTTGCACAGAGCCTGCTTGGGATTCCCTCTCATCCTCTCTCTCTGCCCCTTCCCCACTCACACTGTCTCTGTCTCTCTCAAAACAAATAAAGAAATAGCCTGTCTTATAGCCATTACTATGAGACTTTTGAAGTTTTGAAAATAGCTTGGGGAACACTGAACCTCCAAAATATTGCTACTGATTGAGATGCGTGGTGATCAAAGGGATCCAGGCTGGAGACATTTGAGATACGGAAGAGAATTTAGTTAAAGTACTTCCTAAGACTGACCTGGGTTCAAATCCTGGCTCTATCATTTACCCCTTTTAAAAGGTGTCCTTGGGCAAGTAACATACCTGTCTGAGTCTTGGTTCACTTTCCTGCCGTGAGAGATGGAAACAATAGCACCCATAATTGTAACATCAAGGGCACAGTGGAGTGATCATGGATGCCCCACAACACCTCTGAGGGAGGAAAGAAATATTTGTAATCGTCAGAAACAAGATACAGCCAGCAGAAGTGTATGAAATCAGTTACGTGAATTGTGAACTATATGTCAAAGTTCTATTTGTCCTGAGACAGGGTGGAAATCAGCACATTTCTCATCAAGATAGAAAATAAGAACAGAGAAAAAACAGGAGCTCTTTGGAATAACTCAGCTGCAGAAAGACTTTATTCTCATCATGGGCATTCTGTTGGGACATCCACAGGACCACCATTGTTCATCTCAATGCTTGCTTGCCTCTGTGTCCCTTGATGTGCACCTTCTGACTCTTCTAGCTATTTAGTTAATGAGAGTTGGTTGTGGTTTTGTCCTTAGTTATTGTGCTTATGTGAAAACAACTTTAGAACACATCTTCCTTTCTCCTTGCCAATCCCTGTGTGTCTCTGGCTTTCTAAAGCCTTCATCTCTGATGTGTCTCCATCCTTGCTCTCTCCTTTCTCACCGATCTTGCATTTTCTTACTTAGAATTGTTTCAAGAGAATCAGTGCAAGCCTCAACCACATTAGGAAAAACAGCTGGTTTCCAGATAAATCCTTGTGGATCCTGAGCCTCTACTGACCTGGGAAATTTTGAGCATCCAATACCAATGTATGCATGTTTCTTTGTTTACAATTGTATGGTTTCTTCTCTACTAGTATTTTATGCATAAAACATACACAAATAGCGATTTTTAAGATCGGGATTTTTAAAAAGTGTGAGATAAAAATAAACAGTAATTTAAAAATAATTTATTAATGAGACAAAAATGCTTGCTCTCACGAAAATAGTATGTTTTTGAAAATCTTGGTTTCTGAGCTAGTTATTCAAAGATCTAGTCTGACGTTCAATTTATACCGGAGATTGAATTTAATAATTGTCTTAGCTGTAAGAGACTACCGACAACTGCTTTCATCACAGAAAATGTCAGCAAATTGCAAACTCTTGACTTTTGGAAAAATAATTGTATATCTCATCTTTATTTTATACAACTTTTTAAAGCATTTAGCTCTGGGATAACTAGTGAACTTCTATGTGGTATAGAAGATTTTCATTATCTTCACCCAACTCTAGTATTTCAGATAATATAATCTGTAAATCCACTTAACTGTACATATGCCAACTAAAATAAATCATGAAATATTGAAAACCAAAAATTGAATGAGGATTTCAGAGGTAGCCCTTCTACATTTAAAGACACTTACAGTTTCCTTAAGATCCCTCACAAAGAGTAGGTAACAAAGAGAACATCAGAGCATCAGT
The DNA here is from genome assembly GCF_007474595.2 of Lynx canadensis. Lineage (NCBI taxonomy): Eukaryota > Metazoa > Chordata > Mammalia > Carnivora > Felidae > Lynx > Lynx canadensis. Next base: position 47,187,982 of record NC_044310.1, on the reverse strand, counting down.
GTCCATCTGTATATTACACATTAGTAAACCTTAATATTTACTTATTTTAAATTTGAATATATAAATATTTTTCCCTAAAGCTTCCATGAATCATTCTGCATGCCGTCTGGGTAGGTCAACCTCATTTTGGAGATCACTTGGCTAGAGAACAATGAGATTCACGACTATGGACAGCTGATAGGATCATTGTGAGAAATAAATAAATGGCATAGTAAACGTTCAATGAATATTAATTCCTTCCTTCCCTTTCTCTGTTACTCAACCTGAGTGAGGCTAAATAAAAGAAAGAAGATGTATTCAGGGAAGATATTCTGGTCAGAAATTAAACAATGCAACTTTGGAAGTATTTCTGAGTAGGTCTTTCTGGTGCTTCCCTCCCCTTAGGAGGAAGGCTTTATGCACAATAAGTTCCTACTCTTTTATAACACAGATGATGTGCCCTTTCTATCCTGCCCCACATATATACATATATACTGTTGATATTTCTCACTGGTGCCAGTTTCTTCATCTGATAAGGTCAGGCCTTTTGGTACCTTCCTAGATCTGACTGAAGCTCCTGGATGGTAACATGGTGTTTATATGTGTAGACTTTATGCCTTTAACTCTGGTTGATCCATCCATGCATTCTGCCTGAAGGGAGCTCAGGACACTCAGTCCAGTTCATACTTGTCGTAGTTTTAATATATGTCCACAAATTCATTGATACTTCTCTTTTTAAAATGTGGAGTTTAGGGGCGCCTGGGTGGCGCCGTCGGTTGAGCGTCCGACTTCAGCCAGGTCACGATCTCGCGGTCCGTGAGTTCGAGCCCTGCGTCAGGCTTTGGGCTGATGGCTCAGAGCCTGGAGCCTGTTTCCGATTCTGTGTCTCCCTCTCTCTCTGCCCCTCCCCCGTTCATGCTCTGTCTCTCTCTGTCCCAAAAATAAATAAACGTTGAAAAAAAAAATTTTAAAATGTGGAGTTTAGTTCATCTCTTGGTCCAGTGTGGGCTGGATCTAGTGACTTGATTTAATACGATAGAATATGGCAGGAGTTATGGTATGTCACTTGTAAGATTGGATTATAAAAAAACTGTGATCCTCTCTCATTTGCTATCTCTCCCCTTTAGGTAATTTCCATGGGGAAAGTTAGCTTCCATGCCTTAAGAACCCTCAGAAAGCCTATGTACAGGACCGAGTGGTGAATACCCAACATGACCAACCAACAGCCAGAGAGAAACCAAAGCCTCCTGCCAACAGTCTTGTAACTAAGTCCTCCTGCCCCAGTCAGACCTTTAGCTAACACAGCCCTGCCAATATCTTCATCTGATATTGGCTCTTACAGAAGCCTTGTAAGAGATTCTGAGCCAGAGCCACCCAGCTAAACTGCTTCCAGATTCATGACCCTCAGAAACAAGGAGATAATAATATTTGTTTTAAGGCACTAAGTTTTGGGGTAATTTGTTTTGCAGAAAAAGTTAATAATAAAACGTCCAAAATCCTGGGCCCACTTTCCTTGTTCCTCACTGATTTTATTTACTTATTTTTTAATGTTTATTTATTTTTTGAGAGAGAGAGACAGAGCGTGAGCAGGGGAGGGGCAGAGAGAGAGGGAGACACAGAATCCGAAGCAGGCTCCAGGCTCTGAGCTGTCAGCACAGAGCCCGACGTGGGGCTTGAACCCACGAACTGTGAGATCATGACCCCAGCCGAAGTCGGATGCTTACCTGACTGAGCCACCCAGGCGCCCCTTATCCTCACTGATTTTAATGTTTGCTTTCTTGAGTTTTCGAAAACAAGTGAGTTCTGAGTTTATTTTGTGTTTTTGATCCTAAACCACTACTGTTTGCTCTCTTATTTAGAGCTCAGTTTCTCCATCCAAAACGACAACAATGGCTACTGAATATTGAGCATTCATCCCATTCTAAGGATGTGCACACCTGCATTATCCTGCCACCAATCTACCAGAATATGAAGTGGCTATATCATTATCCCCCTGTGATGAATAAACCCAAGGCTCAGAGAGATTAAAAAAACTGGCCCACGTTAGTATTTAAACATTAATAGGTCACACTGTAAGCCATATACTTTAAATTACTTTGCCTTTCTGGGGCACCTGGGTGGCTCAGTCAGTTAAGCATCCGACTTCAGCTCAGGTCATGATCTCATGGTTCGTGAGTTCAGCTGTGCTGACAGCTCAGAGCCTGGAGCCTGCTTTGGATTCTGTGTCTCCCTCTCTCTCTGCCCCTCCCCTGATCATGCTCTGTCTCTCTTTTTATCAAAAATAAATAAACATGAAAAAAAATTTTTTTAATTACTTTACCTTTCTACCTGGAACTTTGATCCTGGTTCCTTTCACTTACTTGTAGGTTTTAGAATAGGACAGTGCCTGGCTCCACAACTGACTAGGTGATCACTGTTTCCTCCTTTCTAAAATAAAGGAAGGGGCTCCTAAGTGGCTCAGTCAGTTGAGTGTCTGACATGTGATTTAGGCTCGGGCCATGATCTCATGGTTGTGGGATCAAGCCCCATGTTGGGCTCTGCATTGACAGTGTGGAGCCTGCTTGGGATTCTTTCTCTTTCTCTCTCATTCTGACACACACTCTCTCTCTCTCTCTCAAAATAAATAAAGATAAAATAAACACTACAGTATAAGTATATTCCATATATTGCTTGGAATATATTTAGACTAAAAAAATTATAAAACAACGGAAACAACATCACCTCAGAAAGTTCTATGAGGATTAGATGCAAGAATATAGGCATAGTGTCCACATGTCCCGCTAAACCAGTGCCATCCAATAGAACTTTCTGTGATAATGGAAGTGTTTCTTGTCTATCCATTATGCTTGCTGCTAGCCACAGGTATCTACTGAGCACTTGAAATATGGCTAGTAGAAAAGAGGAACTGAATTTTTCATTGTAGTTAATTTAGTCAGTTTAAATTTAAGTAGCCACCTATGGCTATTGGCCACCATACTGGACCGCACAGGACCAAATGTAAGCTATAGGAAGGCAGGGACCATGCCTCTTTGCCGCACTGTAGCATATTCAGCTCTTATCACGGTGCCTGACACAAAAAAGGCACCTGTAGTTAATTGGTGAATTAAAGAATGGATGTACAAATGAGTGATTAGTCCACTGTGGGCATTCGATAAATGGTGTCTACCAGCTGGGCAGAACATCGATGTTTAGCAGACCCCTCCTGCCCGTGTGCTTCTCGCCTTCTCTCCCCTCATCAACAGCAGCCAATTATGCTCTCCTGCAGAAATGTCACTGGAGCCAGGAATTGGACAGAGACCAGATTTCAGGTGACCAGGGGGACAGAGGGAGAGAAGCCCCCTACATCTCTAATGGGCCACAGAGGACAGGAAGCCCTCTCCTCATCCCTCCAAGGCTGACTAGAAAGTTTGCCTGTAACAGAGATGGTTAAATTAATGATGAGGCTCAGTGACAGGGAGGCCAGAGCAACCCCCTAAATGTCACCTTCGTTATTTTTCAAGCCAACACGATGAACTGCCTTCCTAGTCAGCTTCCATGTTGTTACTGTTCTGCCTCAGGGTGGAGGGATTTTTTCCCCTAATCCCTACAACATGAGCTGTGTAAGTTCAGCAAGGGCAAGAGACAAGATGGCACAGGCCGCTTAATAAGGGGTTTGGCTGTCACTGAGCAGGAGCTGTTGTGCAGACATGAAAAGGTGGTGGGGTGAGAGTGGCCTGCTGGGGCTCCCTTCCTGGTTACCTCGCTGTAATGCAGCATCTGTCTTTCCAGTCCTGGGAACAAGAAAGCGCCATCTGACACTGACCCAGTACTGGTTTTTTTTTTTTTTTTTTTTTTTCTTCCTTGCTGCTGCTTCTCTAGATCAATATTCTAGTCTACAACAGAATGAGGCATGGCTGGGAGCAGTGAGTTCTGGGCTGAGGGTCCAGAGATACAGGTGGTCTGGACTCTAACACTACTGGTGTGGCTGACCTTTGGAAATTCACCTTCCACCTCCAAACCTCAATCATCTACTTTGCAAAACGAGAGGGGATTGCATGCGGCAATCCCGAAAACCTCTTTCAGCACCAAGCTTGCATAGTGGCTAAAAGTACGGACTTTGAAGTTACATAAGCTACAGTTTGAGCCCGGGCTCTGCTCCTTCTTAGCTGTTACTTAGCCTCTCTGAGACAATAATAATAGAGGCTCATAGGGATGCTGTAAAGATTCCATGAGGTAATGAATTCCAGGGGTCTCAACCCTGGCTGCACATTAGAATCACCTGGGGTGCTTTAAAAACATAGCAGTGCTTACAGCCTCACCCCCCCCCCCCCCCACCGAGATACTGACTTGATTGTCGTGAGGTCGGAGTGCTGGGATTTAACACATAAGCTTCTCAGGTGCTTCTGAATCATACAGTCTAATGGGGGGTTTCATACATAGCATGAACTTAGTATTTGGTGATTCATTGGATATTTTTAAGATCACTTGCGTCACCATCTTTCTCCAAAACTGGATGCCTGACCCTAAATTACACATGCCAAAAACCAGCCCTAGGCTTGTGAAATACAAATCCCCACTGATTCCTCCTTCTCCCATCCTCCCTCCTTCTTACCTAGTCCTCAGACTCCTCCATTCGCACTGCCTGCACCGCTCTGGGCCATCATTAGTGCACTTCTGGATTCTTTACTAGCCCGTTAAATTATCTCCCACTCCCAACATTCATTCTCAGATGCATCGGGTAAATGATATGATTATAAGCATAGACTCTGGAGCCACCCTGGGTGCTAATCCCAACTGAGATATTTACTAGCTGTGTGGCCTTGGATGATTTTTTTTTTTTTAACCTCTCTGGGCTCAGTTCCCTTGTCTGATTACTGGGGACCCAAAGATCCCAGTCTTTGTTTGAAATCAGTTTTTCTCCTCTGTGTGACCCTTTTACAGTGTTACCCTTCATTAGGAGAAGGAAAGGAAACTGAGCAATAGAAATATTAAACAATAGTGGAATGTTTTCCACACCTATATCATTTCATCGCCCCAGATGCCCATGGGTAGACATGCACATTTCACGGACAACAAATGCAAGGCACAGAAAAGTTAATGAACCTGCCCAAAGTCATGTAGTGAGTAGAGGCAGTGCCAGGGTCCTGCCCAAGACTGTCTAACTCCAGAATCCATGCTGTGGGCTTCTGATGTAAGAAGAAGGGCCATCCCTTTGGGGACACTTCTCTGCTTTGACTGACCTCACAACTCTGGGAGGGTTGCCTGTGGCATGGAGCAGGGAGGAAGGACACCCTCACCCTCACCTGCTTGTTTAACGACAGTTTCTGAATCAACTCTCTATTGGGTGACAGTTATCAAATTAGGGGATATATCTGTGGTTTTTTTTTTTTTTTTTTTTTTTTTTTTTGAGGAAGGACAGTTAGGAGGCAATAGACTGCTTCAGTAACCAGCCTGAGATTTCCCAGCAAACTCATGAAGAATTAAATACAATAGCATTCATTCCTTCTTTTGCGTATCACTTTTGAATATTACTTTGTAGTGATAGTGAGGTGGTAGGAAAGGCGAGGAATTTGAGTTTTACAGAATAGATGACTATTTGAAGGCAGCAAGAGTGTGTGACAAAACATTACCTTTCCCCCGAAAAGAGGATGGTCCTTTATTGTCACAAACTGTGTCTAGAGGGTTGTTGTGTCAGGGAGTAGGCAGAATGGAGTCTCAGAAAGGTCTGTGCTAGCAATGACAAGGCAGTGGCCTCTCTGCCAACACCTGGTGAGGAGGGAGGGTCCTAGAGGTAGTGGGGAGGAGCAGGCTGACCCTCTGAAAGCAGGGAAGTGTGCCCCTCAAACTCTGATTCCCTCTCCTTTTCCTGCCCTGGTGCCTGCTTGCCCTTCACAGATCCGCCCTCCCACGCCCTTCTCTGGCCTGCCTCTTCATCTGTCAGCAAAGCTGTTCTGTGTTGCTTTGGTTGCCTTTGCTCAAGGTGAACTTTGAGTCTGGGTCAGCGACTCCTCCGGGCCTCCTTTGGCACCAGCGGGCCCCCTGGCCTCACCCTCTCTGAACCCTCCTCTAATCTTAAAGGTATTTCTGGTCACCAGTCAGGCAGCTGGATGAGGTGTCTTAGTACTGAGGCTCAGAGCTTGCTCTAAACTGCACTCGTCCCTATAGCTGGATGCATGGTTTTGACTTTGTCCCCGAGGGAGTGTTGTATATCAATAGCTCCACATTGCTGTGCATGAAATCAAGTGGCATTTTTTTCAAAGTGCCTGCCCTTGCTACAGCCCCTGGAAGGAGAAGCTCATAGCCCACTTAACCCTTCCTAGCCCACTTAATCCTTCACCCGGTTGTTTACTGAGCCAGACAGAGGTGGGCGCGTAACCCCAGCCCAGAATTATGTGGCAGACTCAAAATGTTGGGCCAAGCCAATTGATTTATTTCCCCTAAGTATGGAATTGGAAACGTAAAGAGACTGCTCCCAGTAAATAGTAGGCCCTGGAGTGGGAAGGTCTTGTGGACTCACAGCTAGAGGATTGAGGGGACACACACGAGCTGATATGCAAGCTGAAGAAAGCAGGAAGGGTCTAGAGAATGGGACAGACTCACTGAGAAAAGCAGAGATCTGCAGGCCCGGTGAGCTAGAGGCCGCAAATTAGGCTCTGCTGAATTTCCTCTCCGGTTCTGTGAGACCCCTGAGAAGCCCTAGGCTAAACGCCTTTGACCCTGGCTGGCTCCAGTGGGTTTCTCTTCCATCCAGTCACGAGTCTTGATGGAAACAGGGCATGAGGGCAGCTGCCACAATGACATGCAGCCCTAGAGAGCCAGCTGGGGGAATTGAGCATAGATTCCCACCAGCATATTAGAGGCTGGCTCCGAGGTGACTGATTGCACCGGGTCTCCCTAAAGTCTCTGCAGCACGCTTCAGGATGCAAAAGGACAGAAACCTTGAGAGGTGGGATTCCAGGTAATTAGTGAGAATGCCTATAGATTTAGATAGACTGAGAGGAGAGAAAAAGTCCCTTCAGAGAGGCTACAGTGGGAGCAAATATATGCATATATTTATTATTGTTCTTATACAAATTTACAAACAAACTTCCTTTTTCTGGGTTTACAGTTCTGGTAGTTTTAATATATGTGTAGATTTATGTAACCATCCTCATAAGAAGAACACAGAGCAGCTCATGCCCCCAGAAACTCCCTCATGTCCCTGGTGGTCAGGCCTTCCTACCACTTCTAACCCCAGTGCTCTCTGTCACTCCAGTTTTGCCTTTTTCTGAATGTCATATAAATGGAGCCTTACAGCATTCAGCCTTTAGAGACTGTCCTCTTCCACTCAGCATGATTGTGATAGAGCACCCCCCCCCCCCAAGGAATGTGGGGAAAACCTCACAAGAGAAGACAACCTGGCTGTGTGTGCATGCGTGACCTTCCTCACGACTCTGTAACATAGACCGCCCAATCAGACTGTATGTTACCATCTATGGGAGACAAAGGAGCAAAAATTGTACAAAAGGCACCCCCCCCCCTGCACTCAGTGCTCAGCCTTTTGGGGTCTTAGCCCGCTGAGCATGTGTGGGCACGAATAAAACTGCTTCCTGGAAAGAAAAGCCTTGGCTTCCGGACTCTCTGTGTGTGCCTGGCTGCAACATTACGCCTCTGACATTCATCCCTGTTGTGTGTTTTTAATTGTTGAATAGTATCCCAATGTTTGGATGTACTGTAATTTGTTTATCCTTTCCATGTGGTTTCCTGTTTTGGGTAATCATGAATAGAGTTACTATAACATTTACATGCAAGTTTTTGTATGAAAATGTTTTTAGTTTTTCGTGGCAAATACCTAGGAGTGGAACTCCTGGGTTATGTGGTAATTGTAAACTTAACTTTATAAGAAACTGCAGACTGCCTTGCCGAGTGGCTGTACCCTTCTGCATTTTGACCAGCAATCAATGAAAAGTCCACTTGCTCCATATCCTTGTCAGCACTTGGTTTTGTCATTTATTTTAAGAAAAATTTAGCCATTTGCTATGGTCTGTATGTTTATGTCAACAGTAAGAAAAAGAAAAATCAAAAGATAGTGGGGGCCTAGGTGGCTCAGTTGGTTGAGCATCCAATTCTTTTTTTTTTTTTTTTTTCCAACATTTATTTATTTTTGGGACAGAGAGAGACAGAGCATGAACGGGGGAGGGGCAGAGAGAGAGGGAGACACAGAATCGGAAACAGGCTCCAGGCTCCGAGCCATCAGCCCAGAGCCTGATGCGGGGCTCGAACTCACGGACTGCGAGATCGTGACCCGGCTGAAGTCGGACGCTTAACCGACTGCGCCACCCAGGCGCCCTGAGCATCCAATTCTTTAAAAAATTTTTCTTTTAATGTTTATTTATTTTTGAGAGAGAGAGCACGAACAGGGCAGGGGCAGAGAGAGAGGGAGACACAGAATCTCAAGAAGGCTCCAGGTTCTGAGCTGTCAGCACAGAGTTTGACACGGGGCTTGAACTCACGGACCCGCGAGATCATGACCTGAACAGAAGTCAGGAGCATCTGATTCTTGATTTCAGCTCAGGTCATGATCCTAGGGTTCGTGGGACAGAGCCCCACATTGAGGTCTGCACTGAGAGTGGAACTCGCTTGGGATTCTCTTTCTCTCTCCTTCCGCCCCTCCCCTGCTCACACTCTCTTTAAAATAAAAAAAATAAATAAAAAATTAAAACAAACAAAAAAATGAAAGAGAAATTAAATCTGGAAGAAAATATTTGCAACACACATATCCCAAGAGGACTTGTATTCCGAATATATAGAGAAGTCTTCTCAATACAGGTCCTTTTTGGATATGAGAGATTATGTTTTTTATTGTCTCTCTTATCATAATTATATTTCTGGTAAATTTTCTCATCCATGTTTCTACTTTGATAGGAATCTAGCCCCTTTAGCTTTCTTATGACTAGTATTTGTATGGTGTGTCTTTTTTCATATTTTTATTAAAAAGTACTTTTTATCTTGGAATAATTTTAGATATTCAGAGATTTCTCATATAACTTTCACTTAGCTTCCCCTAGTGTTAACTTCTCACTACACCATGGTACATTTGTCAAAACTAAGAAATTAACACTAATAAATACTATTAACCAAATTACGGACTTTATTTGGATCCACCCGTTTCTTCACTAGTGTCTTTTTTCTGTGATATCCAATTCAGGATCCTATATGCATTCAGTCATTGTGTCTTTTTGTTCTCTCATGTGTACGGTTTTCCCAGGCTTTCCTGGTTTTTCCTGACCTCAATAAGTACTGGTCAGGTCCTTTGTAAAATGTTTCTTAATTTGACTTTGCCTGATGTTTTCTTTCTTTTTTTTTAAATTTCTAATGTTTATTTATTTATTTTTGAGAGAGAGACAGAGACAGAGACAGAGACAGAGAGAAACAGAGCACAAGCAGGGGAGGGGCAGAGAGAGCAGGAGACACAGAATCCAGGGCAAGCTCCAGGCTCCAGCTGTTAGCACAGAACCCAAAGCAGAGCTCAAACCCATGAACCACGAGATCAGGACCAAAGCCGAAGTCAGATGCTCAACTGACTGGGCCACCGAGGTGCTGCCTGATGTTTTCTGATGATAGACTAGGGTTGAACAGGTGAAGGTCCTTCTTACTGTATTGCATCAAGGGTACAGGACTTCCACCTCTTACCATTGCCCTTGTTAGAATTGATCACTTGGTTATGGTATTGTCTGCCAAATTTCTCCAATGTCCAGTTACTTTTTTTCCCCCCATCTATACTCTGTTCTCCAGAAACGAGTACTAAATCCAGCCCACCCTTGAAGGGAGAGGAATTAAGCTCTGCCTCCTGTAGTGGGAAACCACTCTTTGAACCAGAATTAGAAGGAGCTTCTTCTGTGTTCATCAAATACACAGTTCTAGATTTTAGACTGCCTTTTAGTCTGGACAGAGAAATACTGGAGGAAAAATCAACAAGAAATTCAGCACTAGTTTGTGTTACTTGAAGGTGTATTTCCTTTGCAGATTTGCCTACTACCATTTACTTTGTAGAGTCCTCAGAGAGCTACCCCATGCTTTCTTTCTAGTGTTTTGTTGCTGTCAATAGGGATGGGGCAGAGTGAGGGCACACACTCCATCTTGACTAGAACAAGAAACCACTCATTCACTTTTTATTCACTGATTTCTTCAGTCACTCCATTCACTTACCCTCATTTGTTAATTCTTTCATTCATTATTACTTCTTTGCTTGTAAAGAATATGTATTTCAATCAATACACCTGCTTTGAGCACTTATTTATTTACTTTTTAAGTCTAAATCCAAGTTAGTTAGCATATAGTGCAACAATGATTTCAGGAGTAGATTCCTTAGTGCCCCTTACCCATTTAGCCCATCTCCCTCCCATAACCCCTCCAGTAACCCTGAGTTTGTTCTGCATATTTATGAGTCTCTTCTGTTTTGTCCCCCTCCCTGTTTTTATATTATTTTTGCTTCCTTCCCTTATGTTCATCTGTTTTGTCTCTTAAAGTCCTCATACGAGTGAAATCATATGATTTTCGTCTTTCTCTGACTAATTTCACTTAGCATAATACCCTCCACTTCCATCCACATAGTTGCAAGTGGCAAGATTTCATTCTTTTTGATTGCTGAGTAATACTCCATTGTATATATGTACCACATCTTCTTTATCCATTCATCCATCAATGGACATTTGGGCTCTTTCCATACTTTGGCTATAGTCGATAGTGCTGCTATAAACATTGGGGTGCATGTGCCCCTTCGAAACAGCATACCTGTATCCCTTGGATAAATACCTAGTAGTGCAATTGCTGGGTTGTAGGGTAGTTCTATTTTTAACTTTTTGAGGAACCCCCATACTGTTTTCCAGAGTGGCTGCACCAGTTTGCATTCCCATCAGCAGTGCAAAAGAGATCCTCTTTCTCCGCATCCTTGCCAACATTTGTCATTACTGTGTTGGTTGTGATCTCTCCTCTTTCATTTCTTAATTTTATTTTTTTGGGTCCTTTCCTTTTTCTTTTTGATCAAACTGGTTTATCAGTTTTGTTAATTCTTTTGAAGAACCAGCTTCTGGTTTCATTGATCTGTTCTACTGTTTTTTGGTTTCAATAGCATTAATTTCTGCTCTAATCTTTATTATTTCCTGTCTTCTGCTGGTTTTGGGTTTATTTGCTGTTCTTTTTCCAGCTCTTTAAGGTGTAAGGTTAGATTGTGTATCTGAGACCTTTCTTCCTTCTTTAGGAAGGCCTGGATTGCTATATCCTTCCCGCTTATTACTGCCTTTGCTGGGTCCCAGAGGTTTTGGGCTGTGGTGTTATCATTTTCATTGGCTTCCATGTACTTTTTTTTTCTATGTACTTTTTAATTTCCTTTTTAACTTCTTGGTTAGCCCATTCACTTTTTAGTAGGATGTTCTTTAGACTCCAAGTATTTGTTACCTTTCCAAATTTTTTCTTGTGGTTGATTTTGAGTTTCATAGTATTGTGGTCTGAAAATATGCATGGTATGATCTTGATCCTTTTGTACTTGTTGAGGGTTGTATTTGTGTCTGAATATATCTGTTAAATCCATCTGGTCCAGTGTGTTACTCAAAGCCATTGTCTCCTTGTTGATTTGTTGATTAGATGATCTGCCCTTTGCTGTAAGTGTGGTGTTGAAATCCCCTACTGTTATGGTATCAATGAGTTTCTTTATGCTTGTGATTGATCTATATATTTGGTTGCTCTCACATTTGGAGCACAAATGTTTACAATTGTTAGGTCTTCTTGGTGGATAGACCTCTTAATTATGATATAATGCCTTTCTTCATCTCTTGTTACAGTCTTTATTTTAAAGTCTAGACTGTCTGATATAAGTATGGCTACTCTGGCTTTCTTTTGTCAACAATTAGCATGATAGATGGTTCTCCATCCCCTAACTTTCAATCTGAAGGTGTCTTTAGGTCTAAAGTGAGTCTCTTGTAAACAGCATATAGATGGATCTTGTTTTCTTATCCATTCATTTATCCTATGTTTTTTGATGGGAGATTTAATCCTTTGATGTTTAGAGCGAGTACTGAAAGATATGAATTTATTGCCATTATGTTGCTTGTAGAATTGGGTTTTCTGGTGGTGTTTTCTGGTCCTTTCTAGTCTTTGTTCCTTTTGGTCTTTATTTATTTATTTGCTTTTTCGTCTTTTCTCCCCACAGAGAGTCCCCCTGAAAATTTCTTGCAGGGCTAGTTTAGCGGTCACGAACTCCTTTAATTTTTGTTTGTCTGGGAAACTTTTCATCTCTCCTTCTATTTTGAATGACAGCCTTGCTGGGTAAAGAATTCTTGGCTGAATATTTTTCCAATTCAGCACATTGAATATATCCTGCCATTCCTTTCTGGCCTGCCAAGTTTCTGTGGATAGGTCTGCTGCAAACCTGATCTGTCCTCCCTTGTAGGTTAAGGACTTTTTTTTCCCTTGCTGCTTTCATGATTCTTTCCTTGCCTCAATGAATTTGACTATGATATGCCTTGTTGATGGTCGGTTTCTGTTGAATCTAATGGGAGTCCTCTGTGCTTCTTGGATTTTGATATGTTTCTCCCCAGGTTAAGAAAGTTTTCTGCTATGGTTTGGTCACATAACCCTTCTACCCCTTTTTCTCTTTCTTCATCTTCTGGGACCTCTATGATTCTGATGTTGTTCCTTTTTAATGAGTCAGTGATTTCTCTAATTCTTAAATCATGCTCCTTTGCCTTAGTCTCCTTCTTTTTTCTTCTTTATTATTCTCCATAAGTTTGTCCTCTATATCGCTGATTTGTTGCTCTGCCTCATCCATGCTTGCCACCATGGCACCCATTTGAGGTTGCAGTTCTGTTATAGCATTTTTTATTTCATCCTGACTAGCTTTTACTTCTTTTATCTCCCCAGAAAGGAATTTCATCTATTTTCAACTCCAGCTAGTATTCTTGTTATCATGATTCTAAATTCTGGTTCAGACATCTTGCTTGTATCTGTGTTGGTTAAGTCTCTGGCTGTTGTTTCTTCCTGCCCTCCTTTTGGGGTGAATTCCTTCATTTCATCATTTTGAAAGAAGGAATTAATGAGGTAAAAAATTAAAATTAAAAAAAATAAAATTAAAAAATGAATAATAAAAAATTAAAAACAACACATACACATGCACAAAAATAAAATAAATGATGCTAGATCCTAGGTGTGTTTTGGTCTGGGTGTTGAAAGATCTTGATAGATTAGAGAAACAAGGGGGGGGGAAGGAAATCACTTGAAAATTTGAAAAAATGAATACACTGAAATACAATAAAATGAAATGATGGAAGTAAAATAGAATTTGAAAAATTTACAAAAAAGTAAAAAATATAGTTAAAATTTTTAAAAATATTTTTATTTATTTTTTTAAAAAAAATTTTTTTTCAACGTTTTTATTTATTTTTGGGACAGAGAGAGACAGAGCATGAACAGGGGAGGGGCAGAGAGAGAGGGAGACACAGAATCGGAAACAGGCTCCAGGCTCTGAGCCATCAGCCCAGAGCCTGATGCGGGGCTCGAACTCACGGACCGTGAGATCGTGACCTGGCTGAAGTCGGACGCTTAACCGACTGCGCCACCCAGGCGCCCCTAAAAATATTTTTAATAAAAATTGAAAATATAGATTTTTTCCTTTCTGTATTCAAGAAAAAGAAAACAGACAGAAAGAGAGAAAGAAAAGAAAATTGAATAGGTGGACCAGTGAACAGACTGAAATACGATTGAAATTACTTCGTTTTCCCCTATAAGTCAAACTATGAAGCACTTTATACTTTGTAAACTAAGCAGGTTGAGAGACTTGTGTTCCTGAAGAGTGAAGTTGGCCCAGTTAGGCGGGGCTTAATGCAACGGCTCTGTTCTCCACTAGATGGCGCTGCTTAGCTTACTCTAGTGGAATAATGTGGGGCTTGTAGGTGCATATGTGCATGCGCGGGAGCGGTGAAATGGCGTCACCCAGCTACCCAGTCTCTAATATCAGAACTCTGTTTTCCCCATCAGCAGTCTTGCACCTGTCCTTTGTCTCCAGTTTCCAACCACTGCCCGCTTTTACGCTGTCTGTGACCAAGCCCCAGGTGGCACCTCCCTCCTGAATTTTAGCTCAGATGCGACTGTGTTTCCCAACCCCTTACTTCTGAGGGACTCCGGCTTTGACCCATTCTGCCCCTCTGTGGAGGGTCTCACTGAGCAATGACTGGGTACTGGCCACACCCAGGAATGTTCGTGGGCCCATGCTGCTGCCGACATCCAGAGACTGCAGCTAGGTGCCAGCCCGCCCCAGAAAAAGTTCACGTGATTGTGTAGCAGAAGCATTTCAGGGATTATGGAAAAATCAAAACTTACATCTGGCACTAGGCTTCACCCTTAATGACTTTGTTCCAGCACCAGCGAATGTGGTTGTTCTCCCCGGTCCACTGGGGCCTTTGCCTGGGGGAGTACTCCGAGCAGGGGAACCGCCTCTCCCTGGGTGGCCCAAAGACCCCCGGACTTCACTCTGCTCCTGGGGATTCACCCTTCCCACCAGAGCCAGGTATCTAGCTGTGGAGTTTCAGACTCTGTGCTTCCCCTGTTTATAGATCATAATGGAATTTAAACCCTCTCCTTTCTCCTTTCTCCCTTTTTAGTTCAGTCCCTGCGGCTGTTTCCACTTCTCCACTTTCTCTCTAGTTGCTTTTGGGAGGTGTTTTTCCCGTATTCTACCCCCCTCCCCCCCCCCCCCCCCCCCGCCCCACTCCATCTCTGTCCTCTCTCTGCACACAGAAACAGCTCCCTGCCCTCCGCGGTTTCTCTCTCCCTGAGTTCACCTCTCTGTGCCGTGTACCTGCTGAGATCTGTGGTTCAGGTTGTGCATATTGTTGTGTTAATCCTCAAATCAGTTTTCTAGGTGTGCAGAATGGTTTAGCTTTGATCTGGCTGTATTTCATGGACATGAGATGCAAAAAAACCTTCCATGCTGTTCTACCATCCTGGCTTCTCCCCCCTGAGCACTTATCCTACTCAAGTGCTATGCAAGTCACTGCAGGTACAGATATGAAAAAGATATAATTTCTGTCTGAAAATAATCTTGGGCTACAGAGAAAGCAGATTATCAAATAAATATAAATATAGTGGGATGTGTTGTGGAAATAACCAACTGCCTTAAGTGAGGGTATCTATAAAAAGGCAATCCTGCCTTTAGGAAGTTGTCTTTTTTGGAGACACATGACTGTGAGGTCCATAGATATTTCACTTTGAAAGGACAGCATGAACTAAAGCATGAGATTGGGAGATGAAGGTCGTATGTTTGAAGAAGTGGTGTCTCTTGTCTTTGACCTTGGCATTCTAGGATTTCAGGACAGGTGTGACTGAAAATAATCCTAGGATGGAACACAAGGACTCCTTCAAGATAACCCCTTAGTTTAGAAAATTGGTGTTTGATGGTCTCTTCTATCTAAATTTTACTCATCCTAGGGGGTTCCATCTGCTTGATGTTCTATCACTTGAAAAAAATGTAGGCTTTGCTCCAAGGAGCCTGGCCAGTCTGTCACAGGGCTCACATGACATCTGTAAAGGGTTGGAAGGCAGCAGAGCCTGCCTCTGCAGCTGTATCTGGAAAATGGGGATGGGGGTGGGGGAGTAACCTGATTCCCACTGATGTTCATTTTCAAGAGGAGACAAGTCCTGAGATTTGCCATTCATCTTCAATGGCCTTCCATCTCCTTCTTTATTCTTGGATCCCAACCCCTGGGGACTCAGAGTCCCCTGCCCTCCTTCATCCTCTGATATATATATATATATATATATATATATATATATCTTATATCTTGTTTTTTATCTACATTTGATCATTCAGCCAGTCATTTATTCATTCATGCATGCATGGATACATCTAAGTGTATTCTACTCATACTTTGTGCCAGACCTTGGTTTGACTACCCCTTTCCTATGAAAGTCTTGCTTGGTCTTCTACACTATTTCTATTCTTTTCCTACTTTTCTAGCCATCCCTTCTGTTTCTTTTGATGGATTCTCTTTTTTTTCTTTTCTATTAAGTATGGATAATTCACCTTTGAACTGTTCTCATGATCTCCCCTGCTACTTCCTCCCCTAGCCCTCTTGCCCTCACAGCTGAGGCAGCTGTACAGTCTAGCACTGAGATGGGGAATTACATGGGATTCTCCTCAGGTTCTTAACTTGGCTTCCAGTGCCTCAATTTTAATAACTGTGACTTTGCCTCATTTCTGAGACCCTAGTTATAGTAATTTCTTCTCTTCATGTTTCCTGTCCCCAAGTTTCTCCCATTAAAGTGGGTTGAACCTTTCTTTTCCCAGCCTCTTTTCCCTTCCCATAATTGGGGCTCCTTGACCTGCAGACACAATACCAGGACCAGCCCCATATCTTAGGCCCAGCAGCAAACCTCCCACCCTCCCTGCTCTGGGTCTGGTCTAGTCCTCACTGCATGCTTTAAGATGGAGAAAAAAAAAAAAAAACAAAATAAAACATGAATTTGGGATCAGATTTATCTGTGCTCCAATATAAAATATTTTGAGAGAAGTTATTTAACTCTTTGATATCAATTTTCTAATTGCAAAATTGGTTGTAGGAGAAATTCCTGTCTTCTCATTTGCTAATGAATCCTGTTTTTGTTTAGATGTTAAGCAATCACAAACTTATAGGGAGGGTATTAAAACCTCCAGTGGGTTAATGTTGGTCGAAGCTGATTGGGGTAATTCCTTTCCACTTGCCAGCAGTTGTTTTAGGAAAGGGGATGGGATAAAATTCTGGCCATTGAGGCATGAGGGGGATGTCTGCTGGGGGCTTTGGGAAAGGATTTATTCAATGGAAAAGGAGCCCCAGGGAAAGAAACACTCATGTTGTCTCTCATATGATGCCTGGAGTTGGGACAGCCATTGTAAGAGGCTGCACAGTGTCGACCAAAAGGACAAATCCACATCCTGAGGAGGATGGCAGGACATAAAGATAGAAAAGCCTAGTTCTAGAGGACATTGATAAGCCACTTCACTGAGCAACCCAGAAATTGTGATTCCTTCAGTCTACATATTATTCAAGATAAATTTCCTTTTGCTTTCCATTTCTTTTGTTGCTACTCACAGCCAAAATTATCCTGATATGTGGTATTGTAACTCCTATCTTGCAGGGTTTAAATGAGAAACTTTTTGCTCACCCTTTAGATCTCAGCCCAAATGTCACCTCCTCAAGAAGGCCTTCCCTGATTGCCTGCAGTAGGTCATGTCATCCTGTCATACATTAGTCATTAGCACCATGTATGTTTCTTTCCTGTTCTTCATGGTGCTTGTCCCAGTTTGTTAACCTGATTATTTGTGCTCTCTGACTGATCTATAGGCTCTGTGAAGGCAGAGGCCGTGTTCCTTTTGTTGACCATTGTATTTCCTGTGGCTAGCATACTGCCCAATGTATGATCAATCCTCAATAAATATTTGTTTAAGGAAAGAATAAATTAATACATGAACATGTATAGAGCTGAACTGACATATAATAGGAAATTCTACATTTATGCCCTTTCTGAGACTGAAAATTTGACCAACTCTCCTTATTTTTCATTTTAACAAATAACTTTGTACCCAGTCATTGGTTGCTGTATTTCAAAACAGTTTATTTATTTTTTGGTTTATTTTTATTTATTTATTTTGAGAGAGAGAGAGAGATAGAGAGAGAGAGAGAGAGCTTGTGTAGAGTGAGCAGGGGAGGGACAGAGAGAGAGGGAAAGAGAAAATCTTAAGCAGGAGAATTTTAATCTCCATGCTCAGCACAGAGCCTGATGTAGGGCTTGATCCCACAACCCTGGGGTCATGACCTGAACCAGAAACCAAGAGTCGATAGTCAACTGACTGAGCCACCCAGGTGCCCCCAAAATAGTTCTAAATGTACTTTGAGATACACCATTATTTCATCCCCCTCAGGAGCAGGTGCTATTCGTCCCCATCTCTCCCATCTTCTCTCTTGTCTTTTGCAGGATTTAGGAGACTGATCAGTCATTACTTGTGAATAATGACCAGGGAGGTTGTGTAGGAATCTGGCTACCTTGCATTCAACACCCAGCTCTTAGCGAATGAAATAAGGGCAGTTTTGTCACCAACACTGTCCTAAGGGGATATCCAAAGAGTTGCCTTCCATTGTCCAGTAGGATCATGGGGCTTGTGATTGGAGGGGGATATGGAGGCTTTGGGAAAAACAAGCTGGAACAGCTTTGTCATCCCTCACGAGTATTTTGGGGAAACAAGCCAGTATGGCATAGTGATTTATTTTTGTGAAACATTAGCTTGCATTGTAGGGTGAAGGTATGGGAGTTTGAAGAGTCCCAGCTTGCAGTGAGAGAGGCAGGACTTATCCTCAGCTTTCTCCTCCCCATTAGCAAGGAACAGCAATGGCGTCAATGACAACAGTAATAACTGCAGCCTCAGAGGAGACTGGAAATGGATTTGGCAGCAAATATACATGCTTATTTAGTCCGGCATTTCTCAAAAGATGTTCTGCAGAGCATAAGTCCCCCAAATGCTCTTTGCTAAAAGGGTTCTTGGTGGGGCGCCTGGGTGGCGCAGTCGGTTAAGCGTCCGACTTCAGCCAGGTCACGATCTCGCGGTCCGTGAGTTCGAGCCCCGCGTCAGGCTCTGGGCTGATGGCTCTGAGCCTGGATCCTGTTTCCGATTCTGTGTCTCCCTCTCTCTCTGCCCCTCCCCCGTTCATGCTCTGTCTCTCTCTGTCCCAAAAATAAATAAAAAACGTTGGAAAAAAAAATTAAAAAAAAAATAAATAAAAGGGTTCTTGGTGAAACTACTTGGAAAACATAGTATGCACTTCACTAAGGAAAGATAAAGGTCCCTGAAAAATAAGAAAACCTGATTGATTTTGTTTAATTCAGAATTCTGGTGCTTATTTTATCCAGGAAACCATTATTTTTTGTAACTAATTTTAATAACTCCTGGAAGGAAGACATTTTGGGAAATGCCAATCTGAGCAAGGGTGGTTACTAAATATTCTTATATAATATTTACTGAGCAATTAATTATTTAATTAATTCATTCATTTATTCATGTAATCTTTCATTTATTTGAGAAAGACCTATTGAGAGACCATTCTGCATAATGTTGTGGGCTAGGAGCGAAGGGTGCAGATTTGATCGATGGCTGCCTAAAGCTATAGTCCGGTGGATGAGACAAAATTAAATAACAAATTTCCCATTGATTGCTTAATTACAGCTGTGATGAGTGCTACAGAAGAGAAGCACAGGATGCATATAAATTTACGTAACAGGATAAGGGACGTAGTTTGTGGGGCCCTCAGGGAAACTGTGGACCAACCATTCTGGTTTGCCTGGGACTGGGGGTGTCCTGTGTGTGACTGGTGGCTTTAACTGCCAAAAGTGGGACAGTCTCAGGCAAATCAGGATGGTTGGTCTCCCCAGCAGGATGTGATTTCTGAAGTGCCATCGGAGGCTCTGTCTGTTATAGAACTCTGAGAAGGTGGAGACCTGTTTCATCCCCTGGGCCTGACCTTCCCTATCTGGATAAAGGGGTTGTGGCTGTTCTGCCCCCTAATGGGGATAGGAGTGGAGTGGTTACAATGGAAGGCCTTTGTCATACATCCTGGGCTTCCTAGACACCAGGGGTGACTCTTCCTTTCAGGGGAACTGTAATTCATCACTACCTGGAGGAAAGTGCCTCTTCCTCTGGGAGACATTTTTCTGAGAACATCACTAGCCGCACACCCAGGTTTCGAAATCCAGCAGCAAGAGGCGTTGCTCACAGGTGCGAGAACAGGAGCTCATGTGCAAGATCACCGTGGGAGACGTGAGTCACGGAGGGGGAGACCATCAGGATGCTGCAGAAAAGCACTTCCCCCGGGTCTAAGAGGGGCTTGAGCCCAACCGCATCTTCCTGCTGGCAGGACCCTGGGCGGGGCGGGCTTGAGGGTGCATGCCTGGTCATGCAGCCCAAAGAACAGACTTGCACGTGTGCACCTTGGGTGACTCATTCCCTGCTGGGGCTTCAGTGTCTTCATCTATAAAACAGAAATAATGACGTTTATCTCAACCAGCTGTTGGGAGTGCAACAACAATAGTAAGTAATATCACCAGCGTGTAATGAACTTACCATGCACGTGGGGCGCTATGTCTTTACATATGCATTTAATCCCCACAAGTAGACTTGGTTATTATCTTCCATATTACAGATGTAAAAGATGGGCTTAGACAGGTTGAGAGACTTGTGAAAGGTAGGATGACCAACTGTCCTGGTTTGCCTGGGACTGTTCCGATTTCACCACACCAAGTCCCATCTCTGGAAACTCTCAGCCCCCTGGGCAATGTGGAATGGTTGTCTTGATAGACAGCCACACAATTAATAAGTATGGAACTTGTAAATATTTCAGGAAGAGGATTGTTAAAACTGTTACAAATTATAGCAGCACTTACCGATATAATTACTGTTTTTATATAATCATATAATAATCATTATATCAACTTCCATCACAATATAAACCAAGTGCTTCTAGACTTTTTTTCCTTTAATTTAATTTATTTTTTAAATTTTCATCATGATAAGTGTATTCTTTAATCCCCAGCCCCTATTTCCCCACTCCCTCACCCACCTCCCCTCTGGTAACCATCAGTTTGTTCTCCATAGTTAAGAGTCTATTTCTTGGTGTCTTTTTTTTCCTTTTGCTGGTTTGTTTTGTTTCTTAAATTCCACATATGAGTGAGATTATATGGTTTTTGTCTTTCTCTGACTGACTTATTTCCCTTAGCATTATACTTTCTAGATCCATCCATGTTGTTACAAATGGCAAGATTTTATTCTTTTGATGGCTGCGTAATATTCCATTGTACATATGTACCACACCTCCTTTATGTATTCATCTATCAGTGGACACTTGGACTGCTTCCATAGTTTGGCTATTGTAAATAATGCTGCTATAAACAGGGGTGCATATATCCCTTTGAATTAGTGTTTTTGTATTTTTTGGGTAAATACTAAGTAATGCAATTTTTGGATCATAGGATAGTTTTATTTTTAATTTTTTGAGGAACCTCTATACTATTTTCCACAGTAGCTGTACCAGTTTGCATTTTCACCAGCAGAGCATGAGGGTTCCTTTTTCTCCACATCCTCACCAACATTTGTTTTCTGTGTTTTTGATTTTAGCTATTCTGACAGGTGTGAAGTGACATCTCATTGTAGTTTTGATTTGCATTTCCCTGATGATGAATGATGGTTGAGCATCTTTTCATGTGTCTTTTGACCATGTGTATGTCTTCTTTTGAGAAATGTCTGTTCGTGTCTTCTGCCCATTTTTAATTGTATTATTTGCTTTTTGGGTATTGAGTTATATCAATTCTTTCTATGTTTTGGATACTAATCCTTTGTCAGATATGTCATTTGCAAATATCTTCTCTCATTCAGTAGGTACGTTGCTTTTTAGTTTTATTTCCTTTGTTGTGCAAAAACTTTTTATTTTGATGTAGACCCAATAGTTTATATTTGCTTTTATTTCCCTTGCTTCAGGAGACATATCTGGAAAATGTTGCTATGGCTGATGTCAGACAGATTATTGCCTGTGCTCTCCTCAAGGATTTTTATGGTTTCCGGTCTCACATTTAGGTTTCTAATCCATCTTGAGTTTATTTTTGTGTATGGTGAAAGAAAGTGGTCCAGTTTCATTCTTTTGCATGTGGCTGTCCAGTTTTCCCAACACCATTTCTTGAAAAGACTATCTTTTTCCCATTGTATGTTTACTTATTCAATTATTGATATAATAATTTTTGTATTTTATATAATCATATAATTATTATATCAAATTCCATCTCAGTATAAACCAGGTCCTTCTAGATATTTAAGAAGACCCTTTTCCTTTTATATTAATAATACTCACCAGACATTAGTGCTACTTACCAGTACTTGTAGTTTTCTTTCTTCTGGATCCAGAACCTTTGATGATAGACATGACAAATGACTTGTTTTGACCAGTGGAATGTGACTGGAAGTGATATGCATCACTTCAGGGTAGAGACATACAAGGATTGGTATGCAGTTCTCCATGTTCCTTGCAATGGATTCTGGTAGGGCCTTTCTCAGGTCCCTTTTGCTGGCTGGGCACTTACCCTGCAGCTGCTGTGACAGCTGGGGTGCTAATAGCTCACAGCTGTCTCTACCTCACAGGGCTAAGAGCACAAAATGTGAAGCCAGACCCTTGGTCAAGCCCAACTCTGCCATGAATGATTGGGTGGCCCTGGATGAATTACTTAACCTCTCTGGGTCTTAGTTTCCCTATCTTTAAAAGGGATAATCTCTACCTCATAGTGTTGAAGTAAGGATTAAATGAGTAATGCGTGTAAAACTCTTGTAACAGTTTGGCACATGGGTAAGTGCCTGGCTGGCTATTTTTATTTCTCTTGCTTTACTCTGACTCTATTGGAGTATGACAGTTATTATCAAGGATGCTAATGCTGTCACAAAAGAGTAACAGATGAGAAAACAAAGTCACTTCACAGGTTTTTCAGTGTTACAAGGGGCTTTAATGCCAGAGTTGGGTTAAAAACTAATACAGAGGAATGATAACAATACTAAGTCAGCATTTACTATTTGCCTGGCATTGCATTATCTTACTTAATCTTCCCAGAACATCTGGAAATTACAATAATCCTGATTTCACAGGTGTGGAAATAGAGGCAGGAGAGGTGAAATACAGTTTCACAATGAGTAAATGGTAGCAGAGTCAGAAGTAAATAGAAATGAGATATTTGGGGATGAAATATTATTTAGCAATGAAAATGACAACTATGATTACTCTGGGTCAACAATGAAAAAATGGTGGTTACTCATTTTGTTTTAAGCAGAGGAAATGTTTGTTCATTTATTTACACAAGATTTTCATACAACATCCACTAGACTATATATACCTTGACTTTAAAAAAAAACAAACTTAAAAAAAAATTATTAACATACCTTTGCAGAAAAGTTGCAAAGGTTGTACAGGGAATTCCCATACATCTTCATCTAGCTTTCCGTAATGTTAACATCTTACATTACCATGCTATATTGGTCAAAACTATTGGTACATTACTGTTAAATAAACTCCAGGCTTTTTTTTTTCTTCAGACCTCACCAGTTTTTTCGCTAGAGTTCTTTGTGTATTCTAGGATTCAATCCAGGGTTTACTGAATTTTAGGTGAAGAAAAGCCTTGCCAATGATGGAAAAGCTTGTTTACTAATGGAATAAGGGTTTGGTATTAGGGCAGTGGGAATTATAAACGATTTTCCTTCTGTGATCAAAACGGTCACACTCTTGTTACATTATATGGGAAGAGTTATTACAGGCGGGTTCTTGTACCATGGACGTTTGGTACTGTCCAGTGCAAATCACGTTGTGGACTAGAAAAGTCCTTAAACTATCTACTGGCCCCACGGAATAAGGGAGAAGCATGTATGCACATGTTGGGGGAGCTAGGTGATAGGGAAACCGAACCACCACCATTGTTATAAGGAGGAGGGTACAGAAAGAGGGAGGGGCTGGACGCATTTAAATTTTGCCCTGTGGTTTCCATAATGCAATGGCTGGTCAATCTAGGAGAGTGACTTCAAAAGTTTTTTGTCTTTTGCTTGTTTAAAGTTATTTATTTATTTTGAGAGAGGGAGGGAGAGAGAGAGAGTGAGCAAGCACACATGCACATGGAGGAAGGGCAAAGAGAGAGGGTGAGAAACTCAAGCAGGGTCATCAGTGGAGAGCCTGACATGGGGCTCAAACCCATGAACTGTGAGATCATAGTCTGAACCAAAACCAAGAGATGGACACTTA
The DNA here is from genome assembly GCF_007474595.2 of Lynx canadensis. NCBI lineage: Eukaryota > Metazoa > Chordata > Mammalia > Carnivora > Felidae > Lynx > Lynx canadensis. The sequence goes on along the minus strand of NC_044310.1, from coordinate 47,164,205 downwards.
ACCAACTGAGCCACCCAGGCACCCCTGTTTGTTTTATTAATTTGAGCTTCTGTCATTCTTTGAACAAAGATTTATTAATTATCTATAATGTGGCAGGCCCTCTGTTGGCTGCCTTACCTACACTCTATATCCCTATAATCCTCAAAACAAGATGTCCTTGTTTTTGTGATGTCCATTTTAAAGATCAAAAGGGTGAAGTCAGAGAGGCTAAGTGACTTGCCCAAGGACACAGTTTGTCAGTGGTAGAATTAGAACTCAGGTCTGTGTGACACGATTGTTCTTTTGTGTCCCCAAATTGGACTCCTTTGACATCCTCTCAGAAGAAGCCTCTTTGGAGTTTGGCATCAGAGGGGGACCCTTTATTCTGCTGAGCATTTGGCTAAGGGGACTGAAGGGCTACTGGGGAAGGGAGATGGAAGCATCGGGAGGTTTAGTGGGGTTGTGTGCATATATGTTGCCAGTGGGGCTGCTGGGGGTAAACCATTGCTCGACTCAGAGATTATAACCTCTCCTTCCTCTTTTCCTCAATTGTGCAATCACTAGGATTCTCTTGGTTCAAACTAGCATTTGTATCAAAGCAAATGAGCAGGGCCCAGTCAGTCTCCAGATCCATCCGGGGTTCCCTTGGGACTGGCCAAGTTGAGTTTCTTGGGCCAGATGCCCGGGAAACCTCCAACTTGGCTTTGGGGGGTACACAGAATCAAAATAAACAAAGTGGAATAAAAAAGCTGGAGGCACCCCAGCATGCCCTATTTACAAACTGCTTTAGTTCCTTCTGGTTGTATTTGATTTTCTCCTTCATTGAGAAATGGGGCAACATCAGAATGACTTATGTGACAAAGAGAGGACTCCCGACCATCCTTCAGCCTCCCTCGCCTCCTCGGTCCCTTTTGTGTGACAGGATGCCCTCAATTACTCCCTCTGGGGGGGGGGTCCCAGTCAGAAGGAGATGGAGAGCCAACCATCTGTTACTGACTCCAGTGAGCAATTTAATTTTCTCTTGTTCCCAACAAGGAGGATTTTGTAAGTACATAAATTACCGTCAGTCCTGGTTAATCAGGAGCTTGCTGTCTGAAGGGGCGGAGATGTTCAAGCTGGAGACACCCACTGACCTGGGCTTACCGAGAGGGCAGACACCCTGAACCTTGGTAGAAAAGCCACATGAAAGAAGGAAAGAATGTCAGACATGGAAACTTCCTTAGAGATCATCCAATCTGACACCTCCTTTTATAAAGGAGGACATCAGGGCCAGAGGGGGGAAATGATCTGTCTAGCTAGGCAGGGCACAATTAGGCTTGAACTAAGGGGCCCTAATTCCTAAACCCTGTCTTTTCAACAGAACACAAGGTAAAATGAATGACCTGACTACTTGCCTTTGGGTTTAATCTCTAAAGGTGTGACCAAAGGACGGTAATCATGACAATGACAGCCACCACAGGAGCTACACTTGGCGTGACCCACAATGTAGGAGAGGCAGTTTAATGCAGAGTTAGTAGAATGGGCTCTGGAGTCAGACTGGCCGAGTCAAACCCCAGTTTTGTCATTTAATAGCTGTGTGATTTTGGGTAAGTCACATAACCTATAACAGACATTGTTAGTTTTGAGGCCTATCCCTTCACATCCCCTTTCCAGCCCAACTTTCCCTGTCTGGCATCTGCATCTTTATTGGACAGCTATCCTTGGGCCCCTAGAATCCACTCTGTCAAGATACCTTGCAGGTCCAGAGTCTTCTGGGGGCAGTCTTTGACCAATGACTGACAGATGTGGGGAGATAAATGCCCCAGCTTCCTTACCTCCTGGTCAGGATAGTTCCCGGGCATATGTTTTGCACCATTTCCCTGAGTTCCCTGCAGGATCAAGCTCTATTTACCCATGATAGTAGCTGGCTTAATAATGGGTATGTTATTGCTGCCTTTCTTTTCCTCACTGGTACTATGTCCTTTGCATCTCTTCATCAACTATTTGCGTTCAAACCTTTGCCTCAGGATCTGCATCTGGTTTGTTAATCCAAACTAAGACAGTGCCTCAGCTTTCTCATCTACAAAATGGTGTCCGTGATAGTTTCTCTATCAAAGAGTAGTTGTTAGGGTTAAATGGGCTAAAATGGCAAAGAACAGTGCCTGACCCAGAGTGAAACTACAAGAAATTAGCTATGTAGCTGACCAATACTTACCTCATTATTTACCTCATTAATTCCATACTGTAGACATAATTACTACCATTATACAAATATGATAATCCAAGCTCAGAGAGGTTGTGATTTTTCCCAAAGTCATGAAGCTTAATAAGGAATAATGTCAAGATCCAAATGCAAATCCATCTTTGAAGTTCCTTCCATTTTTACCTCTGCCAAGAGGTTTTCCCTGATACTCCCAATCTGGGTCAAGGTCAAGGATCCTTCCTGTGCTCCTACTGTCTTAGTCACAGTAATTGTCCCAGTGTATTAAAATGGCCCACTTGTGGGGCACCTGGGGGCCTCAGTTGGTTAAGCATACACCTCTTGGTTTCGGCTCAGGTCATGATCTCATGGTTCATGGGATCACACCCCACTGTCAGTGCAGAGCCTGCTTGGGATTCTCTCTCTCTCTCTCTCTCTCTCTCTCTCTCTGCCCCTCCCTTCCCCCCTCTCTCTCTTTCTCAAAATAAATAAATAAACATTTAAAAATAAAATAAAACTAAATTAAATTAAATTAAATTAAATTAAATTAAATTAAATGGTCCACTTGCTTGTCAGACTTTCCCTCCAGGTTTCTAGCTCTGTGAATGCCAGGACCTTCCCTCAGGCACTTCTGTGGGCTCAGCATGTAGCCTGGTGCCCTGCACAGAGTAGGCTTCAAGTGAGTACTGAATAAATAAGCGTGCAACCTGCAACCAGAGGAAGCCATGAGCAAGGTGGGGAGATGGGGCCCAGAGTGAACTCCAGGGTGTAAGTCTGCGTATGGGTCTCACAGTCTTCAGATTTCAACGGGAAGCATCTTGGAAGTCTTCCCAGGAAATACTCTTCTCTTCCCATTCCTGCTGCAGACAGGATTTGTAAATGCAGTTGATGGGCCTCACGGGGGTTCCAAAATTTCATCAAGGCAGCTAGCCCTTCTTAAAATCTTGTCAGGGAGACAAGGATCTCACATGTTACCACATAGAGATAAGTGAGCATCTGATCCCAGTAATTGTTCCATTGTGAGGGAACGCTGGAGTGCAGAGCTTTCAAGGACTGTTAAGCATGAAAAAGAGAAGGCAGGAGATGAACTATGGATTGGCCTGACTGGAAAGATGCTTACTGGAGAGGGAGGAGACCAAGATGAGGCCAGAAGTGCAGGGATCTTATAGTGATGGTGATCACTGATAATCACACCCACCTCTTTTGATGCCTGCCCTATATGTTGGCTTCAGCATATTGTTTATGAATCTAAGTTCTGGAGTCAATATTGCTTGAGTTTGAATCCTCTGTCACTTACTAGCTGTGTGATCTTGGGCAGCTTATTTAGTCTCTCTATCCCTCAGTTGTCTTATTTGTAAAAAAGGGATAACACATGCCTTCCTCACAGGACTGTCATAAATAACATAGCATGTGATGCGCTTGGGACAGTGGCTTACCACATAGTAAGCCAGTAGGCAATTGCTAGGCACTGAATAAGACTTTAAGGAGTAAAAGGTGGACAGTTTTTGTTCTCAGGAAGCTCGGAATCTAGAGTTGAGGTCGCTAAACTGTTTTTGATTACTTGCCCATGTGTAGTGACATGTTTGAGCAGGTTCCCCTAATAACTATTCGTTTGTTGGAGGGAGCTGAATGATAAAAATAGGAAGAGAATGCTCGGGGAGCATAGAGAAACAGCATATAGTTTAGTGCTGGGTAGGGATGGTGACTGGTGGGGGTCAGGGAAGGCTTCCTGAAGGAGTCAATACTTGAAGTGAGTCTCATGGGACACATCAGAGTTATCTGAGTAGAGAAGGCAGGAGAGGACTTCCCATGAAAAGGAATAACCTGGGTCAACACTGACAAATGGGGTTTCAAAGATCTGCTTGAAGAATGTTGAAAAGTTTGCATCGACAGCACTGTGTGGGAGAGTAGGAAAGGATTCCTCTGCTACTTAAAATCCCTCAGTGGTATCCCATGGCTCTTGGGATATAGACCAGGGCCCTATAAATGACCCATTAAAGTCCCATGCCCTGTCCCCTACCCCCTCTCAATGCCACCTTCTCCCACCCTCTCCTACCTTACTTGCTTGAGCCACACTGCCTGGCTTAGTTGGGCTCTTCCTAAAACTAGCGCTGAACCACAGAATCAGGTGCAAATGGTTTGTTCTCTGAGTGTTTCCAGGGGAAACCCATAAGGAAGCGGAAGAAGCCAAGTAAGAGTGTGATTTCAGGCGCAGTTCCAGACTGTTCCTGATCCCACAGGAAGCTTGGGAGTAATTTATACCTCAGACGTTTTCCTGCTTTGATTCGTCCACACCAACCAGTTGTTGGCGCTGGGCACCTGAGGGGGCATAAACTCCCAGGCACTGCTGGCTCTCTGTACAGGTGAGGTGTCTCCAGCTTCCAAAGGCCACAGGTGTAAGGTAAGTGGCTAGCGACAAATCACACAGGAACAGAAGGGATCCCAGAGCATGAGGGCAGGTGGGGAGCCCAACAGTGTCCATTACACTGGCCTACTTTTGGTAGCCTGGAGGGTCTTGGCTCTCTCGCCTACTTAATCTGGCTAACTTCTCATCCTGTAGACCACAGCTAAATGCCACTCTTGGCATTTGGGGAGGCAGTCTGACCTCTATGCACCCTACGTTTTTCTTCCTAGAACTTCAAAACAAATTGTCATCAATTACGTATGTAATTAGTTCCTATGCATTAGGCAAAACTTGGTCAATTGCAAATGACAGAAAACGAAGTCAAACTAGGTAGCGGACGCAAAAAACAGGGGAGTGACGTCCGCAGCTGGACAGGGGTGAGGTGTGACGGGAGAATGCAAGCACAGACACTGCCTGCAGCCCTGGGGCCTCCGGGCTTGCACGCGTGGTCTCCAAGCAGCCAGGCTCTTCTCATTTCTAAAATCTGCTCTTTTCTGCTGGGCCTCCTTCTGTTATTGCAAATGTGGAGGGAATGTGGTAACCAGAATCTCCAGGTTCACATCCTCACAACTACTGCAAAACTGCAAAACACACCAACCTACCCTCGGGCAGCACATACCCACCCCTAGAACTATCACCGCAGAGTAACTGGGTTAGGACACTGTGACTGGCCAGGCCTCGGTCATGTGCTCGCCCAGCGCTATGGACAGCAGGGCTCTGCCCTGATAGCACCCCACACCCAGGCACATGACTGGAGGGGACTGTGCTACTCCCCAAAGGAAATGTGGGGGAGCGGCTGGGGGCCCAATTTCTGTCATTTTTGATGGCATATTTCCCACAAATATTTACAGGTATTGCCCAATGCGTGCCAGCCACTCTTTTAGGTAATAAGAGATATGAAAGGAAATAAATATATTTAAGTCCTTGCCTATACCAGAGTTTTTATTGTGATAGGGAAAGACAGAAAATAAGCACATTAATAATCAGAAATGTGTCAGGTAGTGAAATGTTTTCTGGAGAAAAAACAAAGCAGAGTACAGATGATAGGGTGTGCTGAGGAGACTCCGTATCTTGCAGGGTGGTCAGAGATGGCAACCTGGAAGATGGTGCTGGCAGGTGCCGGATGGTGACGAATCTCCTATGCCATTCTGAGAGACGTGAACTAAGTCTTCATGCCTGGTCTTCTTGTCTACCTGCCTTTCTTCCTCCCTTTCTAGTTTTCTCTTAAGATGTATTCTTTAGACTGTATGTATCAGAATGCCCAAGGGGGGTAGGGTATTTATTTAAAAATGCAGGTTCCCAGGCCTCTCGGATTCAGAAAGCCTCTGAAGAGGGAAGAAAGTTGATCTCGTTAAGTGTTCTAGAAGGATAAGTCTGGAGGTGACCACACTGAGGATGGGCTGGAGGCCTGGCAGTTGTAGAGGTCTCAGAGACAGACAGAGAACATGTAGCTGGGGTGGTGGAACAGAAGAGAAAGTTTAGGTGGTGGCAGATTGGCAGGGGTTGGTGCCTGGTACAGTGTGGGGGTGAAGGCTGTTCAAAGGCTCCCTGTGCTCTGACTGGGGTGCTGGGTCATCCTGGACCATATACCTAGGAACAATGGACTGCAGGCATCACTGACACTACATCTCTTTCTTCGAATATTCTGTATCCAACGTGTGGTTTTAGAGTCACATATTATAATGGTGTCATTTTATTATTCAACAGATGAATAAAAAATTCTTGGTTTTTTTTCTCTTCTTGCTAGTATTTCCTCTTCTTTCTCTTTCTTTTTCTTTTTTTTTCCCCTTGAGTTTCTGGACTTTTACTTGAAAGGGGTTGGTATTAACTGCATGTCTTTCTAATTTTGTTTCTGGTATAATTCATTTGCCAAGGGGAAACCATTAAGAAGGAGTCAGCTTTATCTTTGTGACATGGGAGAGAGACGGTGAATGACACTGAAGAGCTAAGAGACCTGATGGATTAAGAATATGGTGGCTAGGGGCGCCTGGGTGGCTCAGTCAGTTAAGTATCTGACTCTTGACATTGACTCATGTCATGATCTCATGGTTTGTGAGATTGAGCCCTGAGTTAGGTTCTACATTGAGCATGGAGTCTGCTTGGGATTCTCTCTCTCCTTCTCTCTTTCTGCCCCTCCCCAACTCGAGCTCTCTCCCTGTCTCTCTCAAAAGATACAAACATTAAAAAAATAATACGGTGGCTAGAAATTTTGGTTGTTCCATTAGGGTGTCTTTGGTGAAACTGGTTGCTCTGTTGGGGAAAATGATTCCCATTTCCTCACATCTATTCAGAATCCTAAGGGATAAAGAATAGTATTATCTCCATTTACTCTTCCCCAAATCTTCAGTGGGTGTGCCTTAGATATAACTAGCTGATGATTGGGTGTGAGGATTACATGAGATAATGCTGGTAAATTTCTTGGCACTCAGTATAATCCAGGTATTTTCTCAACGAAGGAGTCTTGACGGGTATCATTAGCCTCATTTTATATGCTCAGAGAAGTAAAGTGACTTGGCTGAGATCACACAACCAAGATGAAGATCTGGCTTCAAATCCTTGCCATTTGGATTCTACAATTTGTGTACTTTTCACCACTGGGAAGCTGAGGACTGGGCAGGGTGTCAGGACCTCCATTTAACTGGCTGGAATTGGGGATGTCCTCTAACCAGGGTGGAAGACCACATTAGTTTGAGAAGCTGAGGCAGTGGTCTGGTCTTCTCCCCCATAGTGGCCCTGCCCAGGCCACAGATGGCAGATCCTGTATTCCAGAGACAAATCTAAATTCCCACTGATATTTGTTCAATAGCTGAGACATGCTAAGGTTAGCTGTCTTATAAATTATGGAACAGATTAACCAAGGTAGGCCTGAGACATAAATAACAAAGCCTCTCCACCCAGTGACAGGACACAAGGCCGGAGACAGCAAAAACACAGGAATTGTGGCAGAAAAGGAGACTATCTTCCTCTTTTAGGAACAGGCTGATGGGGAAAAGGGCCAAGATGAAAGCAGAGGATAAGGGGCTAGGTACGAGAGAGAATTCTAGAAGGAAGTGATGACAGGACAAAGGAAAATAGGCCCTCAGGAGCAACCTCATCCACTTTTATGGTTTTGTGAAGTCTGGTTCACTGTTGGACACGATGTCTCGGAGGTGTTTGTGGGGCATCCAGTGGAGGTGTCCAGCAAGCAGCTTGGACACACGTGTTACCACTCCACTGGGAAGGTATGGGAAAGAGCTTTAGGTGCAGTATTTAATAACGTAGAAGAAATGAGTGGTAGCTAAAACAATGAGATAAAACCAGGTCAGAGCTCATTGAGTGAGGAAAGAGGATGTTGGTAAGGACGAAATATCAGCATTTAGTGCACAGAGAAAGCTTGGTCCAGTCGTAGGGACTTGGACAGAAAAGTTAGAACCAGGAGAAAAACAAGTTCTACCTGAGCTCAGGGAGGGCTGAAATCTTGAAGGCGGATATGCAGCCACTGCCAGATGTGGGGAAAGAGAACGGAGAGAGCAGAGGAAAAAACAAACTCTGACTTCTTGTCCTTCTGTCCACCAATCTCCTATTGGATGAACCCAATCTGAAGTCAACTAGCAAGGGGTCCCTAGTGATGCCATCCAACAGGGGCAAACTTTCAAAGCTATGAGTCCTCGTGGCCATCCATCAGTACCTATGTATATTCTGGAGATGAGAGCTTCAAGAAGGTAGGTGTGCTCATGAAACAGCTGTCATGTGATACTGAGGTTATGGTGGATCACAATATAGTGAGTGTAGGTGGAGAAAAGAGTTCTCAGTGCACAGCACCTTTGTTCTTCCTCTTGTTCTCTTCTGAAACCATGGAGTCATCTATGGCATTTCTCTTTCTCTCATATCCATCTTCTCTTACCTCAGGAAGTCCCGTTGGCTCTACCCTCCACATCCAGAATGCTAATACTTCTTGCCATCTTCACTTCTGTTCCCTCATTCAAGCTGTCATCCTTACTCTCCTTGCTTGGATTAGTTCAATAGCCTTCCCTTGCCCCCTTGTAGTCCTTTGCCCACACAGCAGCAAGATAGATCCTTCAGAAATGCAAGTCAGATTATGTCACTCTGCTGCTCAAAACTCTGCTGTGGACCCCATTTTGCTAAGTCAAAGCCAAAATCCTTTAGTGGCCAACTTGATGTGTCCCCCCGACTTCTCTGACATCACTTTCTACTACCCTTGCCTATATTCCCTCCCTCTGACCTCACTGACCTCCTTGCTGTTCTTCAAACACTCTAGAAAGCTCCCACCCTGGGACTTTTGCATTGGCTCTCCCTTCTGCCTAGAATGTTTTTCCATCAGCTGTTTAAGGGGTTGACACCCTCGCTTCCTTGATATCTCTTCTCAAATGTCACCTTCTCAGTGAGTACCCTGCCCACCCTATTTAAAATTGTAACCTACCCAAGCTTCCCTTTCCCCACACTCCTGATCTACCTTACCCTCCCTCCTTTGTATTCACTGGGCTGTTTGTTACGAGGAGTAGTAGAGACCACCCATGAAAAGTACCCACCAAATGTGCAATTCTACACCTTCTGCACCTTCCAGTCTGGTTGGCACCCTGAGTGAGAATAAAAAAGGCGGGGATGTGGGACACCCCTCTTGACTGCTCAAGCTCTGCTTCCTCACACAGCCTACAACCTCATTATCCACACGCGGGAGCACAGGCAATCGCCTCGGGGTATGAAGCAGCTTGCAAAGAGGAGGGCTTGTGAGGCAGACGGGATGCTGAGGCAGAGCTGGCAGCCAGCAGGAGGGGCCCGCCCTCCTTTCCTGATGTCCTCAATCATCCACCAGAAGGGAACTGGGGCCACACAGCAGGACCTACTCTTCCCACAGAGGGTATGTGCGGGGTGGAGAGGGGTCTGTAACTGAGGGCTCACGGGAAGTTCCTCGCTTCCTCTTACTCTCTAGAAAAATGCTCCTGCTATTGGGGTAAGCTGTCAGTCCAACAAACATTTGTACCAGGTGCTAGGTGGGGAGACTGATCTGGTCCCTGCCTTTAGGGAGCTCTTGGCTGGGTTAGTCGGAGGAGAAGAGCAGGCAAGTAAATGCTTTCAATTACGTGTTACCAATAATTACTATGACGAGATAAGCACAGGCACTGGTAAACACACATGGCAAAGGGATGCTCCTGTTCCAGACTTGGGATGGCCTCTCAACTGAGTCTTAACTCATTCATTCATTCGTTCATTCAGTGAATTTTTTGAGGATCAGACATATGCAAAGGGGCCCTTTTTTAGGTGCAGGGGTTACAGTCAGGCATCAGAAAAAAATTTTCCTCTGATTCCAAGAAACTTAGTTTAGAGTCCAGGCAAGAAGACAGATATAACAAGTAAACTAAAAAAATAAATAAATGTTTACATTAAATTGCGTTTCGGTTCAAGGCCACGAAGAAAAACAGGAGCAACTTTAGAAGGGGTGTTTATGGGAGGTTTTCTCCCTTCCCCAAGGAAGTGAGGATTAAGGCCAGAGCCATAGGATGCTGGTGAAGCCGACTGGCAAAAAAGGGTGGGGTGAGTAGGGGCCCTGAGGCTCCAAGAGCCTGGAAAGGAGAGGAAAAGGAGGGGGCAGCCTGGAGCGGATATTCTGGGCAAGGCAGGGTTCTGAGTGTAGAGGGCAGGGCCTCTGGTCCTGCTCCAAACACACGCATCCAGAACCTTTAAGGACTCAACATTCAAGTCATGCTCAGCTTCATGCCTCCCTTCAGGCCACTGGTGCATAGTCCCACATGTTATACCCCACTTTTCATTCAGGGCTTTGCTCAAATATCACCCCTCATGGCTCTTCCCTACAGCCTGAAGGCTGGGACGGTCACACTCACCTCTCAGTTCCCAGGCTGAGGGCGTAACTCATCTGTCCACATGTCTGTCGCCCACGCCAGGCTGTCAGGCCTTTGGAGCTGGGAATCTGCAGCCCCTGTGTGCAGAACCCATGGCTAAGACCAGGTAGGTGCCCCAGTAAATATGTATGAAGAAGGGAGGAAAGTAGGAAGAGAAGAAGGAAGAAAGGAAGGGAGGAAGAAAGGAGGAGGAGGAGAGGAAAGAAGGAGCAAGCTTTTCAAAAACAGTGTAAATATTTAACCCTCACAAAGGATATATTCAGAAACCCTTATAAAAACCAGATATTTGCAAATGTCAATCTGGAATATATTATTTTTGCCACAAACCTTTTCCCAGGAGCCGTTGCTTTCTAGTCTTTATTACTTTTTCTTCACTTCCATTACCAGCATTAGCTCTTGGCTTTCTGTTTCAGTATGATGATTCACCGAGAAACCACTTTCTGTACATTTTTAGAATTCAACTCATGAGCATTACTGTCTCAACCTCAAAAGCCACGCTGAGGTATGAATGCTGGGGTTCTCAAACCTACTCACTGGCAAAGCAAATGGCTCTCAAAAACCAAATTAATGATGCTGCAAAATGACAAATTACTATGTGTCATAGACCTCAGAGATCCCCAGAGAATAGTGCACACAGAGAAAGTTAAAGCCAGAATGCTAATGGTGACCGCGCTCACCTGGAAGGTATGGGGGAGGGGGGGCCTCTGGGAAAGACTTGGCAACTAGTTCTCCTCTCCAGATGCGGCTTACTCTCGCTCACACTGGGCCACGGGTTTAGCTAAGTACTCGGTTACTAAGGAAACCCAAGTTGTCAGTCCTGAGCCATATGGGAATAATGGTGATTTATTTAGGAAAAGCAAGGTTTGTCACTTTAAGCTTACTGCTACAAAATTGCTTTTTGATTACCTCCCTCCTTATTGCATTGTCTTGTCACAATAAACTACAGAAACAAGTGGCAAGGTTAATAATTATGGGCTTCGTTCTTGTCGCTCTCAGGGCCCAGCAAGGTCACGGTTGCAGCCTGAGTGTGGCAGGCAGGCTTGTTCTTCAAACCCCTCCCGGGGAGTAGAGGAGGGCTTCTGGAAGGGGGGCTGTGCAACACCCAGCTCTCTCCAGGAGGCTCTTACTCTGCACTCTGGGTGACGCCAGGGCGCTTCTGGAGCCAGAATTCCTAAAATTCAGCCCTCCAGGTCTGAATCCAACCCGTCTTTCAAACCCAATCCAAACGCCGTCTCCTCTCTGGTTGAAATCATTCAGTCCTTTGCCATTCAGAGCTCACAGTTTGTGCCCTCAGTCAAGAAAGCTTGTTGAGTAACTACCAGGCGGCATGCACAGTGCTAGACTTTGCAGATGGCTCACTTCGTTTTGCCCTCACAACCACCTACGTAAGAGATGGACGTCATCACTATACGTGGTTATGCTTTGCCTTTCAGGTTGGCACCATTCTCTTAGGCTGGCTTCTGCAAGATTTTCTGGCTGCCCATATCTCTAGGCCCAAATTAAAAAAAGAGAATTTAATGTTTTTATTTATTTTTGAGAGAGAGAGAGAGAGAGAGTGAGCAGGTGAGGGGCAGAGAGGGAGACACAGAATCCAAAGCAGGCTCCTGGCTTTGAGCTGTCAGCACAGAGCCCAACGCAGGGCTGGAACTCACGGACCGCAAGACCATGACCTGAGCCGAAGTAGGATGCTCAACTGACTGAGCCACCCAGGCGCCCCATCAAATTTTTTACAAAAAGGGAAGAAAGAGGCTGCCTTGACCTGGTTAGAAAGCCCCGGTGAAGAATCTGGTTAGGTTTGCCTTGGTTCAGGGGCCTAGCTCTTCCTGAATTAATTCAGTCAGGCAAGCAGAATCTCAGGCAAACGTATCAGTTTCCACTCAGATCGATTATTTAGAACAATATCTGAAAATAGGGAGGCTGCTGTTTCTGTCGGGAGGAGGTTCTGAGATACAGAATGATTTATGTTCATGACAGAGCCAGATACTTCATTATCTACTAGATAATGAACTAGTAGCACCTAACTAAAAGCACTAAAAGTAGCAACTTTTAGTAGCAACTAAAAGCACCTCCGAAACCGTGGTCAGCCTCCTACTCTGACTTGCTGGGTGACATCATCATCTGTGCAGTGCTTCTCGAGCCCAAGGCTTAGGACTCACTGTGGATACACCTTCTTCCTCATGTTTCATATGAGACTGCAGACCCCATCCTGCTATCCCATTTCTAAAATGCTGCCTGGTTTTCATTTGCTTTCCTTCACCCCCACTGAGAATATAACAACTCCATCCTTCCATCTCAAGACACAAGCCACAGCTCCTAACTAGCCTCTTTCCTCCATTTTCCCTCTCTATATCAGTCAGGGTCAGCTAGAAAACAGAAACTACTCTAAGTTTGCCCCTAGCTTATTTAAACAGAAGGAATGCAAGTGAGGACCTACCTCCAGTGGTAAAGATTGTGCGTTTGCCTTAGAGCATGCTTTTCCCCATTTTTCTAGAGGCTCTCATTATGTGGGGAGATGGCTAGATAGGGTACAGATGCAACAGAACACAAAGAATCCCAGTAATGGGTGGTTATTCCTCTTTGGGCTGCTCGGTCTCCTTTTAACTTCCTTCTGTGGGGCCTGCTAAAATCTACATGATGTTGGACTCTGATGGCTTAGCAGCAGTGCTCACTAAGCTTCCAGGATTTCTTCAACAATGATGCACAAGGGGTGTGTCTTGGCACTGCTGTGCATAGATTCTGCATGGTATCTAGAAGAATCTGTTTTCCCCCAGGACGCCTGGGTGGCTTGGTTGGTTAAGTGTCCAACTCTTGGTTTCAGCTCAGGTGATGATCTCACAGTTCATGAGTTTGCACCTAGCATCGAACTCTGTGCTGACAGTGCAGAGCCTGCTTGGGATTCTCTCTCTCTCATTCTCTCTGCACCTCCCTCCCCCCCCCATAAATAAATAAACTTAAAAAAAAAAAAGAAATGATTTCGCCCAAAAGGGAGATTAAGGGCCTCTTCCATTGAGACTGAGTACACTGATGATATAGGCGGAGTGCAACATGCACAGGAAATAAAGACCCAGAACCCAAAGTCATGGAGATAGGGAGTAGCTACCTTCTGCAGAGTGTTGGCAACAACTAAACGCTAAAGAGCTCAACTCGTAATAGATCCTACATCTTAGGACTCTACTTGGAGTGTGCCTATTAGCAAAGCCTACTTACAAGGAAGGGTTCAAGGGAACAATGGCTTAGACAGTCTTCATAGACTTTACAGTGGCTGTTTTTATTAGAGCATAGCAAGCCCTTGTTTACATATCATCTATGGCTGCTTTGGAGCTACAAGGGCAGAGTGGTTCGGGAGATTGAGCCCTACGTCAGACTCATGCTGACAGCACAGAGACTTTGGGATTCTCTCTCCCTGTTTCTCTGCCCCTCTCACACTCATGTGCTTTTTTTCTCCCTCAAAATAGATAAAAACTTTAAAAAATTCTGTCTTATCATGCAATGTGCTCAAATTAAAATAGCTACAATTTATTGAGCACCTATTTTGTGTCAAGCTCTATTCCAAATCTTTGTATACATTTACTCATTTAATCCTTATAAAAATCTTAAGATACAGATATTACTGTTATCACCATTATTTTTAGATGGGAAGTAGAGGCATAGAGTGGCTATTGCCCAGAATCACAGACCATAGAGCTTGGATTTGGATTCAGGTGTTTTGTTACAGAGTTCCGTGTTTAATCGCATGCAATTCTGCCTGTGATTGTCTGATTTCTGGGTTGGGGGACAGGAGAGAGAATGAAAGGGGCAGGAAAATGTTATTCACCAGCACTCTGCAGAAGATGCCACATATGTTGTCTCACTTTATTCTTCTGAGCACATGTTGCCCGCACACTCTAACTTCCAAGGAAAGCCAAGGCATCTTCCCTCTGATCTCTCACTTCTCTTCTAAGAGGGAACACCTCTGATACAGTCCAAGAACACAGCAGAGCTCCTTTAAGAGGGAGTGTGGAGTCTAGTGGGAGGGGCAAAGGGAATATAAATGAACTAAGTCTTGAGAAAAGGGGAAATGCTCTGTCTTAGATAGTCCTTCCTTGAGGCCAGTGTTAGGAGCCCTTCAGGAAATAGTGTTTAACCAAAGAGAATTTAATAATAGAATTGAATAGAAGTGTGGGCAGGGTTAAATGAACCAGCAAATAATGTTGATGCACTCAGGGGTAGCATCAGTGGAAGTCACTGCTTTCCTTAGGCCTTCAAATGAAAAGGGAGGAAGATGTTACTGGAGCCCAGGAAGTAGGGGCACCTGGCAGGAGTTACAGCCCTAGGGACACAGACACTGCCAGAACTTCACAGCTGAAATACAGAGAAAGCAAAGAGGAAACACCCTTCTCTATTTCCTCTTGCTTTAGATCTTCTGTTGTAGCGACCATTCACACACAGTTGGGACACCAAGGCTTTTCTTTCCAGGAAGCAGCTTTATTCATACCAGCATGGGCTCAGCGGGCTAAGACCCAAAAGGCTGAGCCCTGAGCACAGCAGGGGGTTGCCTTTTCTACAATTTTTGCTCCTTTGTCTCCCATATATAGTAATATACGGTCTGAATGGACAGTCATGTTACAGAGTCGTGAGGAAGGTCGCACACACGCACATAGCCAGGTTGCCTTCCCTTGTCTTGAGGTTTTCACCACATTCCTTCAGGAGGGGCTCTACCACACTGTCAATACCTCTCACTGACCAAACTTAACTAACTGGAGCTTAAGGGTAGGGAGCTCCGAGATGCTGTCCTTGTGGGTCAGCCTCCTGGCAGAAGAATGGCAGATTGTGGATTTGTGTAAGTGTGAATGGCCAGTGGAGAATAACCAGCACACGGCTGGGGCCATAGCATGAGCTTAAGTCTGCCTCCAATTGGGAGATTCTCTTTGTTCTTCCCCTCTCTTGGAGCACAAACAGATCATAGGAAGAGGAACTGACATGCTTAGGTGATCAGCTCTATGCTTTAGGGATAAGTGCTCTCTCTTTTGGGGTTGAACATGAACTTGGTAAGGTTCTTCCCACTGTGGAAATGATAAGACCTAGAGGTCTAAGATTGGGATGTGGTCAAGGAATGGTTATCTCCCTAAATTCCTGTCTGGCTCTTAAGATGAAAGGGCAAAAGAGTGTTTTCAGTCTATTTTATATGGACAAACAGAGTGGACTCTGGGGCTGAAGTCTTGGTTAGTAGTGGACAGTATGTTTTCCTAGAAGGTTGTCTATTTACCTAGGAACAGGACAGAGGGGGCATGATGGATAAGGTGAATTAGAACTCAACATCCAGAGGAGAGGTGGGTGGGGAATGGGTGAAATAGATGAAGGGGATTAAGAGGTATAAACTTCCAGTTGTAAAATAAACAGTCATGGAGATGAAAAGCTACAACATAGGGGAATATAGTAAAACAAACAAACAAAAAACCCCACATCCATTCTACCCTCCGTCTAACGTGCTTTCTTGTCCTGCAGCATTTCGAAAGGTATCCTTTGAGACTCCTTTCCCAGACTCCTTTGCTGTGGGGGTTCTAGATGTCTTTGGAGTTCAGCCCATCAGGATTGACTTGTATGAGATTTAGAAGCGAGGGAGGCCTTGCTTCTACTATTTCTTCTGAAAACCATGGCTGCAAAGACTTTTTTTTTCTTTTTCTTTTTTTTTCTGAAGCAGCATTAGCAGAGGCTTCACTGTCCATCAGCCAGCTTCATGGTTATTAAGATGCAGGATGTCTGGAGTGATGCAAATGGTGCAGATTGTAATAGGAACCTCGTGGCTCTGCAGCTAGCTGTGGTGGAGATAGCCTCCTCGTGACAGCAGTATCACAGTGGCTTCCTGACCATGACCCTGAGAGTGGATTTGGAGCCGGGGGGCCTCCAGATGGTACAAGAGGCAGCAGCTCTCTCAGGGCCTGAGGCATGGTTTGGAGAGTTTATTCCTAAAAATTCAACTTTGAGCTTGCCCTTAGCGCTCAATAACCCTCTTAGACATTTGATCACTGTAATAAATTCCATGTCTGCCTCACTTAGCTATGGTGGATTTTTTCCTCTGAAGCTGAACCTTAAACAAAATAGGTGGCCCTAGTGATAATAATACTAGCTAACATTAAATGAGTGCTTACTATGTGAGTATTCTAAGCACTTTACATGAATTATTTTATTCATTCAATTCTCTTGTCAATCCAATGGGCTAGGTGTGATATTGATCCTCATTTTATAGGTGAGAAATCTGAGGACTACAGAAGCTCAATAACTTGCCCCACGTTGCCAGATTTCAAGTGGTGAGAACAGGTATTCAGTGCTGTGACTGCTTCTGGTGCCTGGGCTATTGAACCTTTGTTCGATGAGACAGGTAGGCTGAGGATTCTGGGATTCCAGCTCTCAGGCATCATCTCCTTTTTTGACGATATAATTAATACAATCCAAAGAGGAAACAGAGGCCTAGGCATATTGTGTATTTGACCCAAGGTCATGTGGATAATATGTGGCCAACCTGGGATTCAAACACGTCTCCTTAACTTCAAAATCTATGCTATTGTCCACGTGAGTCTGTTCCTGCTGCCCCCTGACAGCCCTTAAAATCTGAGAAGACAGCTCTCATATCTCAGTGACTCTTCTCTGCAAGTTAAACAACCTGAGTACTTTTAGCTTTACCTCTCTGAGCTCTCTCTCCACCTGGATCCCCCTCCCCCAGTTTGTGACTGTCCCTCTTCAAGTTTGTCATCTTGGACAGATCACAGAGCTCTCTGTGTGGTCTGACAAGCACAGAAAAGCCCCCAGCATGAAAGCTTGGGGCTTGGTCAGACTCTTTTAGTTCAGAGGAGCAAATCTCTGTCTTGCTGTCATCTTCCCCCAAATGCCTTCCCGGTGGGACCCATTCACTTTGTCTTTAAGGAGGGTGTGACATATATATTTTCACACAAATTAAGAGCTTTTTTTTTGCAAGGCCATTCTAAGCAGGCGGGTATGTTCAATTTCCTTTCCACTCCGGAGCTGGAGTGGACTTTTGAGGAGTTATTTATGGGCAGAATGCTAATTACTTAACTACAAATATGTAAATACTTTGAGAATAAATTCATCACAATATATTAGACATCACATTGTAATTAAGCTCAATTAGGTATTATTAGTGGTATTAATGTCATGTAGCTCATGCCTGTTCCTAATGAATATATTAACCCAGCCTTGCTGCCACCATCCATGTGGGTGCATTATGATGATGATGATAATAGACACATAATTAGAGCATTATTGCTTTGCTTGCAAATTGTGGGGAGAAATGTCTGTCTTTAGAATCTGAATGATTGGCCTGACTCAATATGTTAGATGTAGCCAGGGGATTGTGTAGCCTAGAAATGAGAGTTAACGTCTTGGGATCCTAGTCTGTAGCTTTCAAAGAAAGAGGTTTCTGGTTTTCTTTCATGGATTAGAGTAAATTCAATAGAAATGGAGTGTGGAGCTGGAAGCCGCCGTAGGCAAAATCTCAAAGACATCAATTAAAAGTGCCCAAGATCATACAAAAATAAGTGTTAGAGCCAGGATTTGAACTCTGTTTGTCTGACAATAGTTCGTAAATGAATTCAGTGTAGGGCACTGTAAAAATTTAGGGCCAGGCAGACCATGATGTAGCAAGTACTTATTCACCAAACTTTTAGCAAGTACTTTCTGTGAGCTTCTAGTCTAGGCTAGGTCATTTCTCTACAAACACACTTATCCAAGGTGCTTACCACCTGCTTCTAGAGGGATGAGAGAAAGATCAGATGGGCCAACACAGAACAAAGGGAATGATGCAGTTAAATCTTTTACTCATGTTTTGGGGCTGGTGTTATATAGCTAAGTTTTTAATACTGCTGGTAAGGTTGGATGTTAATTCTGACTTGGAGCAAGTTGATGAAGCCAGAGAGATGGCTGCGGATGGAGAGAAAGAACCTTGCAGGGAAGTTAGATGTGTCCAACTGTGAAATTCTTTGGCAAAATATTACTTGAATGTCAAAAGTAGAAGATGTCTTAGAGGTCATCCACTGGCTTCATTTTACTGCTGAAATAACTTACCCAGGGTCTCAGCTGGGGTCCAGATAGTGAAACCATTCTAAGAGTGTCTTTCAATACAAGGAACAGTTACATGGGAAAGAACCCTGAAGCCAAATGGAATAGACAGGCAACCTAGAGATTGTTAAAAGCAGGTAGCTGCTACTTAGGGTTGGAGAGACAACAAGGGGAGGTGGAGTTATCAGAGGTCAGAAGCCAGACCCATCTGGAAGGAGCTAGAATGTTAGGACTCTAGGAACCTTGAGAATTCCTGGCACCCAGGGAAATGTGGAGTTACGGTGGATACACAGCATCTGCAAAGTATAGCAGCACCTCAGGCAGAATGACAGAAGAAGAAATACCCTGGCTTTTCTCTCTTTCCCACCTTCCTGTCTTCTCTGAGAGAATCTTGATGGCTACACCTACTGGGAAGCCAGTAGTTAAAGGAGCTTGAAAAGTGTAATTCTAGACATACAGAAAGGGGCAGAGAAAGGACCAGGGAGGGAATCTGAAAGGAAAAGGGCAGAACCAGGAATGGAATCCAGGGTTTCTGACTTCCAATATGGTGTGTTTCACAGTGAAATCAAAGTGTGGTTTACTTATGAGAGGTTCTTATCAAAGGAGAGGCAAATAATGGTGGTGATGACCTTAGAAATATTTGCATATTTCTCATGATATTTTATAAGTTTTCCAAGGCCTTTGTCGTGAAATATTTCATCTAATCCTCATAAATTTTGTGAGATGGACAATATTAGTCCTCTTTTATAGATGGAGAAATAGAAGCTAAAAGAGACTAAGTCTTGTAGTTTCATACCTGATAACTAGCAGACCAGAATTTGACCCCAGATAGATCTTACTCCAAACCCAAGTAGCTCATGGAAAGGATGGAGGAGATGCTGAAATCCAAGGGCTCCTGGATTTGCATAAGCATAGGGAAGTAGAGCTAGTGAAGACTAAAGCACACTTCCTGCTGTTCTTCCAAAGGAAGCTCTCTGCATGGCTGACGTGCTCCTCTGCTTTATATGGGGCCACTAGGGCACTCTAAGAACTCACCATAACCCCGGTATCCACAATTGACTGCAATTTTCAAAGGATGTTCACAAAGAATTACATTTAATTTTTCCAGCCACCCCTAGAGGTAGTAAAGTTGGGGACAAATGGTAAGACAGAGTCACAGAAAGACTAAATGACTTAACTTGGAGCTCATCACTTACCGTCCTCTGGTGCAACTTACACGTTAGCCAAACTTTTTTCTACTCTCCAAATAGATAATGGCCATCATGACTTTGCATTTACTGTTTCCTCTGCCTGGAATGATCTCATTCCTCAAAGAACTCTGCCAGGTTGAATTAGTTGGTTCCTCCTGTAGCTCCTGCAGTAATTCGCTCTTGCCTCTGTTGTATTGCTGTGTAATGATTATTTGCTCACTTATCCATTTCTAGTAGACTCTAGTAGATTATAAGCTCCTGGGTGACAAAGATTAGGTCTTAATCACCTCTGCTTCCCTACATTGTGCTGAATAAATGCATGCATGCATGCATGCATGCATGCATAACTGAGACTCAAACCCGGTTCTCCTGGGTCCTTCTTGCCACTGGTCTGTCTACCAAAGCAGCACTTTTGCAAGCAGAGGAGGAAGCTGCTGACCAAGGAATGTAATCGGGGCTGATATAATGGGTTTGTATAAAGCTCTAAGCCATCCTTTGCTTGTTTTTAACAGGAGAGTTCATGCAAAGAATTAAATTCTCTTCCTGAGACTTTAGTCTTGCAAAATTAGCAATTCCTGATCAATTAGACTAAAGGGCTTTCTCTGAACATGCCAGCTCTTGATTTTTTATTCTGCAGCAAAGCAAAGAGAGGGTAAGAGAGCAAGGAAGTGGCAGAGGGTCTCAGGCACACAAGAGAGAGCGGCAGAATTGCAGTGCCCTGTGGGGGCTGAGGGTAAGATGAAAGCAGGAATGGAGTCCTCCCCTGCCTTCAGGGTACAGAGCCCGGTTATTTCCCCGAGGTCCAGCCCCAAGACAAGCAAGAGCTGAAGCAATTGTGACAATTTCACAGTGGGGTGGGGGTGGGGGCGGAATCCAGCATGTACACTCTTCTTCTCCCATTTTCTAGTTGAAGAAATGGAGGCCTAAAGAGGCAGAGTAACTCCTTCAGGGCACCAGTAACCCAGTGTCAGAGCAGAGGCTCTCCCATTTACCTCTCAAGTGTTTGCCTGCACATAGGCCTCTGTGCTCAGTGGCATCTGTGGTCCTTGCCTGCCCAGGATTCATTTTCTTTCCTCTCACAGCGGCACCCTGATCTCTTCTGGGAGACTGATCCTTCTGTCTGCATTAAGTACCAGCTTAGTGGGTCTGTCAGTCAAAGTACTCTTCCATACCCCACTCACCTCCAGCCAAGGTGCTGGCAAGTGAGTCATACTTGGGTAACTGGATTCCCTTAACCTGGAATTTGGGGTGTTGCAATACAGGAGTTGGAAATAAGTAGAGACGTGCATTCAGGAGGCAGGGACCACCTTTGCATCCTACTCCCGAGGTCTGCCCTAGGTCCTTTCCTAGGCCTGCTGCTTCAGCTTCTCTGTAGAGACTGTGAGTATTCTCTTATCCTTCTTTATTTGACTACTATAACCAGGGCTGATTTCTATTGATTGTGACCAATGGTCACATTTGGGAAATGTGGGAAAAATGGTCCATTTTCCCAACCAGTATCCTTGAGAGCAGTCAGAAGGCAAGGCAAGGGAGGAGGATGACCCTCCTGTGTGTGGCCCTTTCTCAATGTTGCCCAATAGACATATCATGTGAGCTAATAGGACACTCAGACTTTTCTAGTAACCAGATTAATAAAGTACAAAGAAACAGATGAAATTTATTTTAAAAATAAATTTTATTATTATTATTATTATTATTATTATTTTAATGTTTATTTATTTTTGAAAGAGACAGAGACAGAATGTGAGTGGGTTGGGGGCAGAGAGAGAGAGGGAGACACAGAATCCAAGGCAGGCTCCAGGCTCTGAACTGTCAGCACAGAGCCCGACACAGGGCTTGAACTCATGAGCTGTGAGATAATGACCTGAGCCGAAGTCGGACGCTCAACCGACTGAGCCACCCAGGCATCCCAAAAATAAATTTTATTTAATCCAATACAACCGAAAGATTATCTTTTGAATGTGTTACCAGGATAAAAATTGAAAAACTCTATATTCTTTTTTTACACTAAGTCTTTGAAATCTTGCCTGTATTTTATACTTTTACATTTCAATTTGGATGCTAATTTTTCATCAGAAACATTTGATCTGTATTAAGATTTCATAAAATAGACAGCTGAAAAAAAAGTGAATTCACACAACCACATTGTGAATACTTGGAAGTTTTCCAATAACTGAATTGAGTATTAGCTTTCAAATTTAAATTGAATTTAACTAAAATTAAAGATTTACTTCCTCAGCCACATAGCACATTTCAAGTGCCCATAGCCACCTATAGTTAGTACTGGACAGCATCGTCCTTTACAGTTAATACACCCTTATCTCATCCAATATCTTATTAAAGCCCCCCCCCCCAACTGTGAAGGAAGAATTGTTACTATTATTAACACTATCATCATCATCAGTAGCATATCATACCCATTTTCCAGATGGGAAAATGAAGATTCAAAGAGATTAAGTAAACTGTCTAGGGTTATAGAGCCAGGAAGAGCTAGGTTCAGGTCTTGAACCCAGGTCTATGAGGCTAGCAGTGCCAGGCCAGGGTCTCTTGGGTCATTTACATAAGGATAGCCTAAAAATGGAGTACAACTAGCAATGAACCATGGGAATCTACCCCAAAACCAAGAGTACACTTTATACACTGTATGTTAGCCAATTTGACAGTAAATTATATTTAAAAAAATAAAATAAAAATAAAGTTGGTGATATCCAACCACTGTTTACCTCAAAAAAGAAAAAAAAAGAAAAAAAAAAAAGAAAAGGAAAGAAATGGAGTAAAACTGAGGTTGACACCAATATGCTGTGTGACCTGGGACATGCTGCTTGTCTTCTCTGAGATGCCATTTCCCTATCTGTGAAATAAGTGTGGGACTGTCTCCTCTCTGACTCCTTGCAGCTTTATCATTCTACTTCTCTCTGATGGCATGCAAATAGAAAATAGAAGCTATTGTTTATTTTTTTTAACTTTAAAAAATGTTTTATTTATTTTTGAGAGAGAGCAAGCAGGGGAGGGGCAGAAAGAGAGAGTCGGGGACAGAAGATCTGAAACAGGCTCTGCGCTGACAAGCAGGGAGCCTGATGTGGGGCTCGAATCATGGCCTGAGCTCGAATCATGGCCTGCCACTCAACTGACTGAAAGACCCAGGTACCCCGAAGCTGTTGTTTATTGTAACGTGGTATATGCCACCCACAGTTCTAAGCACTTTACTTCCATTGCTTCGTTTGGTCCTCACAATAGCACTATGAGGAGGAGTCTAATTATGTCCCTATTTAATAGACTAGGAAGCCGAGCGACTTGCCCAAATTCAACCAGCACTTGGTGGCAGAGTTGAGATTTGAACTCCGGCTATCTGGCTGCAGTGGCAGGTGCTTTATCACCCAGCAACATGGCCTGTGTAATGGAGACTCAATGAGGGTAGGGGTTCTGTTTCATTCACTGCTGGAATCCTAGTGCCTGGCATGTAGTTAGTACTCAAGTAACAATTGTTGGATGAATGAACAAATAGGTGGGGAGGAAGAGAGAGCCCATTGTTGTGTGAATTAGTTCTTGGACTTTTGGTCTCTAGAGTATTTCACAAGTGCAAGTAGGTATTTGGTATTCTAAATAAACAAAGTCTTAGACACATTCATCTTTTCAGATGAACTGGAGATATGTTTTCTGTAGCTGCTTCATTCATTTTTGTCTTTTCTCTTGTGTGTGCATGTACCCCTGGGCAGCCAGTGACTGTGAGAAAGCTCCGTGGAGCCCACACTTAAGTGGAAAATAGATTTCTTTTCTTTTACGAGGACCTACATAAGGAAAATCATAAAGGTTGTGATGCTAAATGTTACAATCCACACAACCTAGAGACAAAATTTGTACTCAAATTATTTCTGATATTAACATTTAAAAATTTTCTGATACCCCTTCCCTGTAGCCTAGTTCTTTGGCTATAAATAGGTAAATATTTTACCATATAATGGAACAGTGCTACACTTGGAGTTGAAAGGCCTCTTTTCTTTCCTAGACTTTCATATACTTGCTGTGTGAGCTGGAGCAATTTTCTTCACTTCTTTGGTGCTCTTTTTTCCCTCATTTTTAAAAGGAAAGGAAGGTCTAAAAGGTTTTTCAATTTGTGACTCTTCATAATTCTATGGAATTATAGCTAGTCATAGAAATAAGATCTTGCTGCTTGCATACAATTCTTTAAATATGTTTCTCATCCATCCATGCATCTATTCATTCATCCATTTATTTAAGAAACGTAGAACATTACTGTATGCCAGGCATCATTCTAGGCATTGGGGATATAGAAATAAAAACAAAACAAAAACAAAACACAATCCTTGCCCTTAAATGCTCCTACTTTTGATGGGGAGACTGAGAAGAAAATAGACAATTATGACACAGTGGGGTGAGTTTTCTGCTAGAAGCTGAAGAAGCACTTATCAGTGGTAACCAACCCAGTTTGGGGTCAGGGGAGTCTTTAGGGGATGATGCCATGTGAGCTGTTCCTGAAGGATGAGTATGAGTTAGAGAAAATGTGGAAGGAAAACATTTCAGGCAGAGGATAATATGCACCAACATGGAGAGAAATGAGAGATTCCAGAATCTGCATGGATAGTTCAGAATGGCTGAAGCAAGGGAATATGGGAGATGAGGTTAGGATAAGGAGCACAGGCCAGATTGCCAAGGTTCAATGTGCTGAGCAAAGGTGCTTGCACTCAGTGATGAGCAGCCACTGAAAAGTTTTAAGCAAGGAAATGACACGGTAAGATTTGCATTCTGGGATGATTCCCTCAGCTATAGTGTGGAGGATGACCCACAGGGCATCTTGGAAGGCCAAAGGACCAGTTGGAAAGTTACAGAAATATAGTAGAGGAGAGATGACAGTGTCTGAAGGAGGAGAGAAGCAGTGGAGTTGGAGTGGATGGGGCAGCTCTGAGAGATAAGGTCTTCAGGATGTGGGGATGAGGGCTTGAGAGCACCAAGTTAAGGCATAACCATGAGTGGACAACACATTTTCCAGGGAAGATGGAACGTGATGTAGAGGTTTTACGATTCCATAATGTCAAGAGACAGGTTCTTAGCAGCTCTGACTGTTCTTGTTTGGGGGGGTGTTCCATTCCATTTAGCTCCAGAATATGTTCTATATTAAATACTGTCAGTGTAATTACAGAATGCGATACACTGTAATTATGCTCTATAATTACATTTTCTTCCATTAGCAGCATGGAATTCCCGCTCGATGTAGGCCCCCCAGCACCCTGGACTGTCAGCATGGCCAGTACTGCAGGGTCCACCTGGAGCAGGTACAGAATTCCCTTTCCTCAGCCTTTGTCAAGTGATACAGTGAGACTCATAGGGAGGCAGTGCAGTGTGATGGTTAGAATATGGGCTTTGGGAAGCAGGGCTGCCCAGGTTGAATGACAGTATTAGCTTTGGGGGCTCAGGGCAAGTTATTAATGTTTCTATGCCTCAGTTTCTCTGTTTTTAGAAAGGAGAGAATAGATTCTGTGTCACAGAATTATTTTAAGAATAATGAGAATGGATGATAATTACTTCTCATGATTCTTGTCAAATTAAGCCCTTAATAAATATTATATTGAAGAAGTAATGACAAAAGGGGACTCTGCTCATCCTCAAGAATCCTGGAGTATATCTTGCCTCTATTGACAATGGGGGAGATTTTTTTAAAGTGTATTTATTTTTGAGTGAGGGTGGGGACAGAGAGAGAAGGGGAGAGAGAGGATCCCAAGCAGGCTTCAGGCTCTCAGCACAGAGCCCAATGCAGGGCTCAAAGTCCCAAACCACGAGAGCATGCCCTGAACCAAAATCAAGAGTTGAATGCTTAACCTACTGAGCCAACCGTGTGCCCTAATATGGGGTAGATTTTAATATCCCAAGTGCTAAGCTATCAGGAAATGATGGTTTCACATCATAGAATCATAAAATGTTCCTAAAACTCATCTAGTCCTCTCCTCTCTGACCTTATTTTGTAAATGAGTAAACAGAAAAGGTAATCAACTTGTCACATAAATCATTAGTCTCAGAGATGTCTTGAACTCAGAATCCTGGACACCTTACTCCTTGACTGAAGTTTTAACTTACTTAAATTGTCTCTACATTTTACAAAGCATACAGCATGAATTCTTTTTTTTGAAAACATTTGAATAGCATTTACCATTTTATTATTTTTAAGACTTTCTTTTATTTTTTTTTAGAAATATTTGAGGTTTATGGGGCACCTGGGTGGCTCAGTCGGTTAAGCGTCTGACTTCTGCTCAGGTCATGATCTCGCAGTTCGTGAGGTGGAGCCCTGCGTCGGGCCCTGTGCTGACAGCTCAGAGCCTGGAACCTGCTTCAGATTCTGTGTCTCCCTCTCTCTCTGAACCTCCCCTGCTCACGCTCTGTCTCTCTCTTTCTCTCAATAATAAATAAACGCTAAAAAAATAAAAAAAAGAAATATTTGAGATTTACAACAAAATTGAGAGAAAGGCAAAGAGATTTCCCGTATTATCCCTGCCCCCATACATGTGTAGCCTCTCCAATTGTCAACATTACTCACCAGAATGGTACATTTTTTACCAGGGATGAACCTACATTGACACATCACCCCAAGTCCATAATTTATCTTAGGGTTCACTCTTGGTGTTATACATTTATGGGTTTGGACAAATGGCTAATGACATATATCCATCATTATAATACCATGCAGAGAATTTCCACTGCCCTGAAAATCCTCTGTGTTATACCCATTCATCTCTCCACTCCCCACACCCTTGGTTTGGAATCGCTGGTCTTTTTATGGTCTTCATAGTTTTGCCTTTTTCAGAATGTCATATGGCTGGAATCATCCAGTCTGTAGACGTTTCCGATTGGCTTTTTTCACTTAGTAATAGGCATTTAAGTTTCCTCCATGTCTTTTCATGGCTTGATAATTCATTTATTTTTAGCACTAAATAATATTCCATTGTCTGGATGGATCACAGTTTATTCACCTACTGAAGGACATCTTGGTTGCTTCCATGTTTTGGTAATTAAGAATATGTAACATGCATTCTTTTAGTCCATCCTGAAATGACTTTAAAAATATTATCTCTATATATGAAGTAAAGGGGTATAGAAACTGAGACTGGAGGAGATAAGTGGCTTTTCCAAGGATACCCATTTAGGAAATATTGGACCTGGGGTCTGAATCGCCATGTCCAATGCTTCTCATTCACATTTATCTTCCTTTTCTCCACAAACATTTACTGAACATCTGCTCTATAGTGGATACTATACTACTCACCATGGGGATACAAAGCTGCTTGTCTACAGATGCTAAACTGGATATATGTACCATTTCTAGCAGGGAAGGTAGATGTGATAAAGGTCAATTGGCTACTGCAAACCTGGGTGTCTGTGACTAAAAAGAACATGGTGAGGTGGAAGGGAGGATGGGCATTGTTTCTGGATGAGATAATCATGGAAAAGTTGGTAACTGTGCTAAGCTATGACAGGGGACAAAGGAGTCAGAAAGTGCATTAGAACCTTTTTGGTTTCAAGTGGCAAAAATCTAATTCAAGGAGTTTAAGAAAAAGAGAACAAATTTGGAAGTCCAGCAACTGCTGGTTCTAGGCAGGTCTCCATCCAGGGGCTCAGATAATATTATCTTGCCTCTCTCTCTATTGCCATCTCATGGCTCTGCTTTTCCCTCCTTGGCATTATTCATCAGGATGATTCCTTTTGAAGGGCAGGCAAGATGGTCCAGCAGCCCCAAACTCATGTCCTCTCAGTTGAGCAATACCCAGGGGTTAGCAGTTCCAATGGAAAATTCAAGGGAGGACTCTGGATAGTTTGTCTTGGGTTATTGTCCATCTCTGAAGTCAGCACTATGGCCAGTGAGTGGGCCATTTTGTGGGACACAGCCGAGAAGTGGTGTTAGATTAAGGTAAGCTACCTGAATCACATGGAATGGTGCCCCATAAAAAAGAGGGATTTGGGGGGTGCCTGGGTGGCTCAGTCAGTTAAGCATCCAACTTCAGCTCAGGTCATGATCTCACAGTTTGTGAGTTTGAGCCCTGTGTCGGGCTTTGTGCTGACAGCTCAGAGCCTGGAGCCTGCTTTGGATTCTGTATGTCCCTCTCTCTCTGCCCTTCCCCCACTCATATTGTCCCTCTGTGTCTCTCAAAAAATGAATAAATGTTAAAAAATTAAAAAAAAAAAACAACAGAAAGAGGGATTCTGTAAGCAACAGATGATGTGAAGGGGGCCTGAGAAAATCCAAATCCCTGAATGCCCACTATAGGAAACACTCCAGGAAAGGGAAAGAGCATAAGCAAAGGCCTAGATGTGGCAAGGCACAATTCTTTTTGATAGACATGTACAAAACTGAGAGATAAATTTGCAAAAGTCAGTTGGGGCCACACTGCAGAAACTTTAAGTGCTGTACCAGGGATCCAGACATAGAGAGGATTTTCCCATGATCAGGCTCTCCAAAAAGGAAATGGTCAGCTCACATCCCTGCCTTGCCCTCTATGTTCCAGATATGCTGAATTCTTATAATTCTTTGAACACTCCATGCTTTCTATTCATTCCAGGCCAGTGCCTGCATTTCCATTTCCTCTTCCTGAAAGTTTTTTCTTCTTTGACTGGACAACTCCTGCTTGGCTATAGTGTCTCACTTACAGGTCATTGCCTTCAGGAAGCCTTCCCTGGCCACCACCCCCAATGGATCAGATGTTCCCACAGCTTTCTGTACACATACTTCATTGTAGATGCCTGGTTACTTATCTATGTTGCTAGCTCCCATGTATTCAGTGCTTACAATGTGCCAGGTTGATAGTATTCTTATCCTTATTTTACATACAGGGAAATTGAGCCAAAGAGAGGTTAAGTAATTGCCCAAGTTATATAGCAACAAAGTGTTGGAGCTGGAATTTAAACCCAGGCAGTCTGCCTTCAGAATTTTTCTCTTAACCACTGATTGAGTATGTGATATTTGGGATTGTATTCCCAGAATTAATTCATGCTTGTCCAGTAAATATCTGTTGTTTATATAAAAGAAGGCAAATAAATGAAAGAAGGAATGGAAAGGGTGATAAGATTCCCATCACTGGAGTTACTCAAGCAGAGGCCTGGGGGATATCAGTATGGTTGGCAGAGCACATTACTGTATAGTTTAGAATGTGGATTAGATGGTCGTCAAGTTTCCTTTCAACTCTAGAATTTTTTTCCTTTAGGCACAAAAGAAGCTGAAGGCTTTTATACAATCAGGTGACCCAGTCACACTCATTCTTGGAGGAAGTAACTTTGACAGTAGCTTGTAAGGTGGATTAAAGAAGATTGCAAATGTTTGCTTAATAGGTTTACCACCTCCATCTCCTGCTGGCTGTGGGATTGGAAAGGAGGACAGTTCTCCCCCATTATCACTTTTTGATTCTTAGCCTATCATTTGGGAAGTTCAGCCCTTCCAACCTGGGTCCCCTTGTGAACTCAGGAATAGAAATGAGGCCACATGTTATTAGTAGGCCATCCCGGTGGTGTTAGAAAGGGCCTTGGACTTGGAATCAGAAAAAGTGAGATTGAATCCTGCCTCTCTTGGGAGCCTCAGTGTCCTCATCGAGAAAATGGGACCAGGAATACCTGTTCAGCCTGTTTTCAGCCTCTTCATGAAGATGAATAAACATGAGTGATGTTAACGTGCTTCTCAGATACAAAGCACAGTATGTGTGGGGGAAGCTGCGTGCACAGGTGGGGGCAGTAATTGGCTCAGCTTCCTCCCCTCCCATCCCCCTTTCCTGGATCCGCCAAGAAGACAGTGGGGTGGGGAAGACAGAAGAAAGGGCCATATTAGAAAGAGGAAGCAATTCCCCAGAATCATAAATTCTACCTCAGGACCTTAACAGACTGTAAAATTGTTATCTGAAGACTGGAAGTGATTTATCGAAAAATAAAAACTCCCCCTCCACTGCAGAAAGCATCCTTAAAGATCTTATATATGATTTCATAAAGCTGCATGGCATCTTTTCAATTCCTTCCCAGGGCCGGGTGGGCCCAGAGCCCAGCATGCTGATGAAGTGGAGGGGCGGCTGAGGCTTAGGAAGAGAAAAATCCAATTACTCTTGCCCTGGGATAAAGGAATTCTGGGGATTTGAGATCACTGGAGCATAATTGGAATTCTAATAAAGTGAATTTTTTGGGGGGTGGGGCGGGGATGGAGTTGGTGTGTGGGGAAGTACAGGTTCCCAAGCCAGCTGTGGGAATGGTTCCAAAAGACTTTGTCATTAGACCTGTCTTTTGCCGCCTGGAATTTTCCACGATTTGGATTTGCTTGTGGGCAGCTGGAGGCAAAATTAGGGAGGAAGTAAAGTTTCAAATCTCCCAGCTCCCTTGGCTGGACAGGACTCTCACTGAGGGTTGCCAAAAACCTGGTCAAAGTGAACCTGGCCTCCATGTCTGTCCTTTAAAATGGATAACCTTTAGGGGTGCCTAGGTAACTCGGATGAACGTTGAAGTCTTGATTTCAGCTCAGGTCATGATCCCAGGGTCGTGGGATCAGAGCCCTGTGTCAGGCTCCATGCTGAGTGTGGAGCCTGCTTAAGATTCTCTCTCTTCCTCTGCCCCTCTTCCCCACTTGTGCGTTCTCTCTCTCTCTCTCTCTCTCTCTCTCTCTCAAATAAAAAAAAGACAGCCAAGACCTTTGAATGCAAGGTCTAGAAGGAACCTTAATGGTCATATAATCCCATGAGAAGAAAATGTGATCTATGGAGGACGGTCCCAAAGTCATGCATCTAAGAATAGAATCATGAGATCTCACATCCAGAAACTTAGAAGTCATTGGTTTAATATCCCTGTATTCACAGCAATCACTACATTATCCTAGAAAAATTAATATCTAGTTTCTGTTTGGATGTGTATGCCAAAAGAGAACTCACTATTTCACGAGCTAACCCGCTACACTGTCAGACAGCCATGCTGGTTGGCAATTTCTTCCTAGTATAAAGCTGAAAATGGTCTCTCCATGACATCCAATGACAACAGGGATCCCGGGTTTTTTTCTTTTGAGCAGAGGTATTCTATCACCTTATACAAATCACGTCAGCTCTCTGAGGCTTAATTTTCTCGTTGGTACAAAGGAGACTGTGATGTAAATACCTCCTAGGAGTCAGTGAGAAGTCAATGGAAATTCCTAGAAAGCATGTAGCTTAAAACAGACCCGATGCTCAACCAATGTTACTATTTTTATGATCATCTGTAGAATGCGGATAGTTACCTTGTGTGGGCGTCATATGAGGTACTTTATGTAAAGCACCAAGAAGATGCTTTCTCTCTTAGCATGGTCCATCTTTTCCCACCAGTGCCTTTGTGTACATCTTGGCCCCCATATTACACTGTAAGCTTCTTGAAGACACGGTTCGTGTCTAATTCTTTTCAGTGTTCCTCCCAGGGCTCGGCTTTTAGAGCGGCTTTACTGTGTGTTAAATGAATGCAGGAGGTTCATGAGTAAACCTCTTCAGTTCCAGGGCTCTGTGTCACCTCTGCATGAGGTCACACTCTACGTGGCAGACATCAGAGGCTTTGGGGGAACTGAGTCTCTGTGTGTGTCGTACAGCTCCTGTAGTGACACTTCTCAAAACTCCCTTTTTTCCTTCTAAGTCCCCACTTCCTTCATCTTTCCAAAGCCAAAATTTCTTAAATGCCCCAGTTTGAGTATTTTATATTTCTCTGCCCCCCAGTTCTCATTATCATATAAATTGATAGCTTCTTTTGTTTCTTTTTTAGTTTCTCTTCTCACTGTTAACTAGATTTTCCACTTACTTATTCATTCCTTTAATAAATATTTTGACAAGCACTGCTCTGAGCACTAGAGATGGAGCAGTGAACAAGACAAAATTCCTGCTCTTCAATGGAGCTTACTTTCAGTGAAGGAGAGAGAAAGTAATTAGAAATAAGTGACTATTACAATTTAATAAAATAATGCCTATAATGATGTAATGTGATATTAACTTGGAGCAGAGGCCAACCCCAGGTAGAGTGTTCAGGGAAGGCTTGGGTTAGGAACTATCAATTGAATTCATACCTGAATGACTAGGATTTAATCACATGAAGAGACAGGGGAAGCATATTCTAGACAGAGAAGAGCAGGAGCAAAGGTCCTGAGGTAGTGGTGAGCCTGTTAGGTCATTGGGTCTGAAACTTAAAAACGCATCAGAATTGCCTGGAGCGCTTGGTAATCCACAGATTGCTAGCCCTATCTCTGGAGTTTCTGTGCAGGCGGTAGGGGTGGAAAGAGGACTGGAGAATTTGCATGTCTAACCACTTTTGGGGGCTACTGCTGGACCAAAGACCACACTTTGAGAACCATCAGTTAGAGAAAGAGAATATCAGTGTGCATGGAGCTGAGTGAGTGAGGAGGTGAGGAATAGGAATTGAGGACTGAGAAGCAGGTGGAGGCCAGAACATGTAGGGTTTTGTAAAACACAGTAAGGAGTTTGGATATTCTTCACAGGGCAATGAGAAGCCAAAGGTTTTGTGTGTTTTTTTTTTTGTTTGTTTGTTTTTGTTTTGCAAGGTCTTTAGTAGGAAACTGACTTGATTTTTAAAACATTACTTTGGCTGCTCTATGGAGAATAGATTTCAGTGAACAAGAGTAGAAACAGGGAGATATGACAGGAGGGTGCTGCAGGGTAACTAGTGGGAAACAACAGTGTCTTGCCCCAGGATGGTCACAGGCGGATATTGAAGGCATTGCTGTCTGGACGTGGAGTGGAGCAGGCTTCTCAAGCTTGGCCCTGTGGACACCCAGGGCTGGGTAATCCTCTGCTGTCCTGTGTATCATTCTGTGCTTCACAATATCCCTGGCTTCTACCCACTAGATGCCGGTAGCACTGCCTCCCAGATGTGGCATCCAAAAATATTTTCAGACGTCGCCAATATCCCTTGGGGGAAGGGGCAAAACCACAGCTGGTGGAGAACCAGTTCTTCATTATTTAACAAATATCTCTTGTGCTAACAAATAGTGATGGATTGTAATAGTGTCAGTATCTGGCTGTAACAGAGCAGACCCAATCTCGATTGCGTTTCTAGTCATTAAAAAATGTGGAGGGGGGCAGTAGAGCCACCGGGAGGTGTGGTTGAGCCCTAGCCCTTCTCTCAACCAGCAGCAGGAAATCTACAAGACAGAGTCTCCCTAAGGTGGCCAGGGAGAAGTTGAATGTACAAAGACAACATCATGTTTAGCAGGTAGGGGATGTGGGGGAGGTGGGAGAGGACAGGAGGAAGAAAATTAACATATTAATAATTTTGTCATGTGGGTGTGAATGAATTTCTGGAGACCAGAAATATACAACAGCACTAGGTCAAAATGTCACATCTTTCTTTCTCTGCTCCTAGCATACCTGCCCTGTGCCAGGCACTGTCACCGACATTCTAGATGGACCATCACATAGGTATAATTTGATATTTTTTCTCCAGCTGAGAAAGTGGGTTCAGAGAGGCTAAGTAACTTGTTAAAGGTCACACAGCTGGTGAGAAGCATGGTCAACCCTCCCGCTTCTGAACCCACTGTATTTCCATTAAACTTGGCCACTAAGAATGATTTTTTTTTCAGCAGCTTCATTGGGGTGGGAGGTAGAGATCTATGAGACAGTGGTGGAGGGGATTATACTATCTTTCATAATTATCTTGGAGCAGAGAGTCAGAGAGAATCAGAGCAGGTGCCAGAGGAGATGACCTCAAAGGCCACGTCTCCCGAAGAGCCTGGGGCCAGTGGGCCATTGTCATCAGTGGCATATATTTCTAGTGCAATTATCCCGTCCTCCCCTTACAACTCTCTCAGAAGTTCCTTCCATGATCATTAAAACTGGCTCTGGGCTGTGGCTTTGAAAGCGGCCGGAACCGCCCAGGGCTGGATCGTGTCCTCGTTAAGCAGGGAGGGCCTTCCAGGGACTTCAACAGGATTTCTGCCTCGTTACAAATTGAGGGAGATGCGACCGGGCCGTGCCAATTACAGGTGGGCGCCTCTTCGAAAGCAGTTGTTCTCTTTTGCTTTCAGAGATTCTAAGATTTCCGGCTCCATTTAAACTCAAAGGCAAGCCCATGTCTCCTATGGTCTGTTGCTAGCCTGCAGGTCACAGGAGCTGGAGCTGAGAGAAGACAAAGGAGGGGAGCAGTCTTGGAGAGAGGAAGCAGCTCCACACTGTGGTTCACCGGCTTGACAGTCTTGTGTTTGCAGACCTGCTCTACCAGGACTTTACACAGGCACTCTGACCTCTCAGTGCCTCAGTTTCCTTTTCTGAGATGAATAGCACAGTGCCTGGCACCTGGCAGCACTAATAATATTGTGTTCCTGGGGTTCTGGGCCAGGAATGCTCTGCTGAGGTCTGGCCTATTCTTCTCCAAGGTCAGGTTCACTCACCAGCCTCCTAGAAGAAACCCAGGGGTGCACGGGGTTGTTAGAAGAGAGGCAGACACACAGTCCTGCAAGAGATTGGGCAAGTCTCCTCTGAGCTTCAGTTTCCTCATCCATAAAGTGGGATGACAATTCCAGCATTCGTTCATTCGTTCATGCACCCATTCCTTCATCATGATCTGAGTGCACTCACCCTGGTAGGCTCTGGGGTATAACAATGAGCAAAAGAGTTGAGGGCCCTTCTTTCATGGAGTTTATGCTCTGAAAGGGCAGCCTTTTATAACAAACAATTAAAAAGTAGATGCAGAATAGATTTATAGATTATGATCAGTACTCTGAGAGAGTTAAAATGGGATGATGTGACCAAGAGTACTTTGGAGGAATCTACATGGGGTGGGCAGGGAAGGCCCCTTGGAGGTGACATGTGAGTAAGCCCCTGTGGTGAGAAGGAGCCAGGTCCAAGGAGAATGGGGTTAGAGGAGGTATCCCAGGCAGAGGCAACAGCAAATGCAAAGGCCAGAGATGATTGAAGGGCCTGGCCTGTTGTGGAGTAGATGGTGGTGGGTGTTACCCAGAATGCGGCGAGTAAGTGCAAGGGGCAGTAGTGTGAGATAATCCTGTAGGACAAAATGCAGTAAGGTGTATGAATGGGGCTTTTTAGATGGTAAAGCACTGACCCTGGAGAATTAGGATGATCAATATGGAAAGAGAGTCTGCTAGCCCAGTTGGGACTGCCAGCCTAGTGGGAACTGGAGGAAGAGGGAAAGCAAGCAGGAAAGGATGAGGAGAGAGTTAGCTGGGGATGGAGGGTGGATGGACAGCTATTCCCTGGGCATTCATTCACTGTCCTCTAGGCATCATGCTAAAGGGTGTTTCTTCTCACATCAACCCCCAGCCACTCGGGGTGTCACAGATGAGGAACTTAATAGTGGAGTTATCACTAAAGTGATTTGACTTGAGTCATAGACAAAGTTCGATTTGAATCTAGATTCTTAGGGTCCTGATAATGGGTTTGCAGCTTTCTCAATATACTGTTTCCCACTTAAAGTCATGACTCTTATTCAAAGGGAGCCTGGTTCTTCCTGAAAGGCTGCCCAGGGCCAGGCAGTCTTATAGGAGTCCCGTGGAGGAGACAAACTCAATCCAGAGGCTCTTGAGGCTGACAGGGGACATTGGTCATGCTGGTCCCCAGCTACTTTGGGGGACTGTGTAATGATCATATAATTGGTCTCAGTTATTAGAGAGATGAGACATGAGGAATCCAAGACTCATGTCAAATACAACAAATGGCCCAGCCTCTCTACTTCATCTTGCAACAGTCCAGCAACACCTTGGTCTGTCCATGGGAACCTACTGCTTGTGAGATCTGACCCCTGAGACATAGTGTCTTACCAGGCAATCTCAGTTGTACACTTGTACCCCAAAAGGCTCTTAGAATCTCAGGGCCTGGAGGAATTTATGTCTCATGCATGTATTCTATCGACATACCTTCCACGTAGGTCACACAGCCAGCTTGCTTAGTGCCAGTGATGGGGGTCTCAACACCTCTCTGCAAGGCCACATGTGTTGGCTTCGAGAAAGTTCTTCATGCTAAGCGGAGATCTGGTAACTACCACCTGTTGGCCTAGTTCTGCTTCTGAGAATTCACAGAGCAAGTCTGGTCTCTGTTCCCTGTGATAACCCTTCAGATATTCTTTAGACTTTTTTCCAGACTAAATAAGCCCAAGTTTTTCGATAATGTAAACTTGGGTCTCTCCACCATCCTCTCTGCAACTTGCGGGTAGTAAAAAGCATGGAGCTTCTGGAGTCAGAAGACCAAGTTTCAAAACCCTGTTTAGTCCCTTATGCCTGCACAAGTCCTGTGTGTGTGTGTGGTGTGTGTGTGTGTGTGTGTGTGTGTGTGTGTGTATGGGAATGCACATTTGCAAACATATATGGGGTGTACAAGTATAGTGGCAGTGGATTCTGAACACTTAGGCAGCTATTAAAGGCCAAGTCAATGCTCAGAGCTTCCCATCCAAGATCTGATTTCATCCACACAACTCTGTGGAAATGCTATTAACTGCCTCTCTATTTTACCCTTGAGAAAACTGAGACTCACAGAGGTTAAACAACTTGCTCAAATCACACACCCAGGGACAACATTTGAGTTTAAAACGAAGCCTCTCTAATCTCAAAACCCTAAAATAATAGTTAACATTACTGAGGGTAGGATTCTGCATCTGTAGGTGAGAGTAAATAATGATGCCTTCTTCCTGAATGCTGGGATGTGAAGAGGAAGTGTGCCAGGGGAAAGTCTTATGAAAATCCCAAAGCACTATAATATTTTACTTACTTTCTTTTCTTTGTTTGTCTCAATTCTCCTGGGAGTTGAGGAAACGGTTTTGTTTCAGTGAAGTTTATTTTGGTTGCAAAAATAGATCCCAATTTTGGTTAGCTTAAGCAAAAATGAAAATGTAGTTAGGGGCCCAGGGGAAGTTAGCAGAATCCAAAGAATCAACTGGCCAAGTCTCAGAATGGTCAAGGACCAGGGACAGCCTTTGGACCTCAGCAGCAGGAATTCTTAAAGTTTGCTCTAGAAGTTTGACTTGAACACAACTCAACTGTAATGCATCCCAGTCTGTGTCTCAGGTCAAAATTCTCAGTTTGTGCTGGGAGAGAGATGGAATGTCTCAGCATAGCCAAAGCGTGGAGCCATGTGGAATAGACATCACCACTGGGGATACACCCTGACAACTGGAGGCAGGTTGCATAGCTAGGCAGTTATTGTGAGCTGGGAAGCTTGTCCCCAAGAGGCCCAGGATGTGGGTGATCTCATGGTCTTCCAAGGCATTCTTTGTGGAGGAGTTTGATTTACAGCAAGCCCTAATTATTTTGTTTGTTGTTTACCTTCTCCACTAGCATATAAGCTCATTTAGGGCAGGAAGCATGTTGGTATGTTCACTATTCTAGTATCAGCTACCCACAGAGCGTGTAGCATGTGGTGCTAACTCCATAAATAAATGCAGGAAAAAAAATGAATAAGTGTCTGGAACTGGACACAAATAAAGTCACCAGTTCTCTCTCTCTCTTCTTCCTTCTCCCCTTCAACAGTTCCTTTGACAAATATTTATTGAGTGCTTACTGTGTGTCAGCAGGTGTTCTAAGTTTTGGGATACAGCAGGTTTTGCTTTTGTTCACATTCTCTCTCTCTCTCATCTTTTCTCTCTCTCTGAATGTCTCTTCTTCTACTGTGGACAGACTGCTGCAGAAAAGATGTCTATCTGTGGCCACTGATACAAATCCTTTCATATAATTACTTAAAAAACACAAGAACTTTACTCTGCCAGTTAATCATTTTCTTAGGGGGCAAGAGGACTTTGATTGGGCCACCACAGTATCACTCACTGAGGAAAGGGACAGTGTAATTGGCTGGTCAGGGTGCCTTAGTAGAGGGCAGGGGGCAGGGCTGGCCCAAAATTGGCAGCTTTGCTGGAATGATATGACTGCAGTGGAGAGTAGTAGCTCTTTTAAAGGAGCTGACAGACCAAAACAACAGATGTCCACTCCAGGAGCATATGAATACAGAGCCTTTCTCCTGTTTGATGCCAGAGTATATGCTCATCTTCATTCTTTCTCAGTGTACGGATTCCTCAGTGTAATCAAGGCTCCATCAAGAATTGATCATTACAAGTGTTGCCAGCTGTGGGCAGAACGTTTATTTTATGTCCTTTCCTGGGACTTGGATATATAAGTCAATTCAGCAGATATTTATGGAGCACCTTCTATGTCCATGCAACATGTAAAAAGAAAAAAGCAAGGATAGAAATACAGAGGAGAGAAAAACTCCTGACATATTGGTAGCCTGAATATGGAGTATGCTCTGGGTTTAAAGAAAACATCAGTTACAGCTAATACCTAATGAAGACATGAGGAAAAGCAATCATTTCAGAAGATGTGGAAGGAAAGAAAGAAGTGATATTGAGCACCTACTATGGGCTGAGTTTTGTTTTAGGTGCTTTCATGTATTCATTCACTCACTGAATAAATCTTTTGCGTTGTCTACTATGTGCCAGGTACTGTTTCAGATGCTGAGATACTATAGTCAGTGAACTGAACATATACAAATTCCACACTTTCAGAAAGACTACATTCTGGTGGGGAAAGACAGACAATAAGTAAAACAAATAAGAAAATTACATGCTCAATTAAAGGGCATCCATATCACAGAGAAAAAGCAAGAGGGGGTAGGACATGCTGGGGAGTGGTGTTGCAGTTTTAAATAAGGTGGTTACAGAAGATGACATTTGGGCAAAGCTTTGGAGAAGGTAAGAGGTTAGTCTTCAAGCTGTTAAGGGGAAGGGCTTCCAGGTAGAGGAAACAGCAGGTGTCAGCCTCTGATGTGGAAGCCTGCCCGAAGCGTTTGAGGGACAGTAAGGAAGTGAGTATCACTGGAGAGGAGTCAAAGAGGGAATGAGGGGGAGCAGACAAAGGGGGCAGATACTGAATGGCACAGGGTGGGTGGTGACAGGGTCATGCTGGTCCTTCCAGGACATAGGAAGGACTCTGGCCACTCTGCTTCTGAGCAGAGGAGTGACATCCTCTGACTCACCTCAGTCGTGCCACTCAGTATTCTCAAGGCCTCTAAGAGTGGTATTATTGACCTCAGTTTGTGATGAGAAATGAGGAGTAGGGAGGATATACAACTTTCCCAGCAAAACACTGCCAGTAGATTTCAGAGCTGGGCTTCAAATGCACATGTTTCTGATACGAATGCTCTTTCCCTTAGACCACACTGCCTCCCCGGTCCTTACAATCTTATTTCTTCCTGGTTACAAAATTAAAAACCTCCCTGGTCTGTCTTCATTTTGAATTTTGTACATTAATTTTATATAGAACAACATGACTATAATCCCCCCAAAATACATCTAAATAATACTCCGCAGTTGTGAATGTCAAAGAATTGTGCCTCTATAATTTCATTATCTAAAATTTTAATTGTAATAACATTTGCCTTAAAGCCTTTGTTACACATATGTGTGTATGTACACACCCAATGTGTATCATTTGAAACTATCTCTGAGGTTCTGAGACTTTTTCATACAGTGGTTAGAATGGTTGCTTTCCTTGGTCTTCTTTGACAAAGTTGGTTGCTGGCCAGCTGAG
The DNA here is from genome assembly GCF_007474595.2 of Lynx canadensis. Lineage (NCBI taxonomy): Eukaryota > Metazoa > Chordata > Mammalia > Carnivora > Felidae > Lynx > Lynx canadensis. Next base: position 47,125,021 of record NC_044310.1, on the reverse strand, counting down.
CTGTCTCAGTACACACACCTCTCTCGGGGCCCTTACAAGGCAAGATGGTGACTCTGAGTGTATCTGCCTATCTTGCCCGCTGACTCTGTTTTTTTCGGGGCTGGGATCCCGTCAGTAGTAAACAGCTTTGGAGCGTCTGTCCAGCCCATGACCTTATGATTTCCCTCCCTTGCTCTGAGGGCTGCTCCCCACACACTGTCATGTTTGCGTAATGTGTCCCCATTCTAATGGCCACTATTACTTGGACCAGGGATAGGTGCTGATCCAAGCTGGGCCACTCAGGTGATCTTCTGGAACTTAGAAACAGTGTCAGAGTTTCTGGCTCTGTCTAGGCTGGGCGTTGTGCAAAGGAGACGGAAGCTTGGGAACACTTTTGTGGCCATCTTCTACCTGCCATGTGTCCTGGGAAGCATGGGAACTGTTCTTTAGAGAGAAGATCAGGGTCCATGGAAAGATAAAGCCCCATCTGGGTTGCTGACAGACCTCTGTTTCCTTGGTTCAACCTTTCAAAAGGCTGGCTACACTCTTGCCTTTAGGGTTAACAAGAGATGCTTTATTCTTATAATAAATTACGCATTTTTGCTTAAGCCAGCTTGAGTTGGTTTTTGTTTCTTACAACCAAAGCGTCCTAAATAATCCTATGTCTAGATCATTTGAATAAGCCTGACCCTAGCACAGTGTCTCACTCACGGACAAATCTTAGATTTGGCATTTTATAGATCTTACCTACCTCTTTGACCTGAAGTTGAGCTGGATGGGATAGAAATGTTTAGTGCTTGGGCTCTGGAGTCTGAGTACAAGAGTTGAGTTCTCAGTCAAGTTAATTGACTCATAAAAAGACTTGGTTTCCCCATCTAAAAATGGACACAGTTGCCCTTTCCTCATCATTGGTATTGAATGCACATAGACCTTAGCCCATCCTGACTCTCAAATGGCCAAATTGGCCTAAGAGGTGGAAGGCCTTGGTTCTGTCACTGGCTGTGTAACCTTGAGCAAGTCGTGGGATCTCTGTGGACCTGAGTTAGGAAAGTGCTTATCTGCAAAACAGATTAAATCTCTTTTCTGCCTGCTCCACTGCTTGTTAAGGATGAAAAAGAAACAAAAGGCACTATTTTGTATACTGTAAATCCACTTTATGAATGGAAATTAAATACTCTTTGAATATTTAGATGTATGTCTATCTCCCATGCCAACCTTACTTCTCTTACCTGTAAGATGGGACTAATAATGCCAATATTGCACATTGTGGTGAATTGAGATGATATATGAAAACACAATTCCAGTGCCTGGCACTAAGTTGTGGACCAACATGTGGCCGTCCTCCTTTCTTCTTTAGGTTTTAGAAAGCACCTGCCTGGTCTTTAGCCTGCTTTGGGGGTTATGGCAGTGTGGTATCATCTCCATTGCTCATATGAGGAAGTTGAGGCTCTGAGATACCAACTGACTCGGCAAAGTTGAACAAGCAGTGGCAGAAACAGAACTGGAAAGCTGCTCTCCATTCACCCCTGGACAGCAGGTCAGGAAGTCTGCTCAAGAGCCAGGCTGCCTGTGTTTTCTATCCCAGCTTCCTGCATGGCAATGGTACAAGTTACTCATCTTCCCTGTGCCTTGGTTTCTTGATTGGAAAAATGGGGAGAGTAATTATCCCTGCAAAATAGCACCTGCTTCATAGGATGATTGGGAGGATTCAACAAGGTAATGCATATGATGCTTAGCAGGTGCCTAAGACACTGTACTTGCTCCGTGAGTGTGGGCTGTTCTTTTTTTACTACGTGCTGATGATGTGGCACAGTGAGTACTGACATGGGGGCAGAGGGCCCTGGGGTTAAGTCTGGGCTCTGCCGCTCTTAAAGCTATGTGACTTAGACCGTGGAGCCTCGCTGCCTTCTCTACAGGAGAGTGACAATAGCTATCTTGGGAAGAGTAGAAATTTTATATATATATAAAATGCTTGGCATATGTGGACACTTAAGAAATAGAGCAAGTAGGAGGCTGGGAGGAGGAAAGATTTTCCAGGAGGAAGGAGCACCAAGCACAATAGCAGGGAGGTTGAGAAGAGCCTGTTAGGCACAGATGTGTCTTTAGGAGGGTTGATGTGTGGCAGGAATGAAGAGGAGAGATGTGGGAAAGTCCAGATCACAAAGGATTCTTGATCCCCATCCTCTGTCTGTGTACAGCTCCCAAATGCTTGAAGCAGAGAAGGTAGGAACAGAGTTGCCTTGCTGTACCATCATCCTGGTGGCTGTGGAGGATGGAGAGACACCTGGGTGCCTAGAGGCAGGGCTCAGCTAGGGAGTGCTGCGGATGAGAGCCGATGGTTGGTGACGGACGCTGAGGCAGCAGAATGGACAGAATGGAATGGCTTCTATGACCACTAACCACTGGCTGGTAATTACTGAGGACTTACTATCGGCCAGGACCTTGCTGCTTCACGGGCTTTGTGTATATTAGCTCATTTAATTATCTTAACAACCCAGTGTGGCAGGGACTAGTATTATCTCTGTTGCAGGTGCAGAGATGGAGACACAGAGAGGCTGAGAAAGCCTAAGGAGATAGAATCCATAGGACAAGGTGCAGGATCTGATGTGGAGTGAAGAAGCAGATGGCCTGAAGGTTTCAGTTTGGGACGATGGGCTGGAGCCCGAGCATCTGGGAGAAAGAGAGGGCTGGAGAAGGAGGCAGGGAGACACTGAGCTGTGTCTGTGTTGAAGGCACCAGGGGCCTCTGTGGGAGGCAGCAGGGCATCCGGGGGCACGTGTGTGGGAGCACAGGGGTACTCAGAGTTCTCTGCCAGATGTGGAGATTTGGGCATCACCATTATTGGGGAGTCCAGAAGCTGAGCGAGGGAGAGATGTCCCTGGGAAATCTGAGTGGTGGTAAGAGGTAAGAGGACTCAGGCCTTAGTACTGGAGCATGCGGCCCTCACAGACCTTTTCTGTCTCCCAGGTCCAAGGTCTGTATGGATCCTAGTGTTGGGACCCAGAGTGCAGGGAAGGGTGTGGCTGCGGGCAGGCTACATGCTTCTCAGGAGCTTTGATTCCTCTTGCCAGGAGTTAACAAGGGTTCACAAGTGAAAAGGCTAAACAACCAATCCACCAATCTGCATACATTTTGTGCCTGGGCTGGAGAGGAATCTTGTGCCTGGGCTGCGTCTGGGGGCTCCCCACATGTGCTTCAGTGACCTTTCTCCACCCCTGGACCTTGAGTAATACTGTTGGCTCTCTCTTATCCCCTTCTCTGCGCCCCCCCCCTTTCTTCTCTTTGCCTACTTCTCTCTTCCTTCGTTTCTGTATTTTCTTGCTGCTTTTTTTCAGCCTCTGTCCCTACATTGTCTCTCTACTTTCTTTTTCTGTCTCTCCTTCTCCCTCTGTCCATTTCTCTCTCTCTGGATCTGCCTCTGTCCCTGTCTCAGCTCTTTTCTGTCTCTATTTGCCTTCCTCTGTCTCTCCCTCAGTGTCTGAGTCTCTCTGTTGCTTCTATTTGTCTCTGTGTGCTGGTTTTTCTCTCTGTGTGTCTCTCTTTGTCTCTTTATCTCTTTTTCTCTACCTCTGTGTCTCTCCCTTTGTCTCTCCCAATCTCTCAGCTTTGTATCTGTGCTTATCACGCTCCTCACTAGCTCCATGTTTTTTTCTCTCCTTTCCCTCTCCCTCCCCCTCTCCTGCCTCTAGGATGAGGGCAGAGATCACTGGGTAGGATTGGAAGTCATTAAAAGCAAAAAAAAAAAAAAAAAAAAAAAAGAGAGAGAAAGGGCTCCTTTTCTCCTGCTTGCCCCTGGGGAATGCCTAACAATGAGAGACACTTTGGTGGGTAATCGATAGGAACAAGATGCAATGAGATGTCTTTGTTGGGCAGTGGCAGGCGGCAGTTGCCTCTGACCAGAGCCCCTGGGAATGGCTGGCCCCTCAACCAGTCTCAAATAGAGTGAATCACAGTGGAGGACCTGAAGTGTGAGCCCAGCACATCCTGACCCCTGGGGCGCTTCATTTCCATCACCTCCTCTCCCTCCCTCCCTGGCCCTTCTCCCCCTAGGTACTACTTTCTGAATATCATGAATAGAAAGAATCTCCATAATAGACTAGGGCATAGATTGTAGCCAGCATAGGTGTGAGGTTGGCTAATAATCAGTCTCTAGCTGGAGCAAGAATCTTCATCCTTCTAAGCCCAAATTTCCTTATGTGTAAATGAGGGATACTAATACCTGAAATCCATTTTGAGCAAGGCAGCCAGTTTTCTGTTTGAATAACAAATCTGATCAGTGCCTCTTGCATTTAAACTCCCACAGCAAGGACCACATATGTCTTTCTCACTGCTGAATCCTAGCGTTAAGCTCACAGGCGGTGCTTGATAAGTGTATACGGTATCCTGCACAGGAGGTGCCCCATAAGTGTTTGTCAAATGAATGGGCCTGACTGCTTCTACTCTTGAAATGCCTGGCTGGCTTCTCCTTTCTTTCTCTGCCTTCCCAAGATATGAGCTTTGGGCAGGATTCCAGATCTCATACTTCCTGCCCAGCTCTGTCCTCCATTCCTTGTTTCCCCCCTCCCTGCATATGACCCTCAGATGTTAGGAGGATGAAGAGAAAAGACAGTGAGTTACAGGGCAGGAATTCAGAACACTGGCCTCTTGGACATAACAAAACCAGCAGAAGAGTGCACCTACAGCAGCAGTCTGGACTTTAACTGGAAAGTTAAAGAAGAGACTTTAGAGATCATCCAGTCTGTTCTTCCATCTCCCACTTTACAGATGATCAAACTTCCCAGGGAAAGGGAATGCTTGCCCAAAGTAGCATGGCCTTGTGGTGGAGATGGGCAGGGAGATAAGAGTTCTGTAACCTCTCAAAGTCTTCAAACAGTGTCTTTATATCTGCACACCCTTATGCCTTGGTGAGTACAAGCCCTGTTGAACCCCATTCTCCATTCCAGTCTTAAGAATGGAACTCACCAAATCTTCCCCATCCTCCTAAATGCAGTCCAATGTTGGGATCCATTCCTAGTCCTTGGCCACCAGAGGCAAACAGGGGCTGTCACTTTTGCAGAACCAGCCACAAGGAGCTGCTTGCTGCCTGGTTCATGCCTACTTATTCTTCAAGATTCTACACTGTCAGAATGCACACCCACATTCTGAGATGTGCCCCATCTTTTCTTTTGCTCCCTTTATATTCTATGCATAGTCTCTTTTTTGGACTTTCCATGTTTTCTTTTAATCAGCTTTATGATGTATAATTTTTATGTAATAAGGTTAATTTTATGTATATAATTCAAGAGGGTTTGACAGATATGTACAGGAGTATGACTGCCACCACAGTCAAGATACAGAATATTTTCATCCCCCCCCAAAAGTAACCCTATATTCCCTTGCAGTCAACTGTTTACCAGAGTCAGCCCTAGGCAACCATCAATCTGAATTTAGCTGCTATAGTTTTGCCCTTTCTATAAGGTCTTATAATTAGGATTATTTTTTATCCAGTTGTTTTCACTTGGCGTAATGTTTTTGTGGTTCATCAATAGTGTTGCAGGTATCAGCAATTCTTTCCTTTTTATTGCATTAAAGTGGCGATTCATGCATTCCAATACCACTTAATTAACAGACCGGTCTGTCCCCATTTGTATGCATATACTACAATATGTTTAACCATTCATCACATGATGGGCATTTGGATTGTTTCCACTTTTTGACTCTTGTGAGTAAAGACTCTTGTTCTGCTATTGGCTCTTATTCTGCCATGAACATTCATGCACAGTTCTTGTTTTATTTTCATGTGCTCTCATTTCTCTTGAGAAAATGCTCAGGGCTACGATTATTAGATCATATGGTAAGTGCACATTTAGTTTTCTAAGAAACTGTCAAATAGTTTCCTAAAGTGCTGGCCCATCCTGCATTAGCACTAGTAATGCACCAGAGTTACAGTTGTTCCATATCTCTGCTAACACTTGGTGTTATCAGTCTTTTTATTTTTAATCATGCTGGGGTGCAGTGCTATCTCACTAGGGTTTTAATTTGCATTTCACTATTGACTAATGGTGTTGAGAATCTTTCCCTTGGCAAATGATCTATTCAAACCTTTTGCCTATTTTTATTAGGTTGTTCTTATTTTTCTTATTGAGTTATAAGTATTCTTTTCATATTTTCAATACAAGACCTTTATGATAAATATGTTTTGCAAATACTTTCTTCCACTCTGTGGTTTGCTTTTTCAACACATGTCCAGTGCCATTTACTTCATTATGGCCAGACCTGAGGTTTATTTATTATCCTTCTGAGCCTTAGGTTTCTTTTCTGTAAAGTGGTGCTAAAATGCATCTGCTTCTTAAGAGTTTTGAGGATTCAAAGAGAGAGTAAATACAAAACTCTTAGCATAATGCCTAGAGCTTGGAAATCCTCAGCTAGTTATTATTTGATTTTTATTCATTCCATCTTTGCTCACTCAAATAGTCTTCTTTGGACATCATCTCATAGTATCAGCAACTGGCAGATGGAAGTAACTGTTTAGAGCTCAGGAAAGCTGTTGGGAGTAGAATCTTTTGAAGTAATTAGCATGTAGATGTCCTTTGAAATCCTGGGGCTGTTTGGACTGTGACTAAGTGAGAGTGTGTGTGGTGAGATGGCCCCAGCTAGAACCCTGGCCGATCCTAACATCTAAGGGATGGGCAAAAGAAGAAAAACTTATGAAGAATAATGAGATTGTATAACCTGGGAGGAGGAGGAAAGCCAGGAAAGAACAGAGTCATAGAAGCCAAAGAAGGATTGAGACCCAAAACAGAAGGAATCAGTAACAGTGTCAAATGCTATAGAGAGGGTGAGCCCCTAAGGAAGGGAACTTTGGATTGGCCAAGACCAGAGTATCATCATTACCTACTGAGCCCTGCTTGTGGAGGCAGGGCAGGAAGTATAATGACTGGGGGAAGTAGGATGGAGGCAGGGTTGAGAAGTAAGCAAGTGATTTGGTTTCAGGAGTATCAAGCATATACTCCACCCCCACCCCCACATTAGTTTTGGTAGAAATGAGGAGAGGAGATGGTAGCTTTCTTCAGAGAGTAGCAGGTGTGGAGGGAAATTTTCTTATTACAGTATGGGAGAGACTGAGCATGTTCTTGGACAGATGGGAAAGAAAAAAACAATGGAGAGTGAGTACTTGAAAGGACAAAAAAAAGAGGGGTTAATGGAGAGTATGAGTCCCTTGAGGAAGGTATGGCATCCAGATCACAGGATTAACCTGAAGTAGGGGAATCAGGTGGCTTTTTACTGTGCCAACCAGCTGAGCTAGAACAATGTTGCCCTTTACAGTTCTGTTAGAGTTGGCTAGGAGGGAATTTGTGTGTAATTTGGAAGATGCAAGTGAAGCAGTAGCTATCACTCTCTGAAAGTCACTGGTTAAATGGGTAGGTACATGCAGAGGTGTAGGGGGACACCAGCTTGTCTTCACAATTTCCTGGTGGGAGTTAGATGCAGAAAGGTCAGAAAATTTCAGGCTGTCTTTACTGCCCTCAACTCTGTGCTTAGCTCTTTTTCCTGCTTGCTTGCTTGCCCTGCTCTCCAACATTAATCCCAGACCCACAACCAGATGCAGTGGCATCACCCAAACAGTCTTCCAAAGACTTTTCCATCAGTTTTCCTTTGTAGACCCTCTCAGCAGCTGGGTGTGCCTGGCCACCCATATTCCTTTATGAACTCCACCTTGATCACCCATTTCCATATTCAGGAAGGTTAGATAGTAATATTTATTTGATCCTTCAGCTTCCCCCCTCTTGGGACCTTACTTCCTAGATTCTCTCACAGTTATAGAATGTGTTTTTCCTACAGTAAATCTTTTATTCTTCAGCTTCCCTGATTAAACCCTGACTGATATGGGGTGAATGGAGGACTATTATTCAGAGTGAGAGAAGGCACTAAGAGTTGGTGCCAAAAAGGAGTAAGGAAGTAGATGTCAAAGGGATTTAGGTCACGTTGTCTCGAAGCCATATGAAAATATGGGAACGAGGTAGACTGCAGAAAGGGATTAGGATTAGGGTAAAGGTTGAGCCTCTAAAAGATTGGGAAAGCTCTAGAAAATAGTGTATAAGTAGAATGAAGAGTTGAAAGAATCTTTTGTTGGACAAGTGAAGGGGTTGGGAGGCAGCTGGGAGGAATGTCAATGGTAGGAGTCTTGAATTCTACTCCTGGATCTATTCTTCATCAGCTCTGTGGCCTTGGATAAGTCACATGTTTTCCTCTCTTTGGCTCTCATTTGTCTCTTTGTTCTCCTCCCTCCTCTGCTCTGCTCCAGATTTCAGGAAACTACATTCCCCAAGCTCTCAGGTAGAGTTCCGCATAGGCCTGGCCCATGTAGGATACTAGTAGAAGACTAGATGTGGGAAGGAAGCTGGTGTACCTGCCACCTGCAGTCTCACGGAGTCCTCTCTGTAGCTCTGACTCTAAACAGCCTCTTCCTCATGGGTCCCAACTTCTGGCTAGCCAGCAACGACCTTCACAGTTCTTGCTCTGGCCAAAAGGCTTGGACATGGTAGAAATCTCTGGGTTATTACTTCAGCTCTCCTATCACCCGTGTAACGAAGTCCTTGTAAGAAATGCTCTCTGTTTGAAATACTCGAGTGGGTTCTGTCTTCCTGCCTGATATACTCACCTGTACAATGGTGCTGATACTACCTACCTCTCAGGTTTATTGTGAGATGATGGATATATCAGATGGCATTTGGAGAAAAGTAGTAAGAGCCACTCAATTAACTTGGGCACACCTCTTTGGGATAGCTACCACTGAGAGAATTTCACTCTATGTGGACACTGTTCATTCATCATGCATTGTTACTATCTGTGTGACCCTGGGTAGCTTAGCTCACCTCCATGTGCCTTACTTTCCTCATCTGTAAAATGGGGACCTCTGCCTCATAGGATTATTGAGTTGAGATCCTATACATAATCTGGCAAATATTCACTACTCAGTGAGTGTTAGCTCTATGTATTACAAATTTTAGCTATTATTGCTTTTGAATAATTATTTCACAAAAGCTCCAGGAAACTAAAAATCAGTGAGGTTACATAACTTGCTCAGAGTCTCAGAGACATAGGTTATAAGACTTGCTCTTAGGTCCCTCTGGTCCTCAGATTGTGCCCTTTCTTTTTCTCCCTTGCCAATGCTGGTTACGCCCAACTGGGCAGACACAGGGCCACAGCAGCAGCCACTGCTACATGGAACAGCTTTTGGCTTCCCTGCTCCCCCTCCCCTTCCCTTGTATAGCTTCTATATTTAAACCCAGTGAAACCAGTGCAGGGCCCTAAGAACAGGATGGACTTGATCCTGATAATAAGTCCCCTGAGAGGCCCTGGCTAGCAGAAGGGCAGCCGAAGGTTCACAGAGAAGGGCAGCCATCAGTAGGGGAGGGCGTGTCTCTACCTGGACAGATTCACTCCGTGACTGGACTGCTCAAGGAGCTGTGTGCATTTTAGAGGCTTTTATTACCAATAGGCAGCACTCAGCTTGGGTCTCTTCTCCCCCAGTCTCTCATCAGCCCCAGAATAATATATTGAGCTGTGTTGCAAGCAAAGTGTATTTTCAGCCCTGCTGGGTCCTCAGGGAAACGGCTACCATGGAGAAGAGTCAGGGAGCCAAGAAGGACTCTGAACCCCCTTCTAGCACCTGTTCCCCGTCTTCTCAAGTGCTGTTGCCTGGCAGGCAACTACCACCTCACAAGCTTAGTGGTCCGGTCTGCTTCAAGGCTGGCATTGACCTGAACAACCTCCTCTGTGATTCTCGACAGACCAGTTGTTTTGTGTCTTGGGAATTCAATTTATACCTATAACCATGCTTCCCTCCCCTTCTCTCCTCTTCCTCCCCCACCAGTGCCAGGCTTACTATTCTACCAGACTGAAGAATACAAATAACAGTAATAATAAGCCTGTGCAGGTTCACATCTGTTATCTCATTTGAGCCTCTTCTATGAGGCAAATACACCAGACAGACAAGGAAGAAATTGAACCTCAGAGTGATGATGTAATCCACCCCAGGTTATGTAAAGAAACAGTGGTGGAGCTAGGATACAAACCCCACATGACTGGCTCCAAAGCCAGAACTTTTAATCCTATGCCATGCTGCCTCTAAAAATGGTTTTGATGCTAATTAAGATGTTAAAGTGCTGGCTTGTTGACTTAATAGGCAATTCTTACACTCCTGTAGTACTGCAAAAAACAGGGGTTGACCAACAGGGGTTGACCAAACAATCAGAAGGCCATGTTTTCAATAAGGACTCATGACTTCTAGTCCAGATCTGACCTTGAAATGCTGTTAGGGTCTCCTTTGCACCCATTCAAGTACCATAAACATTTGTTGATTACTTAATATCACCATGCCCTTTTCATGTACAACTCTTTGTGAACTGGAGATTACTCTTGTCATTTTACAGTTAAGATCCTGTGTAGGATTACATAGCTAGTTAATAGCAGTTACAGAATCCACACTTGGGCTTCTCCTGGGTAAAATTCACTTCAAAAGTATCTGGCTTGGAGCACCTGGGTGACTCAGTGAGTTAAGCATTCCTACTTTGGCTCGGTCATGATCTTGTGGTACATGGGTTCGAGCCCTGCATCAGGCTCTGTGCTGACATCTCAGAGCCTGGAGCCTGCTTTCGATTCTGTGTCTCCCTCTCTCTCTGCCCCTTCCCCACTTGCTCTCTCTCCTCTCTCTCTCTCTCCTCTCTCAAAATAAATAATAAACATTAAAAAAAAATCTGGCTCTTCCTACTGTGTCATACTGCATCACAGTCTTTAATAACTCTGAAGAAAAAGTTGTAGTAAAGTTCTGAGAATGCATTTTAACACTTCTCTTGTTGCTATAATTAACACTTGTCAACTAGGATTGTACTTGGCTGCATTAATAGAAAACTGACCACAGGAGCATAAACAAATAGAGATATTTTTCTCAGGGAAGAAGAATCAGATAGATAATCTATAACTGGTGCAACTCTTCAAGCAAATACTCAAGGACCCAGTCTCCTTCCAGGTTTCTGCTCTGACATTATTCTAAATGTTGTTCAGTTGACCCTGAACAACATGGGGGTTAGGTGCCCCAGGCTTCATGCAGTTGAAAATCCTTGTGTAACTTTTGATTCCCCTAAAACTTAACTCCTCATAGCCTACTGATGACCAGAAACCTTACCATTAATATGCAGTTGATTAACATATTTTACCAATAATAAAGTTGATTAAACATGTTTTGAATGTTTTATGTACTAACACTGTATTCTTCTAATAAAATAAGCCTGAGAAAAGAAAATATTAAAAAAAATCATAAGGAAGAGAAAATACATGTATAGTCCTGTCCTGTCAAAAATTTGCATATAAGGGGACCCGTGCAGTTCAAACCCATGTTGTTCAAGGGTCAACCATCTGTGACTTTTGTCTTTCTGGCTGCAAGATGGATGTCTTGCCTCTAAGCATGAAGTCTGCATTCCAGGCAGGAAGAAGAGTAAAGGATAAAACTACAGGACACTGGAGTCTGTCCCTTTCTATCAGAGAAACAAATTAGAAACACCAATCCATAGACTTTTGCTTATATCTAATTGGCTGGAGGTGGTCACATGGCTACCTATGGTATAATGGCACCTGGGATGTGAATACTTCTTACTAGGTACATGGCGTCCTGAAACAGAATCAGAGTTTTGTTAATATGATAAGGAAAGGTGAGGGGAAATGGGTAACATGAGCTTGCAATCTTTGCTACCAATTTGCGCTAGTTTGTGCAGTAACAACCCCCCAAATGCCTTACCTTGATGTAGGTTTTTAATTTTCCAAAAACACTTTCCTGTACATTATTCCTTTTAATATCCCTTCATGAAAGCCTTTTAAAGTAGCTAGGGTATGGATTATCAGGAGTCATGCAGGTTTGACATCATATTTCTCCTTTTACAAAAGAGGGAGCTGAGTTTCAAAGAGGTGAACTGAGTTGCTCGAAGTCACAGAACTAGTAAGTGATAAGACCTGGAGTGGATTTGGTATCCTGGGGCCCATTGAGACTTTAGATAAGTCACTTACTCTCTGTGCTTACCATACACCCACTGAATAGCAGGAATCATCCTACCAACTTTACAAGGTGATTGGGAAGACTTAATGGCTCTCAGTGCCTGTATATCTTAAGTGCTCAGTAAAAAAATGACAATGAGCATTTTATGGACTCTAATACATTTTTTTGATCATTTCCAAAGCGAGTTAGCATCTTTTCTCCAACTTATCTTTTTCATTACCTCGAGTCTAAAGTTTATCAGACTATTTGCATGTTTTCCCCTTGCACAAAGGATACATAATCCCCGTTAAACTGAGAGCTCTGTGAGGGCATGCATTGGGAGGACTTATTTCTTAGGGCTCACATTTCACTAAGGAACCTCCACTCCATTTCTTAAGAGGAAAGAATACTTGAGTAACACTTCTGTCCCAGCTCTTTACCCCTTACTCATCTCACCCTATGGAAAGAGAATTTCCTTCCTTTCTTCCTTTTTTTTTTTTTTTTGGTTCATTGATATAGAAAAAATTCTTCGAGATTGGGTAGAATTAATGTGTTATAAACTGTATTTTTGGGTACTAGGCAGGTGCTATTTCCCACATAGTTGACTGAGTAAGTATCTGTTTCATAGACTCTTTCCTCAGCTAGATCTCAAGGGCTATACCTGGTGGAAGGGGCAGGAGGTGACCAAGGAGGAACCCTGGCTCTAACATTTGACTCAAGCAGTAAATACTACACAGCTGTGTAAGCAATAATGTTGGTACCTTGGTCCCCATTTGACTCCCTTGACTTTTTCTCCATTGGTTTAAGACTGAACAGTGGAAGGGTTTGGTTATCATCTCAGAGCAACATTCAATAGCAGGGGTGGCTGTTTTCCTTCTTTGCTTCCCAGCCACATGGGAACAATACTTGATCAAAAAAATGATGATCAAATGGATAATGGAAGTGAAAACATCTTATAAATTGTAAAATGCTATCAGATAGAAATTATTAGGAGTACCACATGTTTTTATTTTATTTTATTTTTTTATTAATTGCTACACCCAACATGGGGCTCCAACTCATGAGCAAGAGATCAAGAGTCACATGCTCTACTGACTGAGCCAGCCAGGTGTCCCCCAGTGTTACTGTGTTTAATAAAATCCTCCTATCCTGAGAGGAAGAGTCTTGGCTTTAGATGGAACATAATCTTTGCAGTGTGGTGAGGGTGAGGGATTGAAAGGAGAAAAAGGAAAAAAAAAATGTGATCTCAACATGGTCAACCAAAACATACTAAGTGCTTTTGGGGGCATGAATAAAACATTGTCAGCTGGAGTCTAGTGGGGAGGCATACATATGCAAGGATAACTCTAAGATAAGATATTAAGGAAGTGCTGTAAACCAGTTACTATGAAAACAGAGAAAAGGCGAAGATTAATGTTCACTTGGAATTGAATGTGAATGTGGAGTTAGGGAAGGTTTGGAAAAGACAGTTGAGCTGAGTTTAGAAAGTGAATAGGTACTTTAAAAGGTAGTACTTTAGATAATAATAACAAAGGTGTTGTTAAGCATCATGTGTTAAGCACTGTAACGCAAAATGCATATGTGAAACTTGGGTAATGCACCCAGCAACACTGTTTGGTAGGTATTATTTTCATTATTTTTATTTTTTTAGATGAAGAAAATGGTATTGGCAGAGAACATTCAAAGAGAAAGGACATCATCAAAGGTATGTAAGCCAGAAAATGTTGTAATTCTGGTATGATGACTCATACAGGTCCCCCAATATATTAAACACCTACTTTGTGTTCACTGTTTTGTGGCCACTGGGAGTCCAGTGTGGGTGTTGGGAAGGATTGGGGGGAGTATAGTACTATCAGCAGATTTAAAAATCTAGGTCTTAAAACCAATCTGACTTAGTATTGTTTTTGTTTTGGTTTCCCCAGAAGTAAACTCTGAGGCCAAGTGTGGATGCTAATACTTTATTTGGGAGGTAATACAGGACATAGTGGTAGAGGAGAGTGGATGTGAAACAGGGAAGGAAAGCAAGCCAGTAAAACGTACTTTGTCAAATATATTACTTTTGTGGGAAAATGGAGCATTGTCCCACTGGATAGTTCTAGGATCTGGTGTTCAGCACCCACCTTAGAGTTATTTCACTCAAGGGAAATAAATATGGTTATGCTATGGGAGCTATGATATTTATGCACTGACTTCTGTTAGCTCTTGCTTGAGGTCTGCTTTTGGTGGTGGCTAACTTCCTGGTATTTCTGCCTTTCCACGTATGGACAGTGGAATTTTCAGTGGCCAAAGAGAACCATGAAGCAGAGTTTCAGATGCTGGCAGTTTGATGCTGGGCTGGTCTCAGTGGAAATAGTAAGGCTGGGGCAATAGGACTATATGTTATATAGTCTACCCCTTGAACTGCCTGGGTCCAGTTCTGCCCAACTTCACTGCATCTTCTTGCTGATTCTTCAAGAGTGTGGCCTATCATGATTCTAAAAGCAAACAAATGAATGACCAAACAAGCAAACAAAAATCCTATAACAGAAAGTTTGATGGGATATAGAGTCTCTGCCACCACAGCTATCATTAAGGTCATATTGATAATCATCTCCCTCCTCTCTCTGCATTCAAATTTGACTTACCTTTGGCCATCACTTCTGCTCCTGTACATTGATTGCTTCACCAGGGGGATAACTCAGTTTCTCATCCCTGAGGTGTCAGAACTCTTGGTTATACTTTTCTCAAGCTAGTGTTGCTGCAATTGCTAATTTTTTGTTATCACTGGTCATAGAAGTACTAAGAGACGTCCCAGTTAATCTTCTGAGTTCCAGACATACTCCATTACCCTGCTAGGTAGCAGCAACCCTAGCTCCTCATGATAACTACAGTCAATCATTGCTGCCAGCATAGTAACTCCTTTTTAAAATCTGCTTATCTAGGGTGGGAGGGAGGGGAGGGTGGGTGATGGGTATTGAGGAGGGCACCTTTTGGGATGAGCACTGGGTGTTGTATGGAAACCAATTTGACAATAAATTTCATATATTAAAAAAAAATAAAATAAAATCTGCTTATCTACTGGCATGAAGACTTCAAAATACCAAGAGAGCAAACATTTTGCACAAGTTCCCCAAGTGTGTCACTGGGATTGATGGTGACAAAAGCCATTCCTTCTATACTTTTATTATTGGATCCATGTATTCTACCTAAGAGGCATGCAGCACCATGTAATGATCACTGACTCAAAGTAGAAAGTGCATCTAGGAGGACAGCACTCTTACACTGGAAGGTGTCATCCTCCAGTTGCTGTCCTAGCTGTGCCTCTAATAGCTATTCCAGCATTCTATCAAACCAGCAGCGGTAGATTGTGTCATATGTAGTAGTTATCAGTGGAGCTGATATATATAAACCAACTATGGTCTTTGCCCGGTTAAAGAAACAAGGATGATAGCAGCTATGAAGATTTTCTCTCTTGTTTGTTATAAATACACACACACTCATAAACACACCCACACATATTTATATTCACACACTGTTGTCTTTTTTTCTCTATCTCCTTCTTCCTCATTTAAATAAGGATTGATGTTAATGATTAACATTGCAATGTAGTGTTTACAGAATATTAAGGAGTATCTGTGACTGAGTTTGAGAAGTAAATTCAGTTATGTGGAGGAAGGTGGGTGTGGATGCTGAGTAGCCAAAGGGGTGGACTGTGCTAGTTATTCAACTATTATGGTCTCTTTGCTCCAGACCTATCATTTTTTGCTCTGTTTTGCAGTAATGGGACTGGGACTGTGAAAGTACACTCCTCTGTTTTTAGCTGGCTTCCTGTCAGTTTCTGCCAGACTGGAAAGTTGAAAGAGGCAGGACTTCCTGCTCCCAGTTTCTTTGTTATTCCTGTTGCTGCCAGCCCAGTGATAGTTTATTACCCTGGAAGCAATAATTGGTTCCCATAGCAGTTGGTTTCAGCTTTCAACCTCTTTTCATGCTCCTAGAGCCACTTCGTCACCCCTTCTCCGAGGTACCAGGCCCAGAGGGGCTATGCTCCCCTCCTCAGAGGTTTGAGTCCCAGTGCCAGCATCACAAAGTATCAAAGGTGTTTTTGAAGGTGGGAGGCACTAGTTTAATAACTTGTGCACTCTACTTCTGAAAACATGTCCCATGTGTTGGTCTTTTAGAAATGACTCCTTCCTCCAAAGTCATAGAGTGAGTCTATTGACTCTCGAAAGAGGGCAAACTTCTGCCTCTAAGAATATATAGCTACCAACATCTGCTCTTACTGGAGGCAGAAAATACTCTGTCCCAGCACATATCTATGGAAAGCCCCAGGGTCTTTCCAGGCCTAGAAGAGAGACAAGGGCTACCACTGAGGCTCCCCAGTGCACCAGCAGCAGAGAAGAAAAGGGCACGAGAAGGCTGGATGCCATTACCCTTAACCCACACACAAGAAAGTAAGGTGGCGGTCTATGCTGACCTTTCATTCCAGCCGTCTGGCAAGCTTTCTTCTGGAAAATGAAACTTTCCACAGTGTCTGTCTTAATTATGCATGGACACAGTTGATTTGCATATCCAAATACTCAGGGCCGTGGAGCAAACAAATAATTACTGTCTGGTAGTTGCCTGAAGAAGAAAGAAACAACAAAGGGCAAGACTTCCAACATCCTCTAGCCTGTGTACTAACCTGTGATGATCAACTTCCTCCTAACAAAACCGAGGTTTCTAGAATTGGCTGAATTCAGTTGTCTGCTTTTTTATCATTACTCTGAGCCCATTACCAGGCCACACCAGCACTCTCTCTGTAGCTTAACATACTCCCCTTGTTGCCCCTTTTCTTAGCCTATCAGAGAATAATCTGCTGGGCTGTTCTCTAAGGCACTGACTTAATAACCTATGCATTCATGATAAGTTATGATAGAACCTTAGAAAATCTCTGTATTGCTTGGACCTTAATTTCCCCACTGGTGAATAAGGAGGTTGGACTAGATGATCTTTAAAGACATTTCCAGACCCATATATTCTAAAGCTATATGTTATGAACCAGATTTTGTGTCCCCTCAAAATTCGGATGTTGAATCCCTAACCCCCAGCATTATGCTATTTGGAGACGAGGCATTTGATAGTTATTTAGGGTTAGATGAAATCATGAAGGTGGGGCCTTAGTCTGTTGGGATTAGTGTTTTTATAGGAAGAAGCACCAGAGAACTCTCTCTGTCTCTCTCTCTGCCATATGAGTACACAGCAGGAATGTAGACATCAATAAGCCAGGAAGAGAGCCTTTGCATGAAATTAAATCCCAGTGGATCTGGATCTTGGACTTCCCACCTCCAGAACTGTGGGAAAATAAACTTCTTTTCTATAAGCTATCCAGTCTACAGTATTTGTTATGATAGCCTTTGCTGACCAAGACACTGTGACTCTGCCTTTTTGCCACAGAGTGATCTGGGCAAGCTCTGTCTCCTCCTCACTCTGCAGGTTCCTTCCCAATAAATGAGGAGGTTGGACTAGATTAGATTAGATTTAAGGTCCTTTCCATGTTTGAAATTCTCTGAATCTAATTTATTCTTAGATGTCACCCATAGAATTCATTGCTCTTTTTAGGGTTATTTTGAATCAAAAAACTGAACTCATAGTCTCTTCTCTTCACCTTTACCTTCACTTTCACCTTCACCTTCACCTTCACCGCTCTTCCTCTTCCTTCTCCTCATTGTTGTTCTTTTCTCCCTGCTCCTCACCAAGCTACAACTGATAGAAAGCAAATTTGAATTCAGGGAAAGAGAGGAATTTATTCCTTCAAGGAACCCAAGGAATGGTCTAACTACCAACATTCAAGAAGGACAAAGTGCGCCAGGGTCTTAGGAACTCTAGAACATGGGCACAAAATCTATGAAGACCCGCCGCTCATTTCTGTACCTTTCTATATGCATTAAATTCATCCGCTTACATTATATGTCAGTTTTTTTTTTTCCTAGAGGATGAGAGTCATAATGGGAAACTTCTTGAATTTTACTTCTTATAGCATCTGCCACTAGGACAGACCAACCTTGACACTCTAAATTTATATTTCAAAAATCCCAGAGAAGGGAGCCCTTAGCCCAGCCTGGTTCAGGTACCACCTCTGGGACCAATGAGCTGTGGTCAGGAGTTAGACGAATTTAAAAATCAAGTCTCACTTTGTATCCATGGCGCCTGGAGCATGGCAGTTTCCAAGGTAAGGGAACACATATGTATGTGTTGGCTTAACGTTATAAAGGAATATGATTAGCAAGGAGCCTAGTGTGGGGCTCGAACACATGAACCATGAGATCATGACCTGAGCCAAAATCAAGAGTCAGACACTTAACTGACTAAGCCACCCAGGTGCCTCAAAAGATGGACTTTTTAATGGTGGGACTTTAGGCCACAGTGGCCATGAGAGTGAGATAGTTGGTCTCAAAGGTTGAGATCTGCTGAGGGGCAGGTAGGAAGTATGATTCTCTTAATTTTATTAATGAAGCAACTAGGGCTTAGAAAGTTAAATAACAAGTAAATGGTAGAGCTAAGACTGAAACCCAGAGAGTGTGATTTTAGAACTCACATTCTTTTTTTTTTTTTTTCAGTGTTTATTTATTTATTTATTAATTTTTTTTTTAATTTTTTTTCAACGTTTATTTATTTTTGGGACAGAGAGAGACAGAGCATGAACGGGGGAGGGGCAGAGAGAGAGGGAGACACAGAATCGGAAACAGGCTCCAGGCTCTGAGCCATCAGCCCAGAGCCTGACGCGGGGCTCGAACTCACGGACCGCGAGATCGTGACCTGGCTGAAGTCGGACGCTTAACCGACTGCGCCACCCAGGCGCCCCTGTTTATTTATTTTTGAGACAGAGAGAGACAGAGCATGAACGGGGGAGGGTCAGAGAGAGAGGGAGACACAGAATCCAAAGCAGGCTCCAGGCTCTGAGCTGTCAGCACAGAGCCTGATGCGGGGCTCGAACTCACAGACCGTAAGATCATGACCTGAGCCGAAGTCGGACGCTTAACCGACTGAGCCACCCAGGCGCCCCTAGAACTCACATTCTTAACCTGTACATTATCACACCACAGAACCAGAAAGCACCTGCCATTCTTTTCATAAGCGCTTACTAGACACTATGATAGGTGCTAGGATAAGCAAGAAAGAAAAGGTCCCTGCCCTGGAAAAACAGTCCATAGTGAAGGGTTTTGTGGACACAATGTTTTTCCATAACTGTCTGATCTGTAGGAGAGCAGGAAGCACCTACTCGAGCCATCTCACAGACCTGGCTTGTCAAGGTGAGCCACGGAGTTATTTCCTTCTAATCATATGCATATGCCAGCTTGGGAGAGAGCCTCTTGTTCATGAAGAAGCACGCAGAGGGTGCTGAGGCTGTGGTCTGTCGGAGGGGCCATGGCCTGCCTCCTTGGAGATCAGCCACCACAGCAATCATGATGGACACTAGGGCTTCCACAGTGTCTGTAGCATTTCACTTTTTAGGTTGGGCGATAGGTACAGGGGCATTTAGTATGTGTTCTAAATCATTGCTTAATGCCTGAAATATTTCAAGATGGAAAAAACTCATGTTATGGAAGAATTTCATGACATGGGAAAATATTCACAGAAAGGTTTTCACTGAAATGAATCTGACTACAAAGCACTTTATTTAGAACAATTCCCATTTGGGGAAAAAAGTAAAAAAAAATATATCAGTTATTTACTTAAGTGATGAGATTTAAGTATTACTTTTATTTGCTGTATTTTAATATCTTATAAGGAACATGTGTTATTTTTATAATTAGAAAATAAATCACTAGAGTGCCTAATGTGATTACTCCTATGCCTGAAGTCTTCTCAGTACAGTATTTGACTTTCCACAAGGCACTGGATTGCTCCTGTTGGCTATTTGAGCAGCCCACCTTCTTGCAGTATGTCTCTGAGTGATTCCTGCACATCCTTTCACACAATCTGTGTTCTCTGTCTTCTTTGCTTGAAGAAGTCCAGCTATATGGCTGTGGAAGGGAGGCTGTTTTTTTTTTTTTTTTTTTCCAGAACTTGTAGTGGAAAGCAGGGTAAAGGTGAAGAGGCTAAAAGACAAGATGCAGCCCCAGTGCTTCATGCTGAGACCCACATAAAGGTAATGTGCCCCTAAGTATGCAGAGATGGTGCTTTATGGCTTTACGGCCATCACATTCACAAACACATTTTGTGGTTCTAACCACAATAAGACACTTGCTGTTCCCACAATAAGACACTATTTCAAGGTCCTCTGCCTTTGCATTCACATCCTCTCTTCTCCAACTGTAAAAATTCTACATGGTTCATCTGAAGTACCTCCTCTGTTAAGCCTTTCCTCAAATCCAGGACGAACTAGTCACATCTTCTTCTCTGCTCCCAGAGCACATTGTATATACCTGCCATTTTCATAGGTAGTTTATAGCAGGTATTAGAATACATCTCTGTTTTCCCCCCTACCACATGACCTTTTCTACAGTGGGAGCAGAGTCTTACTCATCTCTGTGTACTCAACATTTAGCACCATCCCTGGCACAGAGAGGTAGTCAACTTAGTTGACATGATGAAAGGGAAGCAAGGTGGTTAATATCACCTCCATTTGAGAGAGGTGTAAATGAAGCTCAAAGATGGATGAGTCTCCTTGCCAAAATCTCTCAGCTAGTATGTGATGAAATTGGGATTTGAAACTAGGTTGGTTTGAATCCCAAATCTTTGCTCTTCCAGCACCACAATTAATAGTCATTTCCATTATCACTGCCACCAGCATCACTATCATCATCATCATCATATTTTCAGTGGCAGCATTGGTCCAGGAACATAAGAAATGCTATAGTTGAATTAGTAAATATACTACTGCCATGATTATTATTATCATCACTCTCCCCCTCTTCCTTTATAACATAATTCCTCTCTTATGCCTCTGGGAACCAGCATGCGTTGACTACCACAGCATTCCAGTACCTATTTAAAGTTCCTTTGTATCTCCTGGGGCATCTAGCACAATTCTGACATATCAACACTTAACAATGGATTTATTGACTTGACTTGTTGCCCTTCATGTTCTAGAATGATTAAACATTCCCCAGCTGAGAAGTCAGCACACATGAGGGACATGGGTGCACACCTTGACCCTATCCTGAGGACAAAGCCGTCTCTCTCCACATCTCCAACTGAAAGTTTGAAGTTAGTATGGTATAGTGGAAAGAACCCTGAACTTGAGAGTCAACGCTCTTGGCTTACGTCCTTTTTCATTGACTTGCAAAGTAATTTTGGACAAATTCCTTTATATTTCCGAGTCTTTTAGTTTCTTCACGCATGAAAACAGAAGAGGTAATATTTCTGACTTCCTTCACAGGTGTGTTATGAAGGCTTACATAGGATCATATGTGTGAAGTTGCTTTTCACTCTGGAAAGTCTTCCACATGGGCAACACATTCATGTTATTAAAAGTAGAGGAAATAGAGTCGTGGGATAACAAAATGACCCATCTTGTCCTCACTCCACCCAGCATTTTGCTAAATCAAAGACCTCAAGTTCACTTTCCTGTCTTCAGCCATCCTAGATTTCAGTATCCTGTGTTTGTGTGTGTTTGTCTGTGTGTGTGTGTGACAGAGAAAGAGGGAAAGCGAGAGAGGGAGAGAGAGAGAGAGAGACAGAGAGACAGAGAAAGAGGGAGGGAGAAAGGGATAAAGAGAGACAGAGAAAGCTGAGGGAAAGAGACGGGGAGAGAAACAGAGACAGAGAGAGAAAGAGAAAGTCAAGAAGACAGAGACATATTATTCTGGAATTCTAGAAACCGCGTCCAAAGGGTATCTTAGGATTTGACTCCTATATATGCGGCTCTTGTTTAATGGTGCTATTTTAAACAGTTCTCAGTTGGGAGGCTGGCAGCTCTGATTGCTTTTCAAAGCCCTGTCTTTTATCACTGTTTTCTTCATGCATAAATCCAGGCTGTGTCCCCACCTTCTGTTTCCTTTCTGTCTTCGAGTTGAGAAGTAAGCAAGATGCAATTTAGAAGCTGGGCTAGAGGGGGACTGGGTTGCTTCAGAGACATCGTTGGTCTAATTGACTTGTTTGCTTTTGGATGAGTTATGTTCAATCTGACTTGTTTTCTCTTAACTAGATGTTGGTCGTGCTTTTTTTTTTCTTGTGTTTCTTTTTTTTTTTCCCTCTTGTCAAACACAATCAGTATTGGTTCTGATGGAGCATAGGCCTGGCTTTGAAGAAAACAATCTTTCTCCTTTTTCCTGAAATTAGAAGGAGGTACTCCACACTTGGCTGCATTTGGCTGATGGCTGAACTTCTAAATTTTCAGCTGTTCTCATCCCCAGCATCAAGCTTAGCCAAAGCTTCCTATTCCCACATTTTCTTGCTCCCCCTGCCCCATCTGCACAGAGGTAGTTAGAGCTCCTGAGGGGATCCTTTCAAACAGGTGTTTATATTCTTAAATTTCTAATCTGGATATTTCTGGAAACAGGTAAACAGAGCCTTTGAGTTTAGCTGAAAGGTCTTAGCAGCAGGGAGTGGGAAATTTACCTGCAGAATAAAAGACTGAATTAAGGTTTGGCAACTTTCAGTCAATAGAGGAACATAAGAAACTGTTCAACACACTCCCTGACACCTAATTGGTCTCATAAAAGTTTATGGGTAGAAGTAAAGGAGGGAGACTGGAAAGAATTGAGGGAAGGGAGGAGGGACATCTCTTTTCCTGGCTCCTTCCTTACCTGCTATCTGTGTTGGGTTTCAATGGTCCCAGTCCTGGGCCACCTTCCCTATCTACCTATTCTTTCTAGACACTTGTTACTCAAAATGAGGTTTCCAGACCAGCAGCAGCTGCATCCCTAGGGACTTATTAGAGATGCACACAATCAGGCCCTACCCCAGACCTATTAGATCAGAATCTGTATTTTAACAAGATTTGAATACCCCTCAACACACCTAGTCTTACCTAGTCATATGCATTTGTCGATGACTCCTAAGTATGCTTCTTTAATCGTGACACTCTCAGGAACTTTAGATTCATGTATCTAGATGCCCACTGCCCACTGGACTTTGGTACTTGAAAGTCAAGTAAATAAGTCATCTCAAACTTTATATGACTAAAAGACAACTCTTGAACCTCTAAACTACTTCTGTGTTTTTTCTCTTCTCCAAACATGGCACTACCACCCAAAAATATACCTGTTGTTATTTCTTTCTTTCTTTTCCTCACCCCAGCATTAAATGTACCAGCTAGACCTGTGCATTATTCTTGTAAACATGTACTTGATGTGCCCCCTTTTCTCTATTCTCACTGCTATACACCCAGCTCAAGACATTCATCATTTTTAGTTTGAATTACTATTACCTTCCATGTTACCCCATGTTTGCCAAAAAGCTGGGGAAATCTTTTTTTTTTTATTTTTTTAATGTTTTTATTTATTTTTGATACAGAGAGAGACAGAGCATGAGCAGGGGAGGGTAAGAGAGAGAGGGAGACACAGAATCTGAAGCAGGCCCCAGGCTCTGAGCTGTCAGCACGGAGCCCAACGTGGGGCTCGAACTCACAAACCAAGAGATCATGACCTGAGCCTAAGTCTGATGCTCAACTGACTGAGGCACCCAGGCACCCCTGAAAAATCTTTTTTTTTAATGTTTATTTATTTTAGAGAGAGAGAGCACGTGCTTCAGCGGGGGAGGTGTGGAGGCAGGGGCTGCGGGGGGTGGGGTGCAGGGACACAGGATCTGAAGCAGGCTCCACGCTGAGAGTAGAGAACCCATTGTGAGGCTTGACTCACGAACTCACTAACTCATGAACCTAAGATCATGATCTGAGCCAGAGTCAGATGCTTAACCAACTGAGCCAGCCAGGTGCCCCTGGAGAAATCTTGTTAAAACAAGTATCTTGCCACTTCCCTGCTTAAAATCTTCCAATGGCTTCCCATTTCATTTAGAATATAATAAAAGAAAATCTTTAATTTAGTGGAAAATCCCCATGGTATCTATGGCCTACCTACTTTCCTAACCCAAACTTGTATCACTTGCCCCCCTTTTTACTCTGCCTTTCCCACACGGGCTTTCATTTCAGGGATTTTACATGAGCTATTCTCACTGTCTTGAGTGCTCCTTCTCCATCTTAACTTACAGGCTCTTACCTTATTTTTCAAACCGCAGCCCAGATGTCACCTAGAAGAACAGTCTTTCCTGATCATGTAACCGAAATTTATTTTAGTTACTTTCTATGATAATAATCCACATAGTACTTGTCACTGATTTTTGTATTGTTGGTTGTTGTGTATGCATGCATATATTTTTGTCTTTCTCCCTTAGAAGGCAAGTAAGTTCCTTTTGAGCGGACCTTGCCTATCTTATACCAGTCATAGTGTTGTGGTGCACAAACAGGCAAGATGCCTGCTGATTTCAGGCAATATATGGGACAGTACTATTATTTACATATAGATTATTGAATAGAACTTTTCCAGGTCACTAGGATTGGCAACTAGAACTCAAACCTGAGGCCAAAGGGAAATCAAGTTCCAAATGAATGAGGGCAGATACCAGTTGGAGGACTCTGGAAACCTCAACCACCATCCCAGTTCTTCCTCATCTCCATCTATTTATATAAAACTTGCATAAAGTGAAGAGTGAGGAGGAGAGGAATATGGCTACAGCCAGAAGTTATTGACTTAGGAGGAGTCCTGTGGCTTTTCCTTTCTCTCTTCAATGGATGTTCCCTCAAGGCAAGTGAGGGGATTTCGAAGGCCATTACAGAGACTGGGATGCTTTCAAGAAGGAGAGATTAGTATCTCATTGCTGTTCGTTATTACAGTGGAATGGCTGATCTGACCCTTCCCTGTCTAAGCAGGTGCCCTTAAGACTTTACATTTGCCTATGATAGAAGCATCGCCTGGTTTATTACAACATAGGGGATATTAATGGCAGTCAGAGTTATTCAAGAGTGGAGAGAAGCAGCCCTTGAAAAGAGATGCTTACACTATAGCATTTCTCCCTGCACCCCACCATTCTGGAGGAGGAAGGGAATGAGGGGAAAGGAAGTATCCAAGGAACATACCAGCCTTCTCTTTACCTACAAGTCCCTCATGCAATCCTGCTTAGGGCAAGAGTGAGAGGACTAAGTAAGCATCAGCTGGGATGAGATAACTGGGCATTTTAATTCATGAGAGTGACCAGAAAGCTCAGAGGTCTGTCAGAGATGTTATTAAGGATAGACTCACCAGAGCTTGAGAAAAGAGAGTGGTGGGAGAAACATAAACTCTTCCATGGTCGCATCCTATCAACTTCAATCTGGTCAGTAAAGCAGCTACAAATTTCCACTGACTGGGGCACCTGGGTAGCTCAGTCGGTTATGCTTTTGACTCTTGATTTGGGCTTAAGTCATGATCTCACGGTTTATGGGATTAAGCCCCACTGTCAGTGCAGAGCCTGCTTGGGATTCTCTCTCTTCTTCTCTCTCTGCCCCTACTCTGCTCTCTCTCTGTCTCTGTCTCT
Source organism: Lynx canadensis (assembly GCF_007474595.2). Classification (NCBI taxonomy): domain Eukaryota; kingdom Metazoa; phylum Chordata; class Mammalia; order Carnivora; family Felidae; genus Lynx; species Lynx canadensis. The sequence goes on along the minus strand of NC_044310.1, from coordinate 47,099,559 downwards.
CTCTCTCTCTCAAAATAAATAAACTTAAAAAATTTTCCACTGACAGACCACAAAATGTACACTCCTAGAGATAATCCAGGATCGAACATAGAGCCTTGCCATTCACATTTGCCATTGTGTGAAAATTCTGAGACAGAACAGCTCCACTTTCCAGATGGGGACTGGCTGGTGAATTTGGCAAAAGGCTCTTGATAGAAAAGAGGGCTGACCTTTGCATTTACTTCCCTCAGTTTCGTTTTTAAGTCTCTTTGGAGCCTGTAAGACATCTCCCCAGCAACCTGTGAATGCTTTAGATCAGAAACCACTTCTCAGTTATTTTGTAATGTTATAGCACCTAGGACAGGACCCGGCACAGAGGAGATTTTAAGTAACTATCTGTTGAGTAAATCAGGAAGTGAATTTACAGATTCAGTTTGATTGTTATAGCTAGACCAGGTGAGTTTTAGCTGAAAAATCAACAAATTTATGGTGGGAAAATTAGGGCTCAGATTTCAATGATGCTATTTGCTAGTTTTATGAATTTTGGCAGGTCACACATTTCTCTTAGCTTTGGTCTTCTCACCCATAAAATAGCAACAACCATATCTGTGTCATAGGTGGTTATGTGGATCAAATGAGGTAGCACCTAGGAATGCACTGAGCACACATCAGTGATCACGAAATGTGTTTTTGAAGCACAGTCTTCCTGGACTGTACCCTCCAAGATTGTTTGACAAACGTTCCCTCCTCCCTCTTTCTTCCTCCTCCTCTATGTCCTCCTAGATTATAAATGCAGACGGAATTCACCCTCAGACACATAAGAGACACATGTGAGTAGGCCGAAAGACCTTTAAGAAAAGACCAATATTTGCATATCTATTATAACTACTCACTGTTCGACTTGTTTCATTACAATTTCTATTTGGATAATATGTAAGGTCAATACTGTCACTGTTCTGGAAAATTCATTTTTTATTAAAGCAAAATGCACTGTATTTATAGAGATAACACCTTAAATGCTACGAGGGAAAGTGCACCAATTACACTCGTTCCCTTGATGGGGCAAGTTTACATGCTCCATGTTTTATCATACGTTACAAGGAGAAGGACCTTTGCCTGGGTTGATGTGTCTCGAGTGTTATCCTTTGGCTGAACTTGAATAGATCTGATGCCTTGACCATCTTTTCTTATATACCTGGAAGCACTGAGATAGCCAGATTGAGAAAAGAAAAAACAAACAAACAAAGCTTGTCTGCCCCCATCCGTTCGTGTGTCCCTACTACATTTCTGTCAGTCTCCTCATGAGCTGCTTGCTCTTGTCTGTCCCATTAGACCATGGATACTAGATAACAGTATCTGTCACATACTAGAGGCTCAATAAATATTTACTGAGTGAGTAAAAATGAATGTCTGACACGAAGCAAGAGCTTGGTAATTACCTGTTGAATTGTTTTTTCTCCTAAGGAGATGAAATGGCATAATGAAGAAAAATACAAAAAGACTTAAAGCCAGGAAATCTTGAATTCAGATCCTGGTTGTTGTTTTGTGTGTGTGTGTGTGTGTGTGTGTGTGTGTGTGTGTGTTTTAGCCACTTACTAGATAGCTAGCAACTTACTTAGCAAAATGAAATTCAGTCTCCTTTTTACCAAATGACGGAAATACTTGAGGTGATTATCCTCTTACAGTTCCTGGCACATCGCAGATAAAATGCATTGCAATTTCAATTCCCTTTACTTCTTCTTTTTGACTAACAAGAAAGTACAATCGTTGGTGTTTTCGTCCTGCCCGTTTTATTCTGCCACGTTAACAAATAAAATATGGCAAATCTTTTGATGGATGTGTTTTGTAGGACTTTCTACAAAGGTTTGCCTTCTGTTTTTCTTTTGTTTCCCCTCCACTAATTTCAGATCCAATAAACAATTGGCTGGTCTTGGTATTTAGGTACAGTGAAGTCTGTGGTCCCTAAAGCAGAATGATCTGTAGTCTGAGAAGGCCCTAAATGTCAAGGTAGCAGCAGAGATCTCTACTTATCTAACTATGTCAGAAGGCCTAATGGAAATGAAACGTTTACCCGTTTTAAGGTTTCATGTGCTAATTAAAATATCAAATCTGTGGGGTTGGCTGGAATGAAATCCACTCAAAATGGCAACTTTGTTTATCTCTTGGTGATCAAAACCTCAATAAGTGTTTTACTGTATTTGGATCATTAAAACAATGGGGACATCATTTATTTGTACCTTAAAAATGAAGTTTATTTGTTACACTTAATATTTCAAAACATGGAATTCATGAAATGGGCATGAATAAAGAAAGAAGCCTCTGGAAAAAGATGCTTCAGGGTCTCCTGGTACAGATCCAGTTCTGCAGCATTGCATAACTCCAGGTGGCGGTGCTTACACAGACTACAATGTGAACGTCGCCCTCCAGAGTTGTGCAATGTGTTGGGCTTGGCTAGACTCATTTTTCCTGCTGGTCTCCTATTACTCTGTTGGGATGAGGGAGGAAGAGAAGAGTGTGGAGAATGAGAGCTGACATCCAATCGCTATTGCCCTTGATCAACTCTTTAAACTCTTGAGTCTAAGTTTATTCACCCCTGAGAGGCAGTTCCTTTCTCTACAAGTGTTGGAGACATACGTGAGGTATGTTTTCTCAGAATCTGAGCACAGCAAGTGGTGACTACGTCTATTTCTTCACTGGCATTTTTCAATCTTCAATAAACATTTCTTGTCATTGCTGATAGGAAGATTGGATTGCAGACTTAATTTCAGGCACAGCATTTTGAGGAGGACATCAGCATGCACATTCAGATTGCCATTTCCCTACATTGCGGTCCCAGCACAGGTGAATTTAGAGGAGGCAGTGGGGGTATCTGGGCAGAAGAGGAAAAGTGGGGATTTCTGGAGAGGAAATCAATGCTTCCTGTGTGAGTTGACTGGAGCATTATTACAATAGCCCTGCAAGTCGGGCCAGATAGGCATGCCTAGAAGAAGTGGGTGCCCTGGGTGGCCAACACTGTGGCATCCCTTCACATGGGTGGGTTTAACGGAGAGGCTGGTGCTGCAAAGCAGAGGAGTGGAGCAGGGTCAGTGACAGGACTAGTCAGTAGCCCCTCATTTGTCCAGAGCAATTGAGCCGTTCCCTTCTGGCCCTTAACTTGAATGCCCACCCAGTTGGCTCCCTCATGCATTTTTCTCACCTTCAGGAACAGCCCTGTGGTTACCTAGACTCATCCTTTTTAGAAGAAAGTTCATCAGGTAAGACTCAACCCCCTTTAGGGGACTCAACAGCCCCATCCCTTCCCAAGAAGATCCATATTGACCTTCCTGCCTTGGACAATGCTCCATGTTACAAGTATTCTGGTCAATCTAAAATTCTCTTGCTTCTAGTGGGGTCCTTATTGTCTAATGTCAACCCTGTCCTCAGAGATGTTGCAGATGCCAAGAGCATTTCAGCCTATAAACCTCCTTTGAACCTTCTGGGCTGTTTTTAGTATTTGACTCTATGAAAGTAGGGGCCATGATTACATGCGGGCTTGTGTAATTATCCCGCTTAAGACTCAGTTGTTAGTCTATTTCTTTAAAAAGGTATCTATTCCCTTGAAGCAGTCATGTCCAGGTGTTGAACTAGAAAATTTCACTTTGAGCAGGACTTGGATAGCTACTACCAACAATTGCTACTGACAAGACTTTCCCCAGTGGGCCTTGACTCAGACCTATTGGCCTGCATCCTAGGATGTGGAAATATGATTTGGATACAGGCACCAGAAAAGTGATTTAGGCACCAAAGAAACCAGACTGGGTACTAGGGGAAGAGCAGGGACTTAGGCTAAAGAGCAACCAAGGAACTCACATACTCAAACCAAGACCAAGGTCCTAGCATGATCAGCGTCCTGATATCATGTACAATTGTGCTCCTGGGCTCACAAATTTCTCCTGAGTAGAGACAGTATAAGTTTCCCAGGACTTACATGGGGCTATGACTGCAAGTGGAATATAGTTGCTCCCTTTGAAGTGAGGAAGGTTGTGGGGTGGGAGCCAGATACTCCTCTCACTCAGAACCCTGTTCTGAACTCACCTTTTCCATGAAATTTCCCCAGATGAGCTGCACCTAGCCCCGCACTCTAGTCTCCCTAATGACATGTTGATAGTTTAAATCTGAATTTCTCAAGTATTCTGCCAAGTCTTCCTTTGTTCATTATAATTCAGGGTCAGAAAAGCTTTCAGGGTGGCATGTCAAATACTTCATTTATTTACTTTAATTTAGGCTTTCATGTGCCAAAAGAGCATTCCAATATGTGTAAACTCTCATTGTGGGGTGAAGCAAAAATCACTATGAAGTCATGCCAGTAGGATGACAGAATCAAAATGTTGGATTATTAAGTCCAAAGACCTTATTTTAAAAGTAGGGAACCTGGGACCCCCAAGAAGACAAGGTGTTACATGAGATCCCATAGCTAAGTTAGGAGCAAACCCAAGAACGAGCCTACATAATCTTTAATTTTCCTTTATGACATCACCTTTTTTTTTTTTAAAGCAAATTTAAGCCTAAAACAATAGAGCATCCACAGATTTTTTTAGATAGCCATAAACATGGATTTCACCGGCATTTGGAGACTTCTGGCCTCATGTGATTTAACTAATCTTGTGGTTTGGTGGAAAGAACACAGACATCCTTGGGAATCTATAGACTGAGTTTGGATTCAGTTCAACCACTCAGTTTTATAATCTTGAACACATTATTTAACTTCTCTGAGACTCAGTTCTTTCACAGGGAAATAGGAAGATATAATAAGCTCACAGAGTTGTTAGGGGTGTGCTCGTCAGTTTTGCAGACAACAGAAGTCATGTTGGGTGGTTCCATAAATGAAATGTATTATGAACTGGTCACAAGGGACTGGAAGGACCAACACAACAACCTGGAGAAGGTGAGGCAATCCCAGGATTTGAAAAGGTAGGAAACCCCTAGACTGGAGGCAATATAACCAGAGCCCTGGTGTTGGAGCCCACTGGGAACCAGGACCTTGTGGGATGTCCATTCCTAGGGGTGGTCAGTCAGGACCTGGAGTGACTGGGGCAGCTGCCTGCAGGAGTTTAGGTCATGGTTCAAGGGGCTGACTATTGGGAGCTGGAGCCTAGAGGAAATGGCAGCTGCTGCTGGATACTCTGCCTAAAGCAAAGGGCTGGGAGGTGACAAGTGCTCTGATTTCTCTTTTCCTCCCTCCCTCTGATCTCCCTCCATAGCCTCCAATTAGCTAGACTTTGCTTTTTTTTTTTTTTTTTAGTAGGCTCCAACTTCCCTCAGGATCTGAGATCAAGACATGAGTTGAGTGATCAAGAGTCGGATGCTTAACCGACTGAGCCATCCAGGCACCCTATAGACCTTGCCTTTTTTTTTTTTTTAACATTTTTATTTTATTTTTGAGACATAGAGAGACAGAGCATGAATGGGGGAGGGTCAGAGAGAGAGGGAGACACAGAATCTGAAACAGGCTCCAGGCTCCGAGCTGTCAGCACAGAGCCCGATGTGGAGCTCGAACTCACTGACCGCGAGATCATGACCTGAGCCGAGGTCGGACACTCAACCGACTGAGCCACCCAGGCGCCCCTAGACCTTGCCTTTTGGCAAGGTAGCCTTGGATGTGCAGTTGACAGGGGGTTGCCTCCTTGTGACAGAGGGTAGAATGGATCTGTGAGCAAACAGGAGTTAAATAATTTCCTGCATATAAAGTGGCATTGTGCATGTATTGTGGTTTCCTTCCCCCTTGTGACGTAATACTGTGCTCCAGGACACCTGATTAAACCTCAGAGGATTATCCTACGGGCTGAGCTGGCTCAGAAATGTTTTGGTCTGGATGTGGTAACTTCCAATCCTTCATCAGGGTCATGGCAGCTGGGGCTGGCTTCATATGTGTACTTTATTCCTGGTGATCATCATCATCCCCTATGCTTTATAAAGTGCCTTTTTTTTGAACATTTATTTATTTTTGAGAGACAGAGAGAAACAGAGCATGAGTGGGGGAGGGGCAGAGAGAGGGAGACACAGAATCGGAAGCAGGCTTCAGGCTCCGAGCTGTCAGCACAGAGCCTGACGTGGGGCTCGAACTCACAAATCATGAGATCATGACCTGAGCCAAAGTTGGACGCTTAACTGACTGAGCCACCTAGGTGCTCCTATCAAGTACCTTTCTATCACATATCTACTCTTCAAAACAACCCAGTGAATCATATGATGAAACAGACAATGAAACTGAGGCACAGACAAGTTAGGCAAGTTGCCCAAAGTCAGTTAACAGGTGGCAGACTCAAGTTTAAATTGCAGTCTGACTCCAGGTTTGGTCCCTTTCATCTGAAGATCATTGTCTAACTGTGTGCCCACTGAATTCCTGTGATATAAATGTTCATGTGATATTTCATCTTTTCCTTCCAGCAAGCAGTCACTATTATTTTCTCTCGTTTCTGCGTAAAAGTGCTGAGGTGTGGCAAGGTAAAATCACTGCCCATTGTCACATATTAGTGAGAGATTCTAGGAAGGGAATGATATGGGTTTTTTTGTTTGTTTGTTTTTGTTTTTGTTTTGTAAACCAGTGAGCTTCTCATTGTTAGAGCTAATCAAGCTAGTGATCGCATGCCTGGAAATGGTAGCATGGATGCCTGTGTGTGCTTGATGATTAGAATGAATCCTTACATTTCAGAGGGCTCTTTCTTGGAGCTGCAAGTTTCTGAAGAAGATTATTCAGAGAAGTTCATTTTCATTTATTTCGTGTATTGAGTTGCTATGTAAGGTGTTATTTACAACAAAAAAAAAAGGAAAGAAAGAAAGAAAAAAAAGAAAAAAATGGATTCCATTGCTTTAAAACAAAAGCAGGTTGATTCTACTGATAAATGACCTTCAAAGTCCGCTCTTCAGTTCTGATTGTACAATATGAATTAACAAACACCAACACACATTGTTATTGAAACTGCAATTTGGGGGGCCCTATGCAGAGGGCAGGATCCTCTAATAAAAACTGAATAAACAGCCATTGCAAGATCAGTGGGTGATGGCACAAGAGCCTTCATTTCCGCTTCTAGTCAAGAAAATTTTGATCAGGCCACAGGCCGCCTGCCCATTCATCTGCAGCAGGAAATGGATTTAGCGTCTGTATGGGCCGGACTCCCATATTTATCATCCAGTTAGGCCTAATCAAAATGTTTTCCGTTTCACCTGGTAAGTGCAAAGGGCTGGGAGGAGGGTCTGAGTGATGGTGGTGGGTCCCCATCGCTTTCTCATCACTGAAGTGCAGTTGTTGAAAGTCCCATTTCTCCTCAGTTGTCTCACTAGAAGCTGAGACAGGCAATCTCTCCTGTCCCCCTCCCCGCCCCATCCCTGTCAGCTCCCTAGAAGCTGCTCTAGGCAGCAGCAAAAATCTATGGAATTGACCTGGAAAGGGGAGGGGGAAAGGGCAGATTGTGACCCCAAGGAAAGCTGAGGTCAGAGGTGAAGCTCAGAACTGATAGATGAAATGAACCTCTGAGCAGGAGCCTCCTTGGATAATGAGGGGCTGCAACCTCCTGGGATGGGGGAAGGACAGGGAGGGGAGGCCAGAGGTTCTCAAGCATGGGGAGGGCCTGGGAGGAGGATTGGAGCATCTCTGGTCCCTTGGGTGAAGGCGAGGTGGGGGAAGGGGCTGCTGATTAGAACAAAAATGTGACAGTCATGCAAAGCTTCCAGTTGGATTTATGCATCCTTTACCAGGATGCCGGGAGGAGGGTACTTGACAGCCCCCATTAGAGGAGGAGAAATGGAGGAAATTAAGCATTGTTCTGTTAGGGGAACCCCCGAGACCAAGGGATGGAGGAGCCCCTGCTGAATTCATTACTGAGGGAGTACCGTTTTCATGAGAAAAACAAATAATGCAGAAATTCCCCCACTTTGATGCAGCTAATTCTGACTTGGACTGCCCTGCACAGGGATGAAATATCCCTGTGTGCCTCTCAGGATCCAGAAGCAGAGATGATTTTTTTCCTTTGCAAGATGTTATAGGTGGCATGGAGGTGGTGGGAAAAACAGGAGCCTGAAGTTGAGTTTGGTTCAGCTGGGAAATGGGGTGTTCCAAGTGGTGGTGAAATAGAACTACTGAGATAGGGTAAGCGGTGTGGTCCTTGTTTCAGGGTGATGGAGAGCCATGTGCATCTTTTGAGCAGGGGTGGGCCACGATCAGGCTTTTGAGGAAAATTCTGACAGACCAGTGGCAGCTGAGCTGAGGGGCTGAATGGGACTTTCTGCTTTCCACTTCATTGGTGAGCAAACCCATCTACTGAATGTCAGGCAGGGAGGCCTCGAGAATCCCGTCATGGTTATAGCATAAGACAAAGGTTGAGAGAGCTCTCTCAACTGGGGGAAGGGTAGTGAGAGGGTGGTAGAGAATTAAAATATTTTGAGTATTTAATAAGAGCCTACCTGTGTCCAACACTTTATGTAGATCACCTGATTCAACCTTTGCAACCCTCCTGCAAGATAGGTGTTAATATTCCCTGTTACAGATAAGAAAACAGGCTCGGTGATATTAGCTAACCTCTTAACATGACTTTAACCAACACAGTTTCATCTGCCAAGAGAAGAAAATATCTTTCTCTTCAGTCCGCTTGCCTGAGCCTGCCATCATTTTTTCTTTCCAGACATGGGTTTTATATCCAGAGGGGGCTTTTTATTTTTATTTTATTTTTATTTTTTTCCCCAATATATGAAATTTATTGTCAAATTGGTTTCCATACAACACCCAGTGCTCATCCCAAAAGGTGCCCTCCTCAATACCCATCACCCATCCTCCCCTCCCTCCCACCCCCCATCAACCCTCAGTTTGTTCTCAGTTTTTAAGAGTCTCTTATGCTTTGGCTCTCTCCCACTCTAACCTCTTTCTTTTTCCCTTCCCCTCCCCCATGGGTTTCTGCCACATAAGAGTGAACACATATGGTATCTGTCTTTCTCTGTATGGCTTATTTCACTTAGCATCACACTCTCCAGTTCCATCCACGTTGCTACAAAGGGCCATATTTCATTCTTTCTCATTTAGTCCCACTTCCCCGTTTTGCAGAAGAGAAGGCTGAGGCAGGGAGCAGAGGCAGAGACAGCTTAGGTCTGTGTTCTCTATTCTGCCACATGGCTCCTTATTCTCAGTTGTGAATACAAGCCCTCCTCTCATCCAAACCTCACCCCACACTCCCAACAGACAGAAGACTGACAGCAGTTATGTTCCTGGGGCAGCCGGGGATGAGGTGATTGTTAAGAATCCCATCACATCCCCCTGAACCCCTCCTCCCTGAGACACCAGTTTCATATCTCACCCCTGCACAATGCATTTCCTTAATCTTTATCTCAACAGGCAGTTTCTTTAAATCACCTACTATGTGCTCAGGAGCTCCCTTCTGTAAAATCGATCAGTTTAATCCTCACATCAGTCATGCGAGTTGAGCAACATTGTTTTGGAAGCTGAGAAATCTAGAGCTCACAGAGGTTAACTTTCTTGCCTAAGGTCACAGCACAAGGAAGCGGCACAGGATTCAAACTCAGGTTGGTCTCATTCCAGAGCCTCCTGCGTGAAAAAGGGCCTTCCTCCTGGTTTTATGCCATTTTATTATTAAGCAAACATTTTTGAGTGCCCACTACATGTCAAGTACAGTGACAAGCACCGGAGACTTGCTACAAAGATGAGAGATTCATCCTGAAATCCTGAGAGGAAGGACAGAGGTTAAACAGCAATGTTTCCATTCATTTGCCCTTGATAATGGACAGAGTGCTTGTGTCCACAGCACTTGACAGTTCACGAAGTATATCCTATTCGTTATCTTAGGACATCTACACAATTACCCTGGGAAGTACCTATTTCTGTCCTTCTCTCCCCATGTAAAAAACAATACGGGAAATGGAGTACACAGGCTCATGGAGGTTGGGTGCAGTGTGTAAGGCCACACAGCTGCTAGGGCAGTCTGACTTCTTGCCCATGGCTCTTCACACAGCATACCATGGATTCTTTCTCTCCTTTCTTCTCCCAACTTTTTGTCAGCAAAACCTGACTCTTCTTTTCATCTCTGTTGTAACTTTCTCTGTAGTCTGCTTGGTAGTTATAAACTCGCATCTTGTTCTTCATAACTCTAAATCAGGCTATCTGTATTCACATGCTTCAGACCTGTGATTCCTAATGTGTCCTGCTTTACTCCTTTGGATTTTGTGTGACTTGAATGACCCCTGAAAACAATTCTTCATTTCCAAGTGTAAGTCTAAGGGACCAGCACAGGTTCTACAATGCACAAAGTTCTCTCTCACTCTCCGTTTTATTATCCATTTCTCTCCCCATCTATACATCCATCCATGCTTTCAACTACCCATCCATCCACCCATCCATCTATTGCATGTATGTGCATTTATCCATCTGCCCTCCCTCCTTCCACTTCATCTATCCTTCCTTCCTCACTTCGAAGTATCTATACATCCATCTACTCAACAAATATATACTGAGAATTTACTATGTCTCAGGTACCGTTCTAAGCCCTAGGAGCAGAGAAGGAATCAAGACCTACAAGTTTTGTATTCTTACAGATATTATAGTAGGGCAGACAGAATATAAGTAAGAAAATAAATAAGAATTTCAGAGAGTGGCAATTGCAATGAAGAAAATAAAATAGTGAGGTAGAGAGTGACTGCAGGATGATGCTTTAATTTGGAGGGTCAAGGAAGACCTTACTTTTCCAAGGAAGTCCCTTTGGACTAAGGGACATTTGGACTACAACCAGCTCTTTCAAAATCTGGGGGGAATGATCTTTTAGGCAGAGGGAAGAGGCAATTTTCATCCCACTCAAACTACCAACTCGCCCTATTAAGATTTACTTGACTCTCTCAATAATCTTAAAGGAAAAAATGCAAGAACTCTTGCTTACCCAATTTCATTTTATGGAGAAGATGATGAAAGACAAGGGTATTCAGGGACCTTTCTCATGAACAACAGGGATGGTGGTAGCAGAGATAACATGGTGTGATTTAAGAGAATGAACCGTGGGAAAGGAATCAGGAAGCCTAGGTTCTAAGTTTAGCTCCACCGTAACTTGTAGAAACATGCATAACTTCACTTTTCCAGTGCAGCTCTTAGTGTTTCCCTGTCTTTCTCCCTCTGTTTCTCTCTTTATCTCTCTTTCTCACATACGAATCAGTAGTCATAAAATTTTAAGGTGACATAGTAGCTAATGCGAACATTTATTATACAGTTACAATATATCAGGAGTTATTCTAAGGGCTTTAAATACAACAGCTTTAATTTTCCCAACAACCCTCTGAGATAAGTATTATCATCTAAATATTAAAGACATGGGACCCAAGCACAGGGTGGTTAAGTAACTTGCCCCAGTCTCACAGACAGTAAGTGGTGGAGCTGGATTCAGACCAAGGCCATCTGATTCGAACACTTTAGCTCCTAAGCCTTACATAATAACTCTCTTCTCTTGAAGGGCAATAGAACAGGTGACCTAGTTGAAGTCAAGAGCCTTGACTCTACTCCCCCATCTCATTTTCTCCCTAGTGTACTTCTCGTATACTACATTCTTTTTCTTTTAATGTTTATTTATTTTGGAGAGAGAGACAGAGTTCAAGCAGGGGAGGGGCATAAAGAGAGAGAGACACAGAATCTGAAGCAGGTTCCAGGCTGTCAGCACAGAGCCCCATGTGGGGCACAAACTCATGAACCGTGAGATCGTGACCTGAGCCGAAATTGGACGCTTAACCGACTGAGCCACCCAGGTTGCCCAAAGTACTCTACATTCTAATTACTCACTTGCCTATCTGAATCTTCCCTGAACTGTGAGCTCTTAGAGGATCCAGAATATTTTTCACTTCCTTTGCCTAGTGCCTGGCCCAGTGCTACCAGTATCTTGATAGTCAATAAATGTTTATGGGTCCCAATTAAAATATGTTGGTACATAGATACCTAAATGTCTTTCCTCTCTTTATTTTTGAAACACTAAAAAAGGCAAAGTAGAACTGCCTAAACCAAGTATGTAAGCATGAAAACGTCTATTTTTTGTCGTGTAACAAACCTCAAAAATATTTATTAAAACAAAATAAAAGCAAAGAAAAACTTAGAGTTCTAGAAGCATTTAGACAGGAGTGTCCAGTATCCCAGCGGTAGAGAAAATGTCAGCAGCAGATGCTAGATGTTTCAGCACCATGGACACCCACCTGGCGTTTCAATTATGACAGACCTCTGGAAAAGGGCAATCGTCAGAGCTGGAACACATGGGGCAAATGGGAGACTATTAATGGATGAATCTAGAGACGTGCAAGGGCCAAGTCATGAATTGAAAGATAGGAATTTTGGACATAAGCCTCTAAGTAAAGGAAGCACGGACAGGCTTTATGCAGGGAATGACACAATCAGATTTTAATCTTAGAAAGAATACTATGGGTGTAGTGTGGAGACCATATTTGAACTGCCAGGATTAGAATACCAGAGGTAGTTAAGAGGGAGTTGCAACAGTTTGGGTAAGAAGTTATGAGGGTATATGTGGTGGGGGATGAGAGAAAGGCGGGGGGGGGGCGGAATTTGGGAGAGAATAAGGAGATGGAATCAGTAGGTTTTAATGGAAGGAGACTGAGCGACGTTTAGGATGCCTCCAGGATTTTTGTTTGGGCTCTGAGCTTTGATATAGAGTATACTGGAGAAATAATGAAATTAAGAGCTAAAAATTATTGAAGTCAGCTTTGATATATTGAGTTTGAAATGTTGGTATGACATTCATGCGGAAATGTCCAGTGAGCAGTTAAGTATTTGGGTTTGAAGTTCAGAAGAGAGGATAAATAATGAACACTGAATGAATGTCTGTTATGTTGCTATATTATGCTAATCTGGCTCAGATGCTAGTTATTGATTCATCAACATTCTCATTAGGATGCTGCTGATCTCTGGAGTTCATAGGCATTGCCTATTGATGGTAAATCCATGCAGTCTGAGGTCATAAATCCAAGCCAACCCGTTCACTGAGATACTTTTAAATCTTTTAAGCCCTTCCAAAATCACCCATCTCCAAAGTTCCTCAGATTCTGGCTGAGTTGTGGCCTTTCCTGCTTACAGATATATAATTTCCTTGGCCCTATTTTTCTAGAAGCTCAGGCATTGCTGTCTTCAAGTAGTTCATATATGCAGGCATTCCAAAAAAGATGCATCTCATATCTTGGACCATCCCAGAATCTCTCAGGCCATCTGAAAATACAATATTCAGAGAGTCTCAGAGCTGGGAAGTGCTCTTGAACATCAAGTACAGCCTTTCCTTTTTATAAATGGAAAATATAAGGCCAAAGCAGAGAAAATGACTTACTGAGGTTCCCTTCACTCAATAAAATGTTTATTTTGTGAGTGCCTACCATGTGCCAAGTACTGCCCTAGATACTGGTAATAAAATGGT